>NC_136518.1:1864189-1876689 GCF_053919585.1 Euprymna scolopes | reverse complement strand
ACGCGGAATCAGAGTTTGTTTTGAAAGTATTTCATGAAACCAAAAGTATGGATAGATCATACTAGCGTAAAAATGAAAAAGAATGAAAAGTAGAGGACGTGGGAGAAAATGAAAATAATTTCACGTTAACAGATGTTCAAATCAATGACGAGTGGAAGATCCAAAAACGGTAAAATCCAAAATGTTGTTAAAAGTGAGGATCCAGATTTTAAAAAATCCAAAGGTATCCTGATCATGGAAGATGTTCCGAAGTAATCCGAAAACAAAATTGCGTGGAATAATTCATAAATGGGTACAAGGAAATAAAATGAGTCCGATATATTATTATAAAAAGAAAGATAAGTTTCGGGAGAATGAAGACATGATGATATTTAACACGGTGCTGATTTAACGCTAGAAATGATGTCAATAACTATCAGCGGTGACTGAACTATTTTTAGAACAGAAAAGCCAAAATGACGTTATAGTAATACAAAATTTAGGGCAGAAAATGGGGTCAAATTCAACTAGACAGACAATGACGTTGCGATGAAGTTATCAAAAGGAGTCACAAGATTGACGTGATTGTGAGCTGATTATAAAAATGTATCTATATAAATTGGAAAGTGTATTTTAATTTATGAAGATTTTAAAATGTTAAAACGACTGTGTTATAACGCATAAACTAAAAATTGCACACACACATACATATACACAAGTACATGTACGTACAAGCATTTAAGCAAATACATGTACAAAAATATAAATGTATAGGTACACATATACACAAATATACGCGCATGCATTTACATTCCAACAAAGTCTGCAGGTGCCAAACAAGACAGAGGGAATATTTTATAAAGTGCTGAGAAAGTGCGTAAAAAAAGATCAATAATTTTATAGAATTATGTATCTAAAGGGTTAATGTTAAAGATATGTAATTTCAAATTGACCATATTTAAATTTGGTCTCATGTTGCAATCGGAGATTAGTTCGCTTTTAATATTTATTATATTGCTACTTTGGGGGAAGTAATTATTGTTATAGCTTTGGATGTGCAAAGGTGACATGACTTAGAGCGTGGAGTGTAAGACTTAATTTTTTAGGATAGCCCATTTAATTGAGAAAGGAGTTTTATTGGACTGGAGTTTTTTAATTAGAGAAGTTCTTGCTTATTATTAGAATTATGGTTGTTAAAAGATGTGTGATTAGATATTCTTGTCTTTATTAAAGTTGAAGTAGTGACGTGTTTTACTAGGTACTCAAAGACTTTTTATTAATTTGTACTTGTGTTTGATGGGGGGGAGATGGTTTAAATTTTGTTCATTGTGGTGAATATTGATCGGATCAATAAGTGCTCGGATATTGTTTTATGAGTGGTATTAATATTAGAATAATTGTTGGTAGTAGTAGTAGTAGTAGTAGTAGTAGTAGTAGTAGTAGTAGTAGTAGTAGTAGTAGTAGTAGTAGTAGGATGAGGAGAAGGAGTAGGAGGAATAGGAGGAGGATTGTTAATAGACGGGCTATTTAATTCGCTTATTCTATCAGATGGCTGATAAGGAGGGAAAGAACGTGACGACAGAATATTAGTATCTGTTATGGGGGGTTATGGGGGAGCTCTGTGATCGTGCAGGAGTGGGAAAATTCGCAGTTGTTACAATTGTAGTTGTTTGGAGGTTTAATTGGAAAGGGACTGTTTGAGCCAATTAAATTTTTTTGGTCTTGGATGTTAAGATTATTTGTACTTAATTAGGCATAGTTTTTCTATTAGAAATAGAACTATAACTATGTGTGAACTTGAAAGACTTTTATACAATATTTTTAAAAAATCCTTGGCTATGTTGGTTTCGATATTTGAGCAAAATGGGGGATGAAACCAAATATTTTTCTTTTTCCTAAGTCGGTTGGGTAGGTTATGTGTTATGATAAGTGTGTTGGTTCGAATTATAGTAGTTGCGTGGTTCATTATTATTGATTGCAATAGATCTTGCTATTTAAACTGGTTTGTTGTGGGTCATATTGTGTGTGATTATAGATTTCAGGCGGCGAACAGGAGGGTATAATGACTGTATTCAATTTTTGCATTCTATCCTGAATTCCATAAGGCATTGTTGAAAAAGGTTTTCTTTTCGATTTAAAGTTTTTGTCGACAGAAAGAGTAGAATTTATTCTAGAAACGGATGGTACTATAGAGTTTATAAGTGAATTTGGGTGGTAAGAGGACTTGTGGGCGTATAAGAGTGTATGGTTGAGTTTATGGTAGGGGCTGTATGCTACGGTGTAATGTCTAAAAAATTTAAGGGTTTTTTTGTTTTGTCAAGAAAATTAGGTTTATGGGTCTCAAGGGTGAATCTAGGGGTACTTGAAGAAACTATTTCAGTAAAGTTATAAATGTCCATTAAAGTCAGTAAAGATTTAGCATCAGAATTAATACAATCTGATGTGTTATGCGGAGCAATTTTGTAATATTTATTGAGCTCTTTATAGATGAGCTTTATATATATATATATATATATATATATATATATATATATATATATATATATATATATATATATATATATATATATATATATATATATATATATAGATTGATAGATAGATAGATAGATAGACAGATATAGATATAGTGATGTATAGTATCTTTTAGTTTTGTCAGCAGTGGCGAATACATTCTTTCTAATATTCACGGGAAAGTTGTTTAATTTTCGGGTGACAGGATTTTAATGGTGTTTTAGTTTTTGAAATTTAATTTTCGTGACTAAGTTAACAAGGAATATTCAAGCCGATTTTGCCCCAAGTTAACATCTAAAACACTCTAGCATCACAAATGCATTTGAAATAGTTTTATTACGGCACAACCCGAAATCCGAACATATAAAATCACCAGTAGGTTCTTTAATAACTCAAGGGAGCATTCGAAATGTATGATTCTGTTTGGAGCACAATTGGATAATGATTTTTTTTTTACACAGTGGTCACCACTTATCAAGGCCCGGAAGCCACTCAGGGATAAGGGTTATTGCAAGTACATTACGTTAGTGTGGAGATTTGATGAAGTGTTTACTTAAGGGGGCGGTTCATTAGGAATTTGTTAACATTGGACTTGAAGACATCCAAGTTGTAGTCCGGTGGGAAGCAGGCAGACGGAACAGAGTTCCACAGCCGTGCTGTTCTAAGAAAGAAGCTTTGTTCATGGAATCCACGTTTTGATTTAGGCACAGATAAAGAGTGGGGGAAATTTTTCACAGTGGATTCAGCTAGACGGGTGTTTTTCGTGAAAGATTGGCGAGGGGGGAACCAGAGATTGGAGTTCGGACGCGCATCTGCCATGGAAATAACGATAAAACAAGGATAGGCTTGCAACGTCTCTTCTGTGGGAGAGAGGTTGCAGGGTAGAGAAAAGGGCATTTGAAAAAGAAAAGGGTTTTATGTGGGGAGATGGTTTAAATGTTGTTCATTGTGGTGAATATTGGTCGGATCTATAAGTGCTGGGATATTGTTTTATGAGTGATATTAATATTAGAATAATTGTTGGTAGTAGTAGTAGTAGTAGTAGTAGTAGTAGTAGTAGTAGTAGTAGTAGTAGTAGGATGAGGTACTTGACTTTTGAATTTAAAACTTTAATGCAAGCCATTATATATAAAATGATTTTATAAAATCAACAGTATGTTCTCTACGGAGCAATCCAGACGGCAATATGTTGTGAATTTAGTCACTGCGAAAGGTATGTGAAGCTTCTTCTATGCGCACCGCGATGGATCCCTAACGATTTGATTGAAAAATGAACGATTTCACTGATTTCGATAACAATAGAAATATGGAGGTGTGAAATATATATACTTGTAGTGTGACCCGACGTTGCCCAGGATCGAATGATGATCGACAAATGTTTCACACTGCCATATTTTTGTTTAATATGGTACTATACTTATAAGGGTATTTAAAGGATTTTTCCACTATTCTGAAAAATTCTTTTGGAATATTAGTTTTTACATTGGAGCTGAAAGGATGATTGAACCAAACGACATTCTTACGTCTTACTTTTCTATTCTTATTAAATTGTTTTTGGTTTGGGATTGGGCTGGTGGCTGTGTATTTAGTGAGGAAATTTGTATTGTTAGGAACATTTTGGCTTATTCTGTTGCTGTTATTTTTTATTGTCATATTATGAGTAATTACTGAGTGTAGTTTTCTCGCTAAAGGGTGTTTTTTGTTATATTCTATGCGTTCTTTATATCCTGAATTCCTTAAAGCATTATTGTAGAATGTCGATACCTGGTCAAAGGCTTTTTTGTCCGCTGATAGATTTGATATTCTTTTGGAGATAGATGGAACTATTGATTTGATTATTGACTTTGGGTGATTAGATTGTTTGTGAACATAAAATAGGTTTAGATTTGGTTTATGGTACGGGGTGTATGATTCATAACATAGATTTAAAGATACGTCTAAAAAGTTGGAAGTTTTCTTATTTGGATCGACATCTATAGTTAATCCAAAGTTTTTGAAAAATTAATGCAGTTTTTTTTATTGTGTTGTTGTATTGTCTTGGTCTAGCGGGGGTGGCGAATAATGCGTCATCCCTCGTGGGCAGTATATATAACTTGAGTTGACAGAACAAATACGATTTAAACTGACAATGAGGTTTGAGATGAAACTAGGAAAAATCCGGAAAAAAAGAATTATTCCATTTACGTATTTGGCCCATCTTTTTATTTTTATTTATAGCTTTATTTTGGTTTTTGTTCTTATCTCTATATTCTTCTTGTTCCTCCTCTTCTCCCCCCCCCCCCCGAACTAAGTGCCTATATCTTGTACGCGACCTGACCTCAATAAAGCGACCGGTCAAACTTTATGATTCTTTGATTCTACTTGAAGAGATATCTATTTATATACATGTATGTATGCTTATGTGTGTATATGTATATATATGCTTTTATATATATGTATGTGTATATGTATGTATATATGTGTGTGTATGTATATTTGTATGTATATATACATATGTATATTGTGTGTATGTCTGTGTTTGTATATGTGTGTTCATGTGTATATAAGGATGAATATGCACATATGTCTCACCCCACTTCCTACCACTTACCACTACCTAATCTCCCTAACACTTCGCCCCACTAAAAAAAAAAATATAAACTTCTAATGAAAAGGTTTCCACCAGACTCTGAATTATTTCGATGGACCTAAAACAAATTTAAACAAGCACTTGCCTGAATTCGGATATCTACACAGCTATGCGGATTACCCAGTATATGGCTTGGAAATTATTACCAAACGGATGTAAAGAACGTATAATATGGATCTTACCAAGCAAGTTGGATCAACAAAAACATTCATATCCTTTTTCTACAAATCCTCCTGCTACAGGACTTCTGACAAATGTATTATTTTCACTTTGACTTTCCATGTCTCACTGACTTTAGCAAATAGGGTGCATACCTTTATAACTATTTGCTAATATTTTCTCTCCTCTGATGAGATGGTAGACATCAAAACCCTATAGGTTAAGGAGATAAATTTTCTAAAGCATTTTTTGTCTTGCTTAGAATAATAAAAATTCTTTGATATGAAACTCAACCACTTCATTTCATTTCAATGAGAGCTATTTGAAATTCATTGAATTACAATTTAATTTATTTGCTTTATCTTGCATATCGAGCAATTTTTGATTTAGATGGGATAACTTATAGAATATTACTGCCAGTAATATTTTGTAAACCTACAATCTCACGTTTACATAACCACTGATTGTTAAATAAAAACTATTCCGAAGTATATATATATATATATATATATATATAGAGAGAGAGAGAGAGACAATATATATATATATATATATATATATATATATATAGACAATATATATATATATATATATATATATAGACAATATATATATATATATATATATATATATATATATATATATATATATATATATATATATATATATATATATATATATATATATATATATATATATATATATATATATATATATATATATATATATATATATATATATATATATAGTCTATGGCATCATAGTGTAATGGATAAGACGCTGAACTGAAATACATAAGGTCCAGGGTTCGAATCCTAATAACAGTCAATCTACGCTGACGAGGGATAGGGCCTCGAAACATGTATGTACGTAGATTACTGTTTTAAAAATAAATAAATAAAAATATTATTTGTTTATGTCCAAAATATAAAAAAATGGGAAATTTCTGAAAAAAAACATCCGATCTTCAAGGTGAAGACGTTAATCTTAATATCGTTACCAAAACAAAAACAACAACTACGTAAATATATATAAACGATAAAAACTAAACAGTAAACCGTCTATGGCATCATAGCATAATCGATAAGACGCTGGACTGAAATACATAAGGTCCAGGGTTCGAGTCCTATTAACAGTCAAGCTGCTACGCTGACGAGGGGTAGGGTCCCGAAACATGCATGTACGTAGATTACTGTTTTAAAAATAAATAAATAAATAAAACTATTATTTGTTTATGTCCAAAATAAAAAATAGCCAATTTCTAAAAAAAAACATCCGATCTTCACGATGAAGACGTTAATCTTAATATCGTTAAAAAAAAAAACAACAACAAAAACTACGTATATATATATATATATATATATATATATATATATATATATATATATATATATATATATTCTAGATGATACGACCCCTCCAAGAAAAAGCGGAATAAGGAGTATTCGAATCTGTGGGGACATTCTGTCATTCAGAATCAAAGAAAAACACTGCTGGAAATCGCTGGGAAGGATTGGCCTGGGAACTTCGACCAAGGCGTAATAATAGTGAAAAGAAAAATGCGACTTGCTTTGTCACGTGTGACTCATCGAGGCTCACTCGAGGCTGAGAATAAATAGAAATCGCAGGGCGAGAAAACAAAATAAATTAACTGTTCAGACGTCATTTAAGCGGAAACAAAACGAAACGAACCGAATAAGAAAGGAGTCAAGCCGATCCCATTCACACCCGATGCGTATTAAGCTGACCTCAATAAGTAGAAAAAAACATTTATATATATATATGAGAGTCTATATGCCATGTAGTTGTTTCTCTTCCGATTTTTCTGTTCTCGTTTTGTCATTTGTCTCTGTTTTCTGTTTTGTTGGGTTTTTTCAGTGTTTCTCGCTGCCATAATTATCCTTTCAGTAATTTGCATCATGTAGTTTTCTAGTTCTGTATTATTATTGTTGTTGTTGTTGTTGTTATTATTATTATTATTATTATTATTATTGTTGTTGTTGTTGTTATTATTATTATTATTATTATTATTATTATTTATTATTATTACTATTATTATTATTACTATTATTATTATTATTATTATTATTATTATTATTATTATTATTATTATTGACTTTGAAGGAGCTTTCACACAGGTTATCAAAGATCTCATTGAGTACAACCTGTCGTGTTCCCTGGAAGCTGAGTGACAACAAGTCTCCCCAGCTTTTCCAGTACTCTTCACCTCTTTCGATAACATTTACAAATAAATTTGCATTATCGCAACAGCTGCTTGCCATTGATTTATCGTTGGCAGTGGTCATTGGTCTTTACTGAAATTTGAGTGGCAATAAGCCTCCCCAAGATCCCAGTTCTCTTCGCATTTATACAGTGGAGGTATGGTCAGTGCTCACTCCTTAGTCTTTCATTCCTCCTAGACTACTTGGTTACTTGGTTTCACTCTTTGGGGGGGGGGTCAGTGATGTGGTAATGGAGGGATAGGATGGGGTTAGATAACTTATAGGTTTGCAACTTCAATGTTCTTGGTTCCATGTAGCGCTTCATGTTTTGTCTCTATGGCAGTTTGTCTGGTCTACGCTTTTGGTTCGCCTGTGTCAGTCTCCACTTTCAAGGGTTTTCCTTAATATTTCAGCTGTTTTCATTATTATTGTTCGTTGTGTTTTTCCAGTCATTCCTCTAATTCCAATTTCTCCCATTCTTTTTTCAAAGTTTTTCGGGATTTTTCCTAGTGCTCTTACTATTATAGGTATTATTTGGATTTTCTTCATCTTCCATATCCTTTTCAGCTCTCTGGCTAGCTTTGTGTATTTGCTCCGTTTCTCCTTTTTTTTTTTTATATTCACCCTGTGGTTAGCTGGAACAGCAAAATCTACGATTTGACAGGATTTTTTTTCTTGTTAATTATTACGACATCTGGTCTTCTTGTTTGGATGGGTTTATCAGTTTGCATGTCCATGCCCCATAGGATTTTGTGATTCTTGATTTCAAGTACTATTGCCGGCTTATGTTTGTACCACTTGTTTGTGCGTTCGAGCTGTAGTTGTTTGCATAATTCCCAGTGTACTGCCCTTCCCACTTAGTCGTGTCTGTTCTTATATTCCTTTTGGGTCAGTTTGCTGCATTCACTTACAGTATAGTTTATCGTTTCGTCTTCTTGTCCACAGAGCCTGCATTTACTGTTTTCTTTTATTTTATCGATCTTTGGTTTGACGTGGTTGGTTCTTATCGAGTTATCTTGTGCTGCGGTTATTAGGGATTCGGTTTTTCGGCTTATGTGTCCTTTTCGCATGTTATTCTCATTTTTGTCATCCTTATGAACCATCCATGTATTTGTTTTTCCTCATTTTTTCTTTTCTCGACTTATCAATTATCTGTTCGTTTTCTGTTTTGTCAATTTTCTCAGAGTTTCTCGCTGCCATGATTATCCTTTCTGTGTTTTTCGTTATGTATTTTTCAATTTCTTTACAAACTAGCCCTCTACCGTCTTCTTTTCTTTTCACATGGAGTCGGGCAACATCGTTTTTTGGGTATACTGCATGGTGCATGGTCATGAGTGTCTCAGTTTGTCTTTGGTCAATCCTATGAACGGTCCTGAGTATCTTATTAGTGATACTGCCAGTGTATTTATACCTTTTATTATTATTATTATTATTATTATTATTATTATTATTATTATTATTATTAATGTTGTTGTTTTTATTATTGTTGTTGTTATTATTATCATTATTATTATTATTATTATTATTATTATTGTTATCGTTATTGTTATTATTGTTGTTATTGATATTATTATTATTATTATTATTATTATCATTATTATTATTATTATTATCATTATTATTTCTGATAGTTACATTTTTGTTCTTTGTGTTACTTTTATTTTTGTCATGATGTCCACTTTTTTATTGTTTATTTTGTTATTGTTTTCATTGCTTTTATTTAATATTTTGTGCTTTAATTATTATCTCTAATTTTTTGCAGCAGCTGTATGATAACTTTAGGTTATTTATTTATTTTTTTTTTTTTTTGAAGATTTTGTGTAAGTGATTGATTATGAGGAAGTGCATTTCGATGAGGCTTTATTTATACCAAATTATATTTCTTTTTTTTATTGCCTTTTCACCCCAAACAAGGCACATTGCCACTTTGTTGTAGGGGAGCTACTATCAGGGACATAAGCATCAGGGGTACTGTGTAGAAAGTTGGGCAGCAAGATGTCGGTTTACGTTACACTTGAACTTCTGCATGTTAGTACAGTCGGGGAAGCAGGGACGCGGAGGGAATTCCAAAATCCAGCTGTTCTGGAGAAGAAACTACTGGGGTAGAAGGCTCTCTCGAATCTAGGTATTTCTACTGTGAAGGGGTGGAATTTAGCTGCTTGTCGGGTTTGTTGAGGGTATTTACGTCGAGAGGGCACAAGTGCTTGCAGTTCATCAGAGCATTCACCGTTAAAGTACTTGTAGAACAGGCAGAGGGATGCAACATTTCGTCGATGCGACAGAGGCTGAAGTTTAGCCGACAGTTCAGGACCTATCAGATTGGCTACTCTCTTTTGAACCTTGTCTAGGAGCGAGAGACTAGTGGCAGATGCACCAGCCCAAATGACAACAATAATCCATACATGGATGAATGGTGGCCTTATAGAGGTATAGGATACTTTCAGGCGTTAATAGCTTTCTAGCCCGGTAGAGAGAACCCACCTTTTTCGCAGCGGTCATGGCAATGTTCTCAATGTAATTGTTCCAACTCATGTTTCCTGTGAACGTTAGGCCGAGGAGTTTAAAAGATGTACTTTCAGATAAAGAGTCGTTGGGCATTACTATTGGTGGTAGAGAAGGTTTCTTGCAATTATTGAAGGAAACGAGTTTAGTCTTGGCAGTATTGAAAGTGACCATCCATTTATGTCCCCATTTCACTACAGATCGGAGGTCTTCCTCTAGTTTTTCTGCCATTGCTTTAGATATGTGTTTATTTGTTTTCCTGTCATATCTCTTATAGAGCGTGGTGTCATCAATATATATACCCATCTCACAGGCAATTTTGTCAGGGAGGTTATTTATGAATATTAGGAATAAAGAGGTTCAAGGATAGATCCCTGAGGTACTCTCGCATTTATATCATATTGTTTAGATGTACGACCGTCAAGGAAAACCTGGATTTTTCTCTAATCTAAGAAGGATCTAATTATGTTATGTATTCTTCCAGTGATGCCGTATGATCTGATTTTCTTGAGAAGACCCTCATGCCATACCCTGTCAAAGGCCTTAGATATATCTAGAGCTACCACTCTACCCTTTCCTGCTTTGTCTAGTGAATGGTATATACGTTCTGAGATTACAGTTAGGATGTCTGCTGTGGAACGGGCTTGCCTAAATCCATATTATTGGTCAGTCAGAAGTTTAGCAGCTGTAAGGTGATGGACTAGAGCTTTGTTAATTATGGTCTCAAATATTTTGGCGAAAAATGTGAGGAGGCTAATGGGGTGATAATTTACTGGGTCAGTTCTTTTGCCAGAATTCTTGAAAACTGAAGCAGTTTTCCAGCAGTCAAGAAAGCAAGATTCATTTGTTGTAAAGTTTGGAGAGCACTTTTTTAATAGCACAGCCGAGATGAGATCAGGTCCACATGCTTTTGCAATGCCAAGCTTTCTTATGCACATGAGCAGGGGGGATTTTCAGATCGTCTAGTGTGGCGTCTGTCTGCAAAAGAAAGTCAGGGAGGGTGTGGTTAGCAGAGTCCAGTGTGGAGTAGGAGGCAAACCGTCTGGCAAGCATGTTAGCCTTCTCAGTTGCAGAGTAAACAACCTCGTGATTATTGGATAGTGGGGGAATTGTTGATTGCCTATTATTTGCTACACTGTTGTAGATTTTCTCGGGTTCCTAATTTCTGTGCTTCGATGTGTTTTTCGTGGTTTCAGTTTTTTAATTTTATAGTTATCGATGATTTTTGTTGCTTATATTTAATATCAATATTTTTGTATATGCTATTTTTTAAGGCTGTGTCATTGATGTTGATTGACCTGTTAAATACATTTTCATCACTTGAGTTATTGCTGAGTCTACTTACGATCGAGTTAGGAATCTGTTTTATAATTGGCTAGCGGGGGTTCCCGGCATTGCCCGGGTGTTTTTGGGTGGGTGTGGTCGGTGTTAATGAAAACCTAAGAATAAGCGAAGTAAAATAAACAAAAAAAAACGAACGTTAAAAAAATCTCAAAAACACGTGAAAATTGCTTAAAACCCCCCCTGCTTCAATATTAAAATTTTAAAAATCGAAAAAAAAAATACATCTCACACCACGATTCGAACCCAAAATGTTTAGATATTGAGGCCGGGCTCTAAGAAACTGAGCTAAGATGACGTCGCCGAAATTGTGTAGCTTTTTAAAATATTTAAAGTAAATTAGGTTACGATGTCGTATGACGCATGCGTAGAAGCAAACTCGTCATGAGAGAACGGTTTTTGCTGACCCCCCCCCCTGTAGAAAACTACTGATTTCAGGGTGAATGAATTAACGTTTTGGGCCTATTTTCGATATTTGTCGGGCGAAGGTTGGAAGTTTAAAATGATACCGATCTGACGAAAATCTGTGACCCGTGTGAAAAGTTTTTGCGAGACATACAAACACACATACATACATACATACAAACAAACAAACACACATTTTCGCTTTTATATATATATATAGAGTGGGGATGGTTGGACTTAGTGTTTACATATAGTGGATTAGCGTTATCTTTTAAGTAGGGTTCACATGTGTTTTTTATCTAAATTTAATCTGACATCCGGGGAATATTTTATGTTTATGTTAACTAATACGTCTACTTTTAGGCCTAATTTTTTCATTTAATTGTGTATGATCTTCTTAAAGTTTTCCCCCTTTACTTTGTTGGAATCTTTTATTATAGTTAATCTATCATCTCTATATGCTTGTGAGGATATATAAAATGAATAATCCCTAGGGACCCATTTGCCAAGTTAAATGAGCTTGTCATTTTTTTTTTTTTATCTATTGGTTATTGTTATTTATTAGAGTTAATTTTCTACATATTTAAATAATATGGATTTCTTTCGGGGATATATCAGTATATGCATCGGCAAACTCAATGACAATGTTGAAGAGTTCTCCGGATATCGAGGGATAGAAGTCTATGATGTCGAACTGTATAAACGTGCATTTATTTTTGCTTTTCTATATTTTTAAACCAAGTGATTGC
>NC_136518.1:1834189-1859189 GCF_053919585.1 Euprymna scolopes | reverse complement strand
TTGAAG
Organism: Euprymna scolopes; assembly: GCF_053919585.1. NCBI lineage: Eukaryota > Metazoa > Mollusca > Cephalopoda > Sepiida > Sepiolidae > Euprymna > Euprymna scolopes. The sequence continues at coordinate 1,859,183 of NC_136518.1, read as the reverse complement.
CTATGTATATATTTACTAACGCATACTAGCGGGGGGGGGGATCCGGCGTTGCCGAGTGTTTGGAGGTGTGTGTGCTCGGGCGGGGGGGGGGGGGGTAAGCAAAGTAAAAAAAACAAAAACGAAAACAAAAACGAACGTTAAAACTGCTTTAAAAAATCTGAAAAATAAAGCGGGGGTAACCCGGGCCGTGAGAGGGGGGGGGGGGTAATCAAAACATAAGATTAAGTGAAGTAAATATTTTTAAATATTAAATAAAAATTAAAAATCGAAAAAAAAAACACAAAAAATAACGTAAGGCAAACGAACGATGGTAAATGTTAAAAATCGGAAAAACAAAAACAAAAAAGAAAACAGAAAAACGAACGTTAAAATTTCTTTAAAAAATCTTAAAAATACCCCCCCTAAAAAAAACACGTGAAAAATGGTTTTAATAAGCCTGTTTCAATATTAAAATTTTAAAAATCGGTCGTTGACCGGGTGTTTTTGGGTGTGTGTGGTCGGTCGGGGGTGGGGGTGTTAATGAAAACCTAAGAATAAGCGAAGTAAAAAAAAAAACAGAAAAACGAACGTTACGTGAAAAATGGCTTAAATAACCCTGCTTCAATATTAAAATTTAAAAAATCGAAAAAAAAAAGACATCTCACACCACGATTCGAACCCAAAACCTTTAGATAATAACGCAGCGCTCTAACCAACTGACCTTACATGACGTACATAAAATTAGGTCATTTTTTTATCTTTAAACTAAATCAGGTTACGACGTCGTATGACACATGCGTAGAAGCGATTTCGTCATGAGAGGACGGTTTTTGCTGCCCCCCTCTGTAGAAAAGTGCTGATTTCAGGATGAAAACAATAACGTTTTTGGCCAATTTTTCGATATTTATCGGGCCAAGGCTGGGGCTTTCATATGTGACCAAATTTGTGAATTTTTGTTCCGTCTGTCGAAAGTTTTTAGCAGATATACAAACACACATACATACATACATACGTACATTTTCACTTTTATATATATATATATATATATATATATATATATATATATATATATATATATATATATATATATATAGGAAAGCTTGTTGTCACATCTTAGAAGATATTTCTTAGGTAAAGTAAAATTATTTGAAAACTACAAAAACATTTTTTTTTTTTTTTTTTTTACTGAGACTTTCGGTGTTGTACACAACTTGCCAACTAGTAGATGGTCTGAAACAAAAAAGAAAACCGGTTTCCATCAAACGGAAATGGAATCATATTGTCTTCTAGGGCGACAATTTTATCGTTCGACCCTTTACTGTTATCACATCTGAAAGTAAAAAAAAAAAGATACGGAGATAGAGAGAGAAAGAGAGAAAGAGATAGAAAAAGATAGAGAGAGAAACAGAGAAACATAGTAAGGTGGAGATTAGGGAGATAAAGACAGAGAGAGAGACAGAGAGAGACAGAGAGAGAGATAAAGACAAGGGGGAGGATGGATACAGAGAAAGAAAATAACAAAAAATAAAAGAAAAAAAGAAGGAAGAAATAAAAAGAGTGAAAGACAGGATAGAACGTGAGAGGGGGAAGCATAAAGATATATGGATAAAAGATAGGGATAAACAGAAATATAGAGGCAGGAGGAGCGAGACAATGTGCGTCGGGTACGCCAAATGTTGGCGCCAATATGAATCTAATTCGATTTGCCAGGATCGATGGCGATATGTGATCATTGAACTTTGAACTTGTAACGCAATTCTCACGTGATTCAGAACCGGAAATAGAAAGTGAGAACCCTAGGAATAGATGGCCGTGGGTTAGGGGTGGGTTGAGACTTCTCATAAAAATCGATTATTTTTCACTCGTGAGAGATGGGGTTGTCATCAAGTGAAAAATCGAATTATATATAGAGTGAGAAAAATCCAATTATATATTCACTCTTTCATCCCATAATAACGAACATTTCTGTAAATGTCTGAGGAAGCTACAGGCGGCCAAAAAAACGGCCGGGTAGCTGAAACAATAATGTAACTTAACAGAAAGATATGGTAATAAAAATAAAACGCATATTTGCTCTACAACAGTATTGAGCACTTTCTTCAGTTTTTATTAATTACCATTTCCACTATATATATATATATATATATATATAAATATATATATATATATATATATATATATATATATATATATATATACCTACTTCATTTACTCACATAAAATTAATATACGAAAGTATAGATTTATGTGTAAACTTTAAGTATTTACTTCAAAAGTGCTCAATACGTAGGTAGAGCCAGTTAGTAATTTCTAAAATATATATGGCGATCAAGCTATATATATATATATGTATATATATATATATATATATATATATATATATATATATATATATATATATATATATATATATATATATATATGGAATTTAAAATGTGAGGTTAGAAAGAACGATCACGTGCCAATTTGTATTTTTTAAATAAACAGATATTTATTTATTTAAAGTTTCAATTTTTCGGCTTATAAAAAAAGCCTTCAACATTCGTGCACAAACAGCGCTTACCACTGGAGTTACAATACACAACCACTCTGCTAAATAGCTTATAATATGAGCAAACAGTTAACGAAATATGTTATATATATATATATATATATATATATATATATATATATATATATATATATATATATATATATATATATATTATAATATGAGCAAACAGTTAATGAAATATGTTATATACTTTCGACGGTAATTCTTGGCCTGAAGACGTAATCCCCCAACGTGGGTGATTGCAGAAACATGTATGCACATATGTAGCCATTAATGTTTGTATAAATAAAATTAATATACCTGCTCTGTTCACTCATTGTGCACTATTTTGGTAGACACATGTTGTTTCATTGGATGTACTTCTAGGAAACTAAACTCTACTGGCTATATATATCTATATATCTATATATCTATATATCTATATATATATATATATATATATATATATATATATATATTTCATTAACTGTTTGCTCATATTATAAGCTCTATTTCCTATTTGGTATTATCGAGCTTTTATATCTGGCTGAGATAATTTTATAAATATTAATTCTTTAATATTTATAATTTACTTTAATTTTACCATCTTGGATCATTTTGGTAAATTCAATTGTAATTTTCATTTTATATATATATATATATATATATATAAATGTTTAGAGGTACAGAATTTGTATATAGTTTTAAATAAAATACTAGGCGGAAGTTTCTCGAGAGCTCTTTCGGCTATCATCTCTTCAGGAGTAAATCGATAGCAATCTAAATAATATTGTAACGAAAATAAAGAGTTCTATTGGGGAACTTATTAAATGTGCCAACGTACGGGGACATTAATTACATTTATTTACGTTTAAAAACGATTAAAAATATTGGCACAACGAGGGAGAAACAAAAAGCGGGAGAAAAATTCAAAGTTCCCCAAAGAGAAACAATGCGTTTGATGTTTCTTTTTGCCGGCACACAGAAGGTTGACGCACCGCGATAGAGACGGCCTCCAAAATCTTTAAATGTTTTTTGGAGTCCGCTCCATGTAGCACCTCGAACCAATCTATTTTATATCTATCAGCACAGCACGGGTTGTCAACCAAATGCTGGCCAATAGCAGAGTTCAAGGCTGCAGAGGGAGGGAGACCACCAAACTCCATCCTCCCTTGTCTGATCTTCGATGGAACATGCTGGTTTATACGAGTCAAAAGGTGCAAGGATGTTCGCCCAACATAACCAGCATCGCACTGGCATCTAAACTGATATACAATATTACTATTTTGGATGTAAGGCAAACTATCCTTGCGGAAAGACGGAAAAGAAGGTCTCGTAGTATATACTCGTAGTATATTTAAAACTATATATATATATATATATATATATATATATATATATATATATATATATATATATATATATATATATATATATTGTATTGTATTGTATTGTATTGTATTGTTTTTGTTTTTTTTAATCCGAGATGATGAAGTCGATTGCAAGATAGCCAAGGCTATTATTGCTGTCTTTGGACGTCTCAGAACCACTGTGTAGGAGCGTAAAAGAACTCGGCTGCAGACCAAACTTTAAGTATACCGAGCTGCGATTCTTACCATCCTCATGTATGCTTGTGACATGCCAAGAAACTGAACCATTTCCATATAACCTGCCTCTGTAGATTGTTAAAAATCAAGGTGAAAGACAAGAAAGTATCCTATACCTCTATAAGGCCACCATTCGTCCAAGTTTGGAGTATTGTTGTCATATTTGGGCTGGTACATCTGCTACTTGTCTCTCACTGCCGGACAGGGTTAAAAAGAGAGTCGCCAACTTGATAGATCCTGAACTGTCATCTAAGCTCCACCCTCTGTCCCATCGACGAAACGTTGCATCCCTCTGCCTGTTCTACAAGTATTTTAATGGTGAATACTCTGATAAACTGCAAGCACTTCTATCCCCTCGACGTAAACACCCCCGACAAACCCAACAAACAGCGTAATCCCACCCCACATAGTAGAGATCCCTAGATATAAGAGAGCTTTCTACTCCAGTAGTTTCTTCCCCAGAACTGCTAGACTTTGGAACTCCCTTCCGGGTCCCTGCTTCCCCAACTGTACTGACATGCAGAAGTTCAAGTGTAATGTGAACTGACATCTTGCTGTCCAACTCCCTACATAGTACCCCTGTAGCGTATGTCCCTTAGAGTAGCCCCTTACATCAAAGTGGTACTGTGCCTTGTTTGGAGTGAAAATGTAATTTTAAAAAAAAGATACAAGACAGAAGTTTTACCTCCGTCAAACCTTCCATCAGTACACACCATGTTACAGCAGTGCCAGAGGCGTCGAGCAGGTCATATATGCCACATGCCTTATTCAAGGCTCCCAAAACAGCTTCTTTACGGTGAACTTACCAAAGGGAAAAGACCCGCAGGAGAACAGCGGAAACGGTTCAAAGACAATCTGAAAGTCTCCCTCAAACAGTTCGGTTTTTATTTTAATTCATAGGAAAGACTAATCCAAGACAGATGTTCCTGGCGCGCCGCAACTCATGAAGGGGCTACAATTGCTGAATCTGCGCACAATGAAGAATGCAAGAAAAAACGTGATACTAGAAAGACATCGCGATCAACATCTCTGATACAGATTATGATAATGCTGTATGGGATCGAGTATTATTATGATGGACGATGACTAAAGAAGGTCGTTTTCGGGTCAACATAGGTTAGGGTTAGGGTTAGGGTTTAATTAATGTTACTATAATTGTTAATTCGGTTATGTCCAAAAATTGAGTACGCAAAGTTAAAACGCCGGAAGTAGACTCGGTTTACCACAATATGCAATGGAAATCACTAAGCATGAAACGAAATACGAAACCATATGGAAATACCTTTTTTATTTTGGAACAATAAAAAAAAATTTTTTTTTTTTTTACATTTCTATGGATATTTTTTTTTTAATATTTAAAACAAATTCATATGGAAATATTTTATTTCAAAAAAGCAATTTACACTTTCATAGTTTACATTTTCATTAAATAATTTTATGAATATTTAAAATATATTCATATGGAAATAATTTAAAATTTCCACAAATTCTACCACACAATTTTGTCATAAATAATCCATCATAAAATAAACTAGCTACCTTCAACTGAATTGCGAAACCGAAATTTTTTTGATAACACAAGAAATGTTCATAAAAAAGACTTTCGTACATTATGACAAAATCCTGTGCTAAAACTTGTGAAAAACTTAAATATATTATTTAATGGTAAATGCTCTGATTAACTACGTGCCCTTGTACCCCCTCGACGTAAATGCCCCTGATAAACCCGACAATCAGCAAAATCCCACCCCTTCACAGTAGAGATCCCCAGGTGTAAGATGTCTTCTACTCTAATAGTTTCTTCCCCAGAACTATTAAACTTTGGAACTCCTTTCCGGGATTCTGCTTTCCCAACTGTACTGACATGCAGAAGTTCAAGTATAATGTGAACAGACATCTTGCTACTCAACTCCCTTCATAATACCCCTACAACTTATGTCCCCGATAGTAGCCCCCTACTTCAAATTGGCACTGTGACTTGTTTGGGGTGAAAATTGAATAATAAAAAAATATTTTTAAATAAAATTATTTCAAAAAGACACAATTTATAGAAATGTAAATAATACAAAAGTCTCATTATATTTATTTATTTTTTTTTTTTGTGATAACACAAATGTTAAAACTAAAATAATTTTTTTAAATAAATTATTTCCATATGGTTTCGTATTTCGTTTCATGTTTACTGACTCCCATTCCATATTTAGGTAAACCGAGTCGAGTCCACTTTCAGCGTGTTAACTTTGCGTACTGAATTTTTGGACATAACTTTTTAATTCACCTCTAATTTATTTTGAATTGATACAAAATTTTATTTCAACTTATACCTTCTACAACATTCTGAAACGTATGTCGAATTATCCAACCTGAAAAGAAAAAAATAAACAGATAAATGCAACAACGCGTACGTCATCACTAGGGCTATGACAACAGCATATTCTTTTCATTGTTTTAACTCTCGAGTGTATATCCGACACGGTGAGACACAAGTTAATCAACCGAGAACCACATCACTCTATATAACAGCTTATATGATATCAACGGATACACACTCGAGAGTCAAAACAATGAAAAGAATATGCTGTTGTCATAGCCCTAGTCATCACAGCACGTGACCTCCATATTTTCTCAAGCAAGACTTTGTAACAATGACTATATGGAATAATCACGTTGGCACAGCCGTTCCCGTTAAATGACCAGAGTTAAGAGATTTTTAGCCTATTAATTAGGTATTAAAATGGGGTTACTATTAATTAGGTATTAAAATGGGGTTACTATTAATTAGGTATTAAAATGGGGTTACTATTAATTAGGTATTAAAATGGGGTTACTATTTGGAAATACCAAGTGCTGTATGTGCTCTCCGCTCATCTCAACATTGTTTCCAGTTGTCCTAGATTTCTCATTTTTACCAGAATTAAATTGAAGAGTGTCACCTCTAGAGTGGAGCGGTCAGTGATGGCGCAACCATTGTTTCACAATTACACGCGCAGCAACACTTACAGAGGATATCCATTGTCTCTCAAGACTCGATGGATGCTATGATGACAATAACTGATGATATTCGGCGAGACTCGAATGTTCGTTCATTTGAAAATTACGGTATCGATTTTTTTGACTATCTGTAATATGGTAGATAGATAGATAGATAGATAGATAGATAGATAGATAGATACAAGGTGCCTCCAATAAGTTTCCAGACTTTTTTTAAGACAGACATTTAAAATTGTTGTAGACTCTTGAAAAATCAGTATGTTATTGCTATACATCTTCTGAGATGATTAATCAATTATTATGATTTCAGGTTCAAATGAACAGCTACACCAGCAATTGGAATACATCTTACTAAAGCCTGATTGTCAGAGCTGGTGAATTTCAAAAATACAATCTGGAGGTGAGGACACTTCAGAAGATCAATATGCAATAAAATTATGTTTTAAACTTGGAAAATGCCAAAAAAAAAAAAACGCATGGAATGCTTCAGACTGCTTTTGAACTATCTTGCATGAATCGAGCATCAGTTTTTGAGTGGCATAAGAGATTCAAGGAAAGCAGGGAGTCTATGTGGGAAGACGAGAGGTGTGGGAGGAGTAAAGAAGGCAGAACACCAGAGTTGATTGGCCAAATAAAGAATTTCATGGATAAGGACCCTCGTGTGTCTATAGAGACATTAAGTACACAGTTTGATGTCAGTGTGGGAACTGTACACACAATTATTCACGAGGAACTGAAGATGCAGAAGATTGGTGTTAAGTTTGTCCCAAGAGTGCTCAGAGAAGATAAAAAAGGAAAACGTTGCCATGACAGCAGGGAGATGGTCGAGCTAATCAATTCAGATCCCGCAGTTCTTGATGCTCTGGGGTTTTTTTTAAATTTTTTTTTTATTCAATTTTCACCCCAAACAAGGCACAGTGCCACTTTGAAGCAGGGGGCTACTATCAGGGACTTAATTAGCGGGGTCATTATGAAGGGAGATGAGTAGAAAGATGTTTGTTCACATTACACTTTAACTTCTGCATATCAGTATAGTTGGGAAGGGAGTTCCAAAGACGTGCAGTTCTGGGGAAGAAACTATTGGAGTAAAAGGCTTTCTTGCACCTAGGGATCTCTACTGTAAAGGGATGAGACTTAGTAGCTTGTCGGGTTTGTCGGGGGTAGTTACGTCGGGGAGGTACAAGTGTTTACAGTTCGTCAGAACATTCACCATTAAAGTATTTGTAGAACAGGCAGAGGGATGCAACATCTCGTCGATGGGACAGAGGTTGAAGCATAGATGACAGTTCAGGACCTATCATGTTGGCGACTCTCTCTCTCTGGTAACCTGTGATGAAAGCTGGACTTACTGTTATGAACAAGAGACCAAGAGTTCCCAGTGGAAGCACCCAAGAAGATCAAATAGAGCAAATCCAGTGAGAAACTTAGATGATTTTTTTATTATTATTATTTTTAGCCCGGGCATGGTCTACATGCACTGGGTTCCCACTGGACAGACAGTCAACAAGAAATACCATGTTGAGCTTTTAAGGGGGTTCAGGAAGAGACCAGGATTCTTCAAATTGGGTCAGTGGCATAATCACCAGGACAATGCACCAGTTTTATCGCAAGCCCCACTCTCCCCAATGGTTTACTTCTACTTGCGCAACTGCCATTGCTCAAAGGCAGCATGCATACCGCAGATTTAACTGACATAAGTCCAGTTTAAACAGACAGAAGTATATAGAAGCTAGAAGTAACGTTAAGAAAGAAATAGCGACAGCTAAGAGAGAATTTACTGAAACCACTAAAAAATGCATCGAAGCACAAAAATTAGGAAGTCGAGACTTCTGAAAAATCTACAACAGTGTAGTAAATAATGGGCAATCAACAATCACGAAGTTGTTTGCTCAGCAACCGACAAGGCTAATATGCTTGGCAGTCGGTTTACCTCAAACTCCACACTGGACCCTTCCAACCACCTCCTACCTGATTTTCCTTTGCGGACAGACGCCACGCTAGACAATCTAAAAATCACCCCTTCTCAGGTGCATGCTATCATAAAAACCTTGACACTTCAAAAAGCATGTGGACCCAATCTCATCCCACCTGTGCTATTAAAAAAGTAGCTCCAGTTCTCTCCAAATTCTACAACAAATGCCTTAATGAAACTTGCTTTCCGAGCTGTTGGAAAACTGCTTCTGTGGTACCAGTATTCAAGAATTCTGGCGAAAGAACTGACCCATCAAATTATCGGCCCATTAGCCTCCCACTTTTCACCAAAATATTTGAGACCATAATTAACCATGCTTTAGTCCATCACCAGGACAATGCACCAGTTCACAATTCCATCCTCATCACAGACTATTTAATCAAGATGGGCATCAAGACAGTTCCTCACCTTCCCTATAGTCAAGACCTTGCTCCCTGTAACTTTTGGTTATTCTCTACGCTCAAGGAAAATCTAAGAGGCTGTCGTTATGAGACAATTAAGGAGATGAAAGAGGCTGTAATGAGTGTCATTGACACACTCATATAAGAGACCTTCTATGGGGTTTGCCAGAAGTTGTTAGAACGGTACAACAAGGGCGTTGCAGTCGAAGATTACTTCCAAGGGGATTACAGTTTCATGTGTGTACTATCAATAAAAGTGCCTATACGAAAAAAGTCTGGAAACGTTTTGGAGACACCTCGTAGATAGATAGGTAGATAAATAAATAAACGCATATCTAAGGAAATAGCAGAAACACTAGAGGATGACCTTCAATCTAAAATGGATGGTCACATTCAATGCTGCCAAGACTTAACTGGGTTCCTTCAATAATTACAAGAAACCAACATAGTACCCCAGTAGTTGTTGCCCCTGATAGTAGCCTCCTACACCAAAGTGGCAATTTGCCTTGTTCGGGGAGAAAATGTAATAAAAATATAAATTTTAAGATGATCGACATCATGAAATTTTAAATATAGACTTTTGTCATTTGTTTGTTATATGCTCTGTAATTACATTGAGTTTCATAAATTATGAATTAGTATATAAAAAAAGTGAAATATAATTGAAAAAAATCATTTCCAAAGAAATATATATATATATTTCTGTGGAAATAGCAGAAACACTAGAGGATGACCTTCAATCTGTAGTGGAATGGGGACAAAAATGGATGGTCACATTCAATGCTGCCAAGACTTAACTGGGTTCCTTCAATAATTACAAGAAACCTTCTCTACCACCAATAGCAATGGCCAAAGACTCTTTATCTGAAAGTACTTCTTTTAAACTCCTCAGCCTAACGTTCACAGGAAACATGAGTTGGAATTACATTGAGAGCATTGCCAGAACCGCTGCAAACAAGGTAGGTTCTCTCTACCATGCAAGAAAGCTACTAACGCCCGAAAGTATCCTGTACCTCTATAAGGCCACTATTCGCCCATGTATAGAGTATTGTTGTCATATTTGGGCTGGGGCATCTGCTACTAGTCTCTCGCTTCTAGACAAGGTTCAAAAGAGAGTCGCAAACCTGATAGGTCCTGAACTGTCATCTAAGCTTCTGTCCCATCGACGAAATGTTACATTCCTCTGCCTGTTCTACAAGTACTTTAATGGTGAATGCTCTGATAAACTGCAAGCAGTTGTACCCCCCCAACATAAATACCCCCGACAAACCCGACAAGCAGCTAAATCCCACCCCTTCACAGTAGAGATCCCTAGATGTAAGGGAGCTTTCTACTCCAGTAGTTTCTTCCCTAGAACCGCTAGACTTTGGGATTCCCTTCCGGGTCCCTACTTCTCCAACTGTACTGACATGCAGAAGTTCAAGTGTAACGTGAACCAACATCTTGCTGCCCAACTCCCTACATTATACCCCTGTAGCTTATATCCCTGATAGTAACCCCCTACATCAAAGTGGCAATGTGCCTTGTTTGGGGTGAAAATGTAACACAAAAAAAAAAAATAGATAGGTAGATAGATAGATAGATAGACGCATGCAAGTTTAATTTTACTTAATATTTAGAGGAAGAGATCGTTCCTATTCGTTTCATATGCATTAGGGATTTTAGCACTGGATGCAATTCGATATTATTATTGTCGCTTATGTCCTTGAGAACAAAGGCCGCTTATGCCATGACAGGTCTCTTTCAGTAAAAGCACGATCGACTGCTTCGCTAATGGATTCTAATAGAAAAACTCCAGCAATAGTATTCGTTAGAATATCGCTTTTTTCTTCTTTATTTTCTTTTTTACTTTTTTCGATTTATTTCGGAATGAGATCAATGAACGATTCAGACATTGTCTGTGGAGGGACTCTGAAAAGGTTTACTTTGTATCGAACTCATGCTTAAAAGCCTCTGCCCCTGTGGGCGGCATATAAAAATCTATTTAATACAGTTCTATAAAAGTGCATTTCAACCTCGATCGATAGGCCAGAGGAAATCAATTGCATTTCTCGTCTCTCTCCATTTCTTTCCATTTTTTTTTTTTTTTTTATTATTATTTATTTATTTATTTATTTTTTATTTTTTACTTTTGTTCACTCCAAACAATGTATATTGCCACTGAGGAGGAAGGAACTACTGTGATATGTGCCATATTTATAGACTAACTGGCATAATTGGCATTACCCGAGATCGTAAAAAAATAATAACAAGAGGTTAATGTGCGTAACATTTTTGTATTCAAACCTCTCTCTCTCTCTCTCTCTCTCTCTCTCTCTCTCTCTCTCTCTCTCTCTCTCTCTCTCCTCTTTTCTCTCTCTCTCTCTTTCGCCTCTAATAAAGCCCAATGTACCCCCAAAGAAACAAATTTGCGTATTAGTGTTTTATTTTTAGCTTGAAATACAAATGGACGAACAGATAGACAACTGCCTTTTATATAATAGAAGGACAGCCTGGGTAAGAAGTTGGTCGGCAACGTGTTTGTTCACATTACATTTAAATGTCTGCGTGTTGATACAGGCGAGGAAACAGGAAGCAGAAAACAAGGAGAGAATTCCAAAAGCAAGCGATCCGAGGAAATAAGTGATTAGAGTAGAAAATGTATATGCACCTAGTGATCTCTACACTGAAGGCTTTAGAATTTGCTTCTAGTCAGGGAAGGGAGTCTCACGGCAGCATGATGCGACACAAGGGTCGGAAAGTGAGATTTTGAAAGCCAGCGTCTTAGTCGAAGAGCCCTCGAGCTTGCAAAAGAACGCCTGTACAGCTCCGTCGTCGTTCAATATTTACCGTTACATTTATCTTCTATTATGATCCACATTAAGTGAATTGTAATAAATTTTTACCTTTTTCATGTATGTATGGATAAAGTCTTTTTTTTTTATTACATTTTCGCCCCAAACAAGGCACAGTGCAACTTTGATAAAGGGACAGAAGTTGCAGGAATACTATGTAGGGAGTTGAGCAGCAAGATGTCTTTTCACATTACACTTGAACTTCTGCATGTCAGTACAGTTGGGGAAGCAGAAACCTGAAAGGGAGTTTTAATATCTAGTAGTTCTGGGGAAGAAATTATTAGAGTAGAAGGTTTTCTTACATCTAGGGATCTTTGCTGTGTGGAGGTGGTACTTTGCTGTTTGTCAGGTTTGTTGGAGGTATTTACGTCGAGGGGGACAAAGGCTTGTAGTTCGTCGGAATATCTACTATTAAAATATTTGTAAAACAGGCAGAAGAAAACAACATTTCCAACATTCCGTCGATGGGACACAGGTTGAAGCTTAGATAACAGCTCAGAACCTATCAAGAGAAACTGAGAAGGAACCAAAGACGATCCCGCATACTTTTTTTTTTTACATAGCGGTTACCACTTATCTAGGCCCGGAGGCCACTCGAGGATAAGGATTACTGACAGTACAGTAGTCAATGGGATGATATAGTAATCGTTAGTAGTGGAAATCTGGTAAATTGGATTACTTAAGGGAGCGGTTCATCAAGAATTTGTTTACATTGGACTTGAAGACAACCAAATTGTAGTCAGATGGAAAACAGGCAAACGGAAGAGAGTTCCACAGGCATGCAGTTCTAAGAAAGAAGTTTTGCTCACGGAATCTACGTTTTGGTTTAGGCAGTGGGGAAAATTATTGACAGTAGTTTCAGGTAGATGAGTGTTTTTCATGAAAGTTTAGCGCGGGGGACCATAGATTGGAGCTCGGACGAGAACTTGCCATGGAAATAACGATAAAGCAGAAACAAGCTCGCAACATCTCTTCCATGGGAAAGAGGTTGCAGGGAAGAGAAAAAGGCCCCCCCACTAAGCTATGAAGTCTACTTAGAACAAGGCAGTACTCCATTGGAACTATATTTACCATTCCCTATAATATTTCCATACAAACACCAAAAGAAGCACCTGTTATCTGCAAGTTCAGTCCAGAAATAAATGCAAAGAACAGAAGTCATCTTATCTCGAATCGCTGCTGGCACGCTTCCAAATTTGTTTTTCAGTGACAAGAAGAAATTCAGTGTTCAATAAGATGTTAACGTCCAAGATAGGTTATGGTCTCGTACGGGAGTGCTGAGTCACGGGTTATTACTCGAAGACAAGACGCTGCCTCGGTGATGGTCTGGGTCACGATAACAGAATCTGGTAGGAGTCGCCTGTTTTTGTTGCGGATGATAGTGTGCAATTGGACTAGGAAAATTATCACAAGACCATTCTTGAGTTATCACTGTTTCCCTGGACCAAACCGCATTTCCAAAAATTGTTGGTTGTTCCAGCAGGACTTAGTGCCTGCTCGTGGAGCAAACAAAAAAATGGCTTGAGAAGAATATTCCGGAATTCATTTCATCTCCTGACTTCAATTCGTGGGATTTTGGTTTATCTTGGAAAGTTCCAACTTCCAACCATACCAATTTGGAGTTCAGCTTCCAACCATACCAATTTGGAGTTGAGCTTCCAACCATACCAATTTGGAGTTCAGCTTCCAACCATACCAATTTGGAGGCGCTGAAGAAGAAATTAAGTGAGGAATGGGTAACCAAAATCCCACAAATTGATCACCAGTTATCTACTGTCGAAAAAGAGATGTAATCTCGAAATATTATGACCTCCACAATCCCGGTTATATTAAACTATAAATTCAGTTTCACTAATTTATATTGTGATTATCTTGAAAAATAAGTGAATATACAAAGTTAAAAAAAATAAGTGAATATACAAATTAAAAAAAATACCAAATAAAAATGTTTGTTCATTTTTGTTCATGCGTCACATCGATACAACAGCCGGTTCCCTGCGTTGCCATAGCCTTCTTATAGTCTTCCATATCTATTTACCAGCAATGCTTCAAGCAAACTACTTTTCTCCTATATATATATATATATATATATATATATATATATATATATATATATATATATATATATATATATATATAAATATATATATATATGATTACTTTATTTAATCACGTAAATTAATATACGAAGATATAATTTTATGCGTAAACTTTTCCGTATTTACTTTAACAGTGCTCAATACATAGGTAGAGCGTAAGCCTGCCGAATTTTCACGAGAATGAAACGCGGAATATTCTGTGTAGCTTTATTGCCATATTTTCATAACTTACTATATATATATATATATATATATATATATATATCTTGTTTGATTTTCTCTCGAGACACAGAGAATTGAAATTCCTGCTCGTCAAGTTATTTTCGTCGTCGCTTGAAAATTGTCTCAAACGAAAATAGCGAAATCCCCTGATGTGCAAATAGATTTTCTCACGATAAAAATATATATTTGTTCCCATAACGAGACCAAATACATGCTCCAACCACCTCGTCAGATCAACTGAAGGAGGAAGAAAAAAAGTGAAACACACACACACACATATATATATATATATATATATATATATATATATATATATATATATATATATATATATATATATATATATATAATCACAAATTCCGCGGAATTTGTAAATTTCAACTTACAGTTTTAATTTTCTTTCTCTTAAACACACGCGCACACACACATATGCGCGTATATATATATATATATACGCGCATATGTGTGTGTGCGCGTGTGTTTAAGAGAAAGAAAATTAAAACTGTAAGTTGAAATTTACAAATTCCGCGGAATTTGTGATTTTTTGTTTTTTGTTTTTTTTAGTATTCAGTCAAACAATAAATTTTGATCGTAAATTTCAACTTACAGTTTTAATTTTCTTTCTCTTATAATAAGCTTTACTCTCTAATGTATATTAAGCTTTTTTATTCGGTTGGGATTAAATTATATATATATAAATGCAGGTATTTATATTAGTTTGAAGTTTACGATCGCGTACTTCAGGTAAACGCTACATCTTTTTTATATCTACATATATATATATACATATATATATATATATATACACATATTATTATTATTATTATTAGTAGTAGTAGTAGTAGTAGTAGTAGTAGTAGTAGTGGTAGTAGTCGTTTGTACAGTTGTACAGTATAGGTAAGCCTCTATTTTTTAGCTAAAAAGCTAAAACGTCAAAGAGCTACTGGGACGTGAGTGGTACACTGAAAACGAGTGACCTTCTGTGCCACAGAATTTAATTTCTACATAGTCACTACTATTCTCAATGCACTGCTGCCAGTCTCGTTTAATACCTCGGTCATAAAAGTTTGGAACCCGCTTTGTCCCTAACGTCTCTGTAACCACTCTGAAATCGATGAACGCATCTCCTAACTATGCTAACATCAATTGCATTTGACTTCGTAAACGTTTAACAGGCGTCGGTGAATGTTGACTTGTTCAAATTTTTTCTGCGTAGAGGAATTCAATGACGCTTTTCTGCTTCTGACGCACGTCCATGACTGGAGTTGTTTCCTTAGAGACTTACGTGGTCAATATCTCGCTCTACTTTTATATTGAGCACTTTTGTAAAACTCATTGGATGTGTTACCTCTGAAGAATATTAATATATATAGGGTGTCCCAATAAAATGTATACACTCTTTAAATTATCTCAACTTGCTACATGAATACGCTATACCACGTTCCCAAGAGATGTTTAGAAATAAAGAATGGCACTTCCAGCAGGATAGAGCACTTTCCCACTATCATCATGACGTAAGAGCATATGTTGATAGTCATCTGCGAAAATGATAGAATGAAGAGGAAGTATCGAGTACCGTCCACGCTCACAAGATATGACCCCCCTCCCCATGGATTTTCTCTTTGGGGGGGCATGTTAAACACAGGGTTCACACCACAAAACGAGCTACAATGAATGAGTTGAAAGCAACCATTGAAAGAAGATGTATCAACATACCAATTGAACTGATTATGAACGTTTTCAATTCAATCAGTGAGCGTTGTTAGCTGTTCAAGGACCACAATGGCCAACAATTAGAACACTTTCGATAATTAGCTGGTTTCTATATTTGATCACAGTATTTTGATGTGTGAAACTGTTCTTTCTTATAATAAATGTTGGTTTTATGGTCATTTAAAGAGTGTATACATTTTATTGGGACACACTGTATACTAGGGGACTTGTGGAAATTCCACAGCGGCACCTTTCATATGTAATATATTGGTGCTGGGCATTCTGTGGACTTCAGTGTGAATGGAGATCCCGCGATATTATTGTAGCCCTTTTGTTAAAACCGTAAATGTATTCATCTAAGTAATCTGGTTAATGTAGCGTCAGAATATATCTCGTTTATCTTCAATATTCTCATAGATATCTGTGACATATTTCTTTCGTATGGACGCCCGACGGGAACAGAAACCCCAGGTATCATTATACAACCTTTAGACAAAACAGATACCACCATTGAATCCTAGCCAGGTATATTTCTGTTTCACGTACAGCCCAATAGCAACATCATTTATTTTATTTTATTTATTTTTACATTGCGTTTTCGGTGATTTGGAGATCGTATTTTTTAAAAAAGGAGGATAGAAGGTGACAACATACTACGAACAAGATCAAAGTGTAGTATCTGTTCTTCAGATGCTGCACTTCCATTTCTTGTTCTCTTTCGAGGAAGGAGCAGTCCTTCACGACTGAGACAATTTTTTATTTTTGTAACTTTTCTCCACGTTAAAAAACGACCCTGGTGTCTCTCTGTCGCGTGGAGAGGCATTGTAAATAGGTACTACGAACATTAAATTAGCGTATCTGTATACTAATATTTAATGTCCGTAGTATGTCATTACCGTCTATTAAACTTTTTAATAAACATGGAAATCCCTATAGAATAATTTGTAATCTGGAAACCGTGACACACGTACGTACGTACGTTAAAGTTATTAGGGTATTAGTATATAGATAATTTTTAATTTATTTATTTTTATTTGTTATTTTGCTTTTGAGTCCGAAATTGAATTTAATTTTTGTTTTGTTTTTCTATCCAAATCTGCCAGTTTTTCTGTTCAACAAGCCGTAACCAGCACAGCAAGAAGTGACATGGCGACGGAGAGGGAAAGAGAGAGAACGAGGAGAGAGAGAGTCCCAGTTTTTAAACTTTTTCGCTGGTATTTCGCGCGCCTGGCCAGAAATCCACTGTTTAGTTTGAAATCTCTCCCCCTCCCTCTCTGTCTTTCTTTCCGTCTGCCCATCTCTTTCTCACGCAAACACACACACGCACATACACACACACACACACGCACATATACACACGCACATGCACACATTCATATACACACACGCACATGCACACATACACATACAGGCACACACGTACACACACATACACGCACACACACACATACATACACTTTGTTGTTGCTGAAATGGAATGCTGTATAAAATAAGTGAACAACGATTATTTTTATTATATATATTTATATATATATATATATATATATATATTATAAAAACAAGCGTTGGTCACTTATATATCTATCTATCTATCTATCTATCTATCTATATATCTATATATATATATATATATATATATATATATATATATATATATATATATAGATAGATAGATAGATAGATAGATAGATAGATAGATAGATATTATTTTATTTTTATTTTTATTTTTTTATTTTATTTATTTTTATTTTTTTTCCCCCCCAATTTTTTGCGAACAACCAACAATTCAAACTGCTCGGGATCGACTGTCAATCCGCATGTAACAGTCTTCCAGTATCAACTAATTATCGCTTTTCCCTCGTGATGAGAGAGACAGACAGACAGTCAGACAGACAGACAGACAGACAGACAGACAGACGCAGAGTAAGAAGGAGATACAGACAGACAAACAGACAGACGCAGAGTAAGAAGGAGATACGGATAAGGAGAGGGAAGGGAGAAAGGCAGAGATAGATAGATAGATAGATAGATAGATAGATAGATAGATAGATAGATAGATAGAAAGAGAGAGAGTGGGAGAGACAGAGACAGAGTAAGAGGGAGATACAGAGGGGAGGAAGAGAGAGAGGGGGGAGAGATTAATACATATTAAAAACAAAGATAGCGAAATGCAATTCCTTTACGCCTGGTGTCAGACAAGTAGGTCTGACATTTTACACATGTCAACCCCGATTGCCTTGACATGGCTAAGATTTGATAAACATATGTCAACTTCTTTTTCAGCAGAGTTTCCTCCGAGCCAAGGATGTTACATCTAGTATGTACGGTCGAGTTAGGCGTCCGTTTAAAAAATGTTTTCAAACCTACTTATTCTCAATATAAGTAATCTGTCATGTGAACCATTCATTCATGCATGCGCATTCGTGAAATTTTCTACAATGGTTTCCATAACATGATTAAAACTATACCTAAAGTAAGTATAACGTTTTTAAACGTAGGGAGCTCCTCAGCCTCCCCCCCGAAAAGGACTTTTTATTATTGTACGACTTTTCTGTGGTTAGTATTAGCTTTCCACGGTTCTTTTTAGCATCAGATGCTCACGGGAGGAACCACGTGATTGTTGCCAACATCGATGAGTGAAAGTGGTTCTACAGATTAAACTTGAATCGAACTTGGTGCAGTCAGGTCATAATTCTGCCATGTTATCCTTTTTACTATCGTATCTCAAAATGTCAAGCGATAGTTTTGTTTCTTTTGAAAGGCGCTTAAAAACAATTACTTTTTCATGAGACGTTGGCCAAGGATTTGCCAATTCTATTTTAGTAATAGAAATGATCAGATGCGGCAGATCCTTTGATGGTGAATTCAATCTTCAGAAGTTAGGATTCGGGTTAGGGTTAGGGTTAGGGTTAGAATCGATCTTCGAGAGTTAATCGGGTGAGTCATTAGAGATTTAAAAAAAAACGCTCGCAGGGTGTACATTCGGTTAGTAGAGAGCTTGATTAGACACATTTGGGATATATATATATATACCCCTACCTGTACCTGTAGCGGCATTCACCTGGAATGGGTTGAGTCAGTCCTAGTGGTGTTAATCGCATCTCGCGTCAAAGCCACCCACTCCTGTCGGTCGGCAGCAGAGTTGACGGCATAATCAAGCCATTCACGGTTCCAGCGGTGGGCACCAAAAACGCGAGTCGAGTTAGGCGTCCGTTTAAAAAGTGTTTCCAAACCTACTTATTCTCAACATAAGTAATCTGTCATGTGAACCATTCATGCATGCGCATTCGTGAAACAGTTAGCAAACAGATAAAAATCCGATGACTCACACGTACCAATTTTCCAATTTTGAACCCTTAGCAGCCATTTTTTGCGAATGAAAACCAATTAAAAAGTTTTCCACCTGTGTGAATGCACTATATACTAAATTTCAAGTCTGTAGATAAAAAATTCGTTGAGTATATAGGTTGAGAAGTGTCCTCTCTTACACGCATATTCTCACTCTCATATATATATATATATATATATATATATATATATATATATATATATAAGAAACTTTGTATGTATGTATGTATGTATGTATGTATGTATGTATGTATGTGTGTCTGTGTGCGTGTGAACAGAGAGAGGGAGAACAAGAGAAACGTACCGAAATAGGAAATTATTCCTGGTTAGCGGAAACTGGGTCCCAATAATTCATTAGTTGTACATTTAAATGAGCCCCTCCATATTTAGCCACTAATTAGGCCTGCACTCTTATCCTACAGAATGTCCTTCCGAGAGCTGTTTTCCTGTTTTGATGGGAGGGAGCAGGGAGTACAAAAGCGGCCACTAATTAGATTATATCACAATTTTGAAAAATGCTACTCATCGTAGATTTTCTAAAATGTTAGGCGACCATACATATAACTAGGAAAATTTTATCCTCCTCCTTTTCCACCCGCGACTCAATCTCTCTCTCTCTCTCTCTCTCTCTCTCTCTCTCTCTCTCTCTCTCTCTCTCTCTCTCTCTCTCTCTCTCATATAAACGCAAACAAAAAACTTACCCTGACAATACATGCTTTTTGTCACACTCGCTTGCTGACTTTCATTTGCAGACAGACTTTCTGGTTCACCCACACACGCACGCACGCACACACACACACACACACACACACACACACAAACACACACACACACACACACTTTCCTTGTTAAAACTATCAAATCACTCCTCTGTCTCCCTCTTTCTTTCTTTCTTTCACTTTCTCTTCCTCTCTCCCTCCCTCTCTCCCTTCTCTCTCTCTCTCTCTCTCTTTCTGTCGACATACAAATACACATACATATTCTGACCTACACGCACTCTTTTTTTCTCCCCATCTCTATCTCTCTCACTTTCTCTTGCCGATTCTTTGTATTCCCTTTCTGTCTCTTTATTTATTTATTTATTTATTTATTTCTCTCTCTCTCTCTCTCTCTCTCTCTCTCTCTCTCTCTCTTTATATATATATATATATATATATATATATATATATATATATATATATATATATATATATGTACCTTACCTTTCTCTTTCTCTCACGCGCACGACTATTCTTGAACGACTCTTTTGTTGTCTCTCACTTTCTCTCTCAAACACGCACATGCACATATGCACACACGAAGACAGTCTGAGATAAATAAAGTGACGAAAACATAGATCTAGTTAATTAAAGAAATGAGCTATGCAAAATCTTCACAAACACAATTGAAAAAGAACATGTATTACCAAGGTAAACAAAAAGAATAAGCCGTAGAGAGAAAACAGGTATTGTCTAGGAAAACAGAGAGACTGAGAGACAGAGAGAACATTTTTTCCACAGTAAACAAACAGATTGAGAGAGAACATGTATTGCCGGGGTAAATAAAGGGAGATAACGAGGGGGAAAACATATATTCCCAATGCAAATAAAGGGGGGGAGATAGAAAGATAGCATATCTTGCCAAGATAAGCAAAAAAGAGAGAAACAGAGACAGAACACGTATTGCCAAGGTAAACAAAGTGAGACTGAGAGAGAGAGAATATGTATTGCAAAGATAAACAAAGAGAAATATATAGAAAGAACATGTATTTCCAGGGTAATCAATGAAAGAGAGACAGGTAGAGAGATAAAGAGTGGAGCAAGTTAACAATATTCTGGGATCGTATACTTTATGGCAGCAATCTGAAGAAGTAAACATTTAAATATTATTCCGACTAGGAAAATTGATAAAATGGTATTCAGAAATGACCTCCTTGATAAAATTGTCTCTGAGATGGGTATATTTGCTGATGACACCACGCTCTATGACGGACACGAGGGGAAAACGAATGAACACATATCCAAAGCAATGGCAGAAACCTTAGAAGAAGACCTCAGGAATGGAGACAAAAATATTGTTTTTGCTTAAAACGATATATTTTTTTTAATCGATATATTTTTTAAAAATCGATTTGTCGACTTAATAAGTTCCCCGATTTCTTTATAAAAATAAAACTACTTGATCGATTTGTGTGATTTTTGGTGGACGATATTTCCTTTCTGTCATCGGTACGTATATTATACAGATTTTTTTGTTTTTTTCATAGGATGGGATTCTTCCCCCAAAAGAAAGCAACACTGCAGCTTTATTTATAAACTTTCGGTGAAAAAAATCAATTCAGGTAACTTCATTATGTAGTAGAGCTGACATCTATTCAATGTAGGCGCCCTCAGCCTCAATCACTGCCTCGATACGGGTCCGGAACTAAAAGCATGCCTTTTCCACAAGCGCTGGGGGAATCTGGGCGAATACTCGGCAGATGGTGGCGATCAGGCTGGCTTGATGTTGTGGGAGGTCATGTTGGTGATGTTCTCGACGTATGACCAAACGAAGTAGTCCAGCGGGTTCAAGTCGAGGGAGGAGGGGATGGAGCAGCTACAAAGACGTAGCACTCCTTCTGAAACTAAGATGGGTCTCTTTCGGCTTGTGGACCGGCGCTGAGTCCTTCTGCTACGCCCAGGGTCTGCACCAGAAGATCACCACACTCTTCAGCACATCCAGGTACACTTTGGTGTTAACTTTGGAGCCGATTGAGAAGATGTGAGGTGGCATGATGTGGCCTTCACTTGAAACCACATCAATGACCATAATCGTAGCCAGAAAGTGTCGTCCAACGCGTTGATCCATGCGGATATGCATTTTGAGGGTGTTGGCGATGGTCCTGTTGTCATAACTTGGATCGGTAAAGAGCATGAGCTGTACAGCAGCGCATCTCGATCTCGCTCGTTGAACATTGTGTCACTTTCAAACATGATACAAGGCTCCTATCGCTCTTGGGATTTGTACACAACTGGTCAACTACTAGATGGTCTGCATCAAAAAAAGAAAACCGGTTTTCATCAAACGGAAATGGAATCATGTCGTCTTTTCTATGGCGACAAAAATGTTTTACTCAGTATTAGGTTGAGTTATTCGTTTTAGGTCTTCTACATTTAGTTTACGGCATGTTTTTCCATTTCGCCCTAAAACGAATCATTTGAACATCTGCACGCACTCATCAACCCAGCCTCCCCTATCCTCCCTCTCTCTCTCTTCTCTCTCCCCGCCCCTTCGAGAAGCAGAAGGTCAACCGGTACCCCCACACGCGAAGATAAGTTTTGGGAGGGCCGAGGAGGGGAGAGGGTAAGGCTCAGGAGTTAAAGTCATATACAAACAAAAATGGCTGCGTTGGAAAAAGATCAGGAAATAATTGGCAGAGAGGGAAAATCGAAAAATAAAAAACATGGTTCAATGGGGGGGGGGGGTCCATGGAGGAAGGGTTCAATTAGTCCCCCCCCCCGGTTCCAACGGCTGCAAGGTCAAAGGTGGAGTCAGTTTAATGTGGGGAGCAGGGATCAGCTGTGGGGAAGAATACAAGAATAGACGAGAACCCATTCATGGGAGTTTGCTTGCTAGTGCTCATTGCTTCCACATCGTTCATAGCACTTTTCCTGTTTTACAAAGTAAAAAACGACTTCGTCATCTAGTGGCAGTTATATATATATACATATATATATATTTTAACTCGTTTCTCACTGAAAAGCTGGTGCTAGGCTTTCTTAACTTGGTGATTTTTTTTACCTGGTTTTCACCTTAATGTTTACCATTTAAGTGACGACTTTTAAACATTTTGGAGTATGCCGAAAACGAATATCGCATTTATATTTTCCGTAAATAAGTAGTTTTCCGGATATCAAACAATGTATCTTCTCATGTTAATGCTGGTGGCCGTCTTGGTACGAGCGTAGTTTCTCGTGGTTGCGTTTACGCACGTTTGCGCATACCAAGATGGCCACCAGTAACAACGTAAGCAATGGCATTATTAAATATTCGGAAAGCTACTTGTTTGTGAAAAATTTAAATACAATATCTCGGCATTGTTTTCCAGTCGTCCTGTACGCTTCCTTGTTACTGGACTCAAGTAATAATTCAGGAGAGGTGTGATTGAAAGTGTGCAGCCCTTACCTCCCACAGAGGGTATCCATTGTCTTTCGAGACACTCATGTGTATAAAACGTAGCCTCCGTTCAGTCGTGTGAAACAAGGGTTGCACAATCCGAACTACACACACACACACACACACACATATATATCTATATCTATCTATATATATATATATATATATATATATATATATATATATATATAAGCGAAATGTGTGTGTGCGCGCACGCGCGTGCATTTTTCTCTATGCCGGCAAAAGGATTTTTTCCGGCGACTTCTTGAGGCCATCGCTCATTTTTTAAAATTTTTATATCATGTCGAATCTATAATATCTACGAGTTACGAACGGGGGGGGGCTCGCGTGTGTATTTAATTTGCCCGACTTTCAAAAACTAAATATTCAACATTTTTCGATCGCCGCGTGTAGATTCGCCTTTTTCGTATAATAAAAGCGAGACTAATGCGAACGTTGTTGCATCGTTCCAAGCGCAATCGCCGGGAACGTCCAAAAGCAATCAGCTTTGATCAATGCGGATTTTCTCCTTATATCAGACAATTGCTACACAATTTGGACAAACAATCCCCCTTTAAATGGGGAGCTGGTTCATCCCCCACCATCATCTTGGAGAAGCTAAAAGTGCCACGCATTGAAACAAACGCCAAAAGTCTGCCCATCAGTAAATAAAAAAAACTTCCACGTCATCGTAACATTCTCGCGATGACCTCATTAAGCGGCCACCTGTTAATCAAACATTTTTTAGTTTTTAACTCTTAATTTAACACGATCTCAATTCCTCTCCTCTTGTGGCCGCGATGGTTGGCTTCCCCCCCCCTTTCGTTTCCATCTTCGCGTCCAATGCTACCTTCCGACTGAAACTTTTTTTCTTTTAACGCTTTTTTTTACCACACACACCTCCAAACACCCGGGCAACGCCAGGTACCCCCTGCTAGTATATATATATATAAAAGCAAAAACGTTTGTGTGTGTGTGTGTGTGTGTGTGTGTGTGTGTGTGTGTGTGTGTGTGTGTGTGTGTGTGCGTTTTCATGTATGTCCGCAAAAGGTTTTTTTCCTAAGTCTTCTCGCGGGGGTCGCTCCTTCTTAAAACTTTTTATATCACGCCTAAATGATAATATCTACGAGATAACAACGGGGGTCATGTGTGTATTTAATT
>NC_136518.1:1801689-1829189 GCF_053919585.1 Euprymna scolopes | reverse complement strand
TGAATTTTGTTCATAGTGTTCAACAAATGGTGGGACAATGTCTGTATGAGGACTATTTTGGAGGGGATAATGAGTGTTGTTAGTGTTAGGATGGCTGTTAGGAGAAATATTATTATTCTCATTATTATTATTATTATTATTATTATTATTATTATTATTACTAGTTGTATGATTGTAGATGGAGGGGCTGCTCGAATGGTGTATTGGATTAGTAACTATATCAGATGGAGGATGGGAAGAAGAATAACTTGATGACAAAATATTAGTGTCTGTTATGGGAGGATTGCGTGGGAGCTCAGTAATAGTGCAAGAATATATAACATCTTTATGGATGCAATCATTATTGAGTGGGCAAAGATGTTTGTTATTACAATTGCAGTTAGTTTTGGGTTTAATTGGGAAAGGGGCTTTTGGGGCTGATTTAATTTTTTTGTTATTAGATGTTAAGATACTTTGTGCTAAATTAGGCATTGTTGAATAAGAAATCCTGATTCAGTTTTTATGGAAAATTGAACTATATCTGCGTGGGTATTTGAAAGGAATTTAGGAAAACTCGTCCCAGGAAAACTCGTCTCCGGAAAACTCGTCCCAGGAAAACTCGTCTCCGGAAAACTCGTCCCAGGAAAACTCGTCTCCGGAAAACTCGTCTCCAGAAAACTCGTCTCCGGAAAACTCGTCCCCTTTCGTTAGGTAGGAAAACTGGCCCCTTATTGAATAAATGTCGATTGAAAACACATTTTATGATCGTTCTTGAAGGAGATATTGTTTTTTTAAAATAGACTATAACCCCCATAATATTTAAAAAATATATATATATATATTTTTACTTGTTTAATATTTGTTTGTTTTTTAAATAAAATCGATTTTCTAAGTGTCCATTGTCTACCTAACTGGTTAAGTTCTTAGTGGGGGTTTGTATTACTGTACACATAGATTCGAAAAAGTTGTCAAAAAACAAATATATAACAAATAAATGTTATCAAAGGCAAGATAAATTACTTTTCTACCAAACTGGATATAATTTTCGTGTTTTTATTCAATTTAACATGTTTATTCAGCTCGAAAAGCATACAGTGTTTACCGATGTATTGGAAAATTTAAAATGGCGGCCGACTCTCTCTTTAACACGGTAAGTTCGTAAAAAGGTGTAATAAATAATAAACTAGACAAAATACTGTTAGAAATTTGCTCAATATATGTTACCGTGACATAACTTGACATATATTCGGTGTTTTTTTAATAGTATTTTGTCTAGTTTATTGTTTATAACACCTTTTCCCGAACTTACCGTGTTAAAGAGAGAGTCGGCCGCCATTTTAAATTTTCCAATACATCGGTAAACACTGTATGCTTTTTGGGCTGAATAAACATGTTAAATTGAATAAAAACACGAAAATTATATCCAGTTTGGTAGAAAAGTTACTTATCTTGCCTTTGATAACATTTATTTGTTATATATTTGTTTTTTGACAACTTTTTCGAATCTATGTGTACAGTAATACAAACCCGAACGGGAAATAATGTCCGGTATATCACATCTTAGAGGTCTTGATAATCGCTAAAAATAGAAAATTAAAGAAATTACTGAGGGAGATTTGGTTTTAAAAAGAAAATAATAAATTTTAATATTTTTTAAAATATAATTTAGAGAGAGAGAGAGAGAGAGAGAGAGAGAGAGAGAGTGGGGGGGGGGTAAAAACTATATCTCCCTCCGAAAAACAACCAACAAAAAATGAAATTAAAAAGATTCTTGCTAAACGATAGCGGGGTTTTCAAGAAAATTGATTAATAAATTTATTTAGTGATTACTTTTTCTCTTAATGATTGATTTTAGAATTTTGAAGTAAAAATTAAAAAAATTAAAAATTAGTTAACGAGAGATTGTTAGCACATGGCATCTCTCGCGCCAAAAAAATATTTCGTTTTTAATTTATTAGTTAATTTTTGCAAAATTTGACAGGACGACAATAAATGTTGATAATTGATAAAATTATAATTTTAAATAACGCATGAGTGCATTTGGTATGAGAGAAAACAAAAACACAACAAAAAAACTATCATAATCAAAAAACCAAAACAAAAAAGTAACGAAAAATCGAATTTTTTGGTTTTGTTTTTAATTATTGTTTTTATGACTCCAACAAACATCGTTAAAATAAGAACAAAAAAAAATTTGTAATTAACTTTGTATGAACATAATAAACGCTTTAATATAAGTGAAACCTTAGCCAGTTAGGTAGAAAACGGACACTTAGAAAATCAATTTTATTTAAAAAAAAACAAAAAACATTAAACAAGTAAAAAAATATTGGGGGGGGGGCTATAGTCTATTTTAAAAAATAATATCTCCTTCAAGAATGACCATAAAATGTGTTTTCAATCGATATTTATTCAATAAGGGACGAGTTTTCCTACCTAGCGAAAGGCGAGGAGTTTTCCGGAGACGAGTTTTCCGGAGACGAGTTTTCCCGAGACAAGTTTTCCCGGGACGAGTTTTCCGGGCACCATTTGAAAGAGTTTTGTACAATGTTGAAGAATTCCTTAGGTATATTAGTTTTGACATTTAGGCTAAATGGAGGATTAAACCAAATATTTTTCTTTCTCCTGATGCGACTGGGTGGGTTAGAGGTATGACGATTAGTATTTTGGTTTGGATTATATATAATTTATAATCCAATCTAGGGTTTCCTTTTCAGATTAAATATGTTTTTAACTTCTTTGAAAGTGTTTTTTAACATGTTTTATTAACTGTTTGCTCGTATATATATATATATATTGAAAAAAGGATTTCAGCAGAGTGCTCTATTATAAGGAAAAATCCGACAATAAGGGCGTATTATTTATGTTTTATTTACAGAAATTTAGACAAGTCATCGGTAACATCGGTTTCAAATCAGATGTGTATCGGCTGAAGGGAACTTGATATAGGTATCTAAAACGTTTACCAAATAATCAGGTTTGAAACCGACGGTACCGATGGCTTATCCCATCTAAACTTTCTATAAAACACACACACACACACACACACACACACACATATATATATATATATATATATATATATATATATATAATGGTTTGAATGAAAGTTTTAAATGAAAAAGTCAAGTATCATGGTGAAATTGTGCTCTAAACAGAAACATTCATTTCGAACGCGCCCCTGTCATATCAAAGAACCTACTGTTGATTATATTTTGGGAGCCTTTCGACTTTTGTGATAATAAAACTTCTTAAATACACTTGTGGTGTTAGGCTGTGTAAGGTGTTGGCTTTGGTCAAAATCGCCTGTTCTTTCTTCAATCAGATTTCTTCGATTATCGATACTTATCGGGATACATTCCGATACAAAACCTATCTATCCAGGAACATAAAGTACCTTCAAGTGAAATTTCATAAAAATCGACCCAACTGTTTTGGGGTCTATAAGGAACGAACTCACAAACATAAAGTTTTCTTTATATACGAGTAGAGAAGAGATGGAGATATGATAACATTTAACGAAATATGCGAGATATTTCGATGGTGCCTATGCTAAAATTGAATCTAGACTGTTGTCTTTGTTTTATGAGGGGCAGACAGAGGGGGTGGGGGCTTTTGCTCGCTTCTGCTAAATAAATAAGTTCAAACAGAGAAGGTCTTTCTTTCCTTCTTTCTTTCTTTCTTTTTAATTTTTGTTCAATGGGGCGTCTCTTCTTTCTCTGCACAAATTTAGATCACAGACTTATTCCCCACCTCCGACCTTATCACACACACACACACACACACACACACACACACACACACACACACACACACACACACATTCATCCATATACACACACACATGTACATACGCACATACACACATATTATACACACATACATACACATACACGGGTCTTATTTATTTCATCTGCGATGCATGAGTATCAGAAAAAAAATTACTATATTATTTAAAACATCCGGCAAAATGGAGTAAAAGAAAGTGTCCAAATATGTCCTTCCTATGGTACGTTCAACCGTTGAAAACCGCAAATTGGGGACACATAGAGTCTATGAGTATCAGAATTTTTGTAGGAATTTTTGACACGCCTAACACGAAACTGCGAATAAAATATAAAAAAAACTCGTAATTTCTCTTTTAAAAGTGGGTTGTTTATTTTCTTTATGGATTATACTTCCAAAATAAACTATTAAAGTTGTATAAAAAGTAATAGAAATATTATTTTTTATTTTTTAAAAAACAGTAATGAAATTAATTCAATTTTACGAGTTCAGTATTTTTCAATTTTTAAACTTTAAAAATCTATAAAAATATTTCTATTGAGCCTATTTTTACGATATTTTCAGGGTCAATGTAAAATTTTATGCTCTATCCAATAAATCGAATATGATATTTTAGACAAACGTTTTCTTTTTAAATTCACGCCCCCCCATTTTGAAATGTCTATTAAAAAGTAAATAATTAATTTACTCACCAAATTTTTATATATCACTCATTGAAGATAAAAGATCCATAAATAATATATTGAAATTTGAAACAAAAAAGAAGCGTTTTTCAGAAATTTACCCGTAAAGTCCGAAGTTTAAAACTTTTTTTTATTTTTAAACCACGTTGTTTGTTTTTTTGGGTTTTTTTTTTTTTTTTTTTTTTTTTTAAATGAAACCTTGGTTCTTGCTCCTTTAATTGAAAAAAAATTAGGATTTGAATTACATTTTTTCGAGTAGTTATAAGCTTGGAAAGACAGGGAGTCGAATTAATTCACGCCCCCCCCCCATTTTGAAATGTCTATTAAAAAGTAAATAATTAATTTACTCACCAATGTTTTATATATCACAAATTGGAGATAAAAGCTCAATAAATAATATATTCAAATTTAAAACAAAAAAGAAGTGTTTTTTAGAAATTTACTTGTAAAGTCCGAAGTTTAAAACCTTATTTTTTAAAATCACGTTTTTTTTTGGGGGGGGGGGTTAATCACGTTTTTTTTTTGTTTTTTTTAATGAAAAAATTTTTTGTTTGTTTTTTTTAATTGAAAAATAATTAGGGTTTGAATTACATTTTTCGAGTAGTTATAAGCTTTGAAAGACAGGAGGTCGAATTATTCAATATTTTTCACGAAGTTTCTGACACAGCTACACATAGACATCTCTGTTTAATATGATGTCGTTTAACGATTAATCCTAACTCTGTGCGAACTATGAACTCTGCGTGTTGGATTTGTATTCCATACGTATGTACTGCATCACTTCTAATAATAACCTTGGGAATATTGGTGTAATCTAGAGGTCCAATTTCCACAACTCTACGCATTAAATTTCAGCAATAACGCGTCGAATGTTGTCTATGTGGTCTATTGTATCTGGTTTATCAGCATACACATGGGACTTTACATATCCCCAAAGAAAATAATTTAATTGGGTTAAATCGCACGAACGAGGAGCCCAGTTGAGAGGTTCATTTCATTCATCAGATGTTTCTCTCAGTAAATTGATTGTATCGCCGCGTACTGTGTGGCATGTGGCTCCGTTCTGCTGAAACTAGATGATTAATTGCCAAACCAAGATGAACTTAAAATAACTGATAGTGGCCAAATCTGTAATTAAAGAAAATAGAGTTGTCAATTTACAGTTGCCTTCTAAACACACACACACACACACACACACACACACACACACACACACACACACACACACATATATAAACAAAGCGGTTAAGCACTGTACAAGTGGTGGACGGATGTTTGTTTAAACAGACATTTGGCGAGATTCTTTACGGGCGCCACTCCCATGGGTCGATCGGTAGAACTGCTGACTGTCAACGCGATGATACTAGATTCAATCCTCGGCTTGGGAGAGGTGCTAGTCTAGCGGCACTGATAAGTTGTGATACAACGAAACAGGACTGTATGTCGATGACTACAAATATATATATATATATATATATATATATATATATATATATATATAGAGAGAGAGAGAGAGAGAGAGAGAGAGAGAGAGAGAGAGAGAGAGAAAGAGACTTATATGTAGTTATACTGAGTTCGTGAAATTCAGTAAATTTTCATATACCAATGAGTTTTAAGCCAAAAATGGTTGACTTAAAGAGTAAGTTACAAAATTATCAAATTTTATAATTGACCATTAATATACTGTGTAAGCAAAAACAAGACTTCAAAACAAGGTGTTGGTGGCAACAAAAAGTGTATTTCAATTTACGTTACAATTGTTTCCATGTCCAGTTCGACAATTTCAAGCATTATGTCGTTTGAAAATTTCCAAAACCAGCATTTCTTCAGACTTTATGAATAAGCACACTTTTGGCAATGGAGCATTTTTTGAAGAGAAGGAAGGAGGGGGAAATCCCTAGCTAGAAAGGCATGCGAGAAACATCTACCTTTGTTGTGGTTACGGAAAATCCCATTTAAATATTAATATATCGCCTAATTTTCGTATCCTTATTTAAGAGCAGAGTCATGACAAGTTGCTACAGAGAGCCCTAAGCCATTTTAAAAAAATTTTAAATATATATCTCATTTGTTGGGTTCCTAAATTAGATCTTATTTCTTTGTTACCCAATACTTAATTTTTAAAATTTTTGTTTCGATATTATGGCCGTAACAGCCTTGCAAAAATGTTACGGTTAGTTTTAGTTTCGTATTAGTGGCAGGTAATGTTTATAGATTATCAATATATTTGTGCTAGGATTTAAGACCCTTTTAGTTTCAAAGCTTAATTGAATACGAGAGTAAATAAAATGGGTGTATTAAAGATATATATAAAAATCCTTGTATAATATTACGGGTGAAGTATTCTAATCTATTTATTGTTATTTTATGTTTTAAGATTCATTTTTATTCTACTTGAAAAATGTTTTCATATCAGTAAGTAGGATAAAATGAAGGGAGATAATCCAATTATATTGTTAAGTATTGTTAGTTAACTTTGTTTGAAATTGGGTCGATTTGTATCCTATAATGATCAAGGGGAGGTAATTCAGGCCGTTTGATGTTTTTGGTTCATTGATTACCAGAAGGCGTCTATGATTTAATAATTAATTTGATAATTGATTTAACTTAATCAGACAGGTCCAGAACATGCTACGATGGCTTACTTAACCAATTTAGTATATAAATTTTGTTTTGATCTCAAAGAATGGTCTTAGCCCATGGGTTTAACCCGCCTGTGTTACTAATCACTTAATTCATGCATTGTATTTTTGGGTGTCTAAATAAATAAAATATATATCCTCTAGTTATTATTCTGACAGCAAAACCACCTATGATTACAAGTGTGTTTCACTCCTGTGGGAAGATGTCTACTCCTGCATTTATGGGTAAAAACATTTAGAACAGGGATTGCTGTAGGTAGATAAGTAAATCAGTATGGATTCTACCAACTTGGGGTGTAGGATGACAAAATCTGATGAAATTATATTTACATAAATTTTGCAACCCCCAAATTGCTAATTTAATTTTTATTTTTTAATAATAACTGGTTTAATTGCCACGTTGTTTTATTGATTTGAAGAGGGTAACCCTTATTTCACCGTCCATGCTGCTATGATTGAATACAAGGATGTTCACCATTATGGAGAAAAAAACATTCTTAGATGAGATGTATGCCTTATTTAGATTTCCTATCCGGTTAAGAAGAATGGAAGTTTTATTCGCATGTGGGGTTTGGATCATTCATTTAGATTGTAACAATTCTAGCTATTTAACTCTACATTAAAATTTAATCCTAGCATCCGATGATCCTTATTATATATATATATATATATATATATATATATATATATATAGAATTGTTACAATATATATATATATATATATATATATATATATATATATATATATATATATATGAATGGAAATGTAAAAAAAAGAATACGAAAAGTATAAAAGCTTATAACTTTTCTTTATTCGTTTTCAATTGGTGACGTGCAGGAATACAAAATAATATTATGAAAAAAAATTTAAAAACATTTTTTACAGGTACATAATTTTCGACCGACTCTTCAGTCTTCATCGGTGTAGTGAAAGTATGGGCATACACGGGGAAAAGGAAGGAAGGAGGAGGAGGAGTAGAAGGAGGAGAAGGAGGTATAGCCAATGAGAAGGTGCCACTTCAGTTTTAAATATATACACATATAAGTACGCACATACACACATGCACACGGTACATATACACATATAAACGAAAACTTAAAAATTAAACAGTAAATAAAAATGAAGAAACGCGCCTTTAACTGTCCAATCTTTTGAATTCTAACGATATTATTTATTCCAAGAGAGAATAAGAATTCAAAGGATATAAAACGTTATGACGTTATGAGGAGAAATGCTATGATGCTCATTTGTAAATCAACGGCTATTTCCCGTTCGAAAAAGAACGAAAACGTCGTTTCCAAGTATATATATATATATATATATATATATATATATATATATATATATATATATATATATATGTATGTGTGTGTGTGTGTGTGTGTGTGTGTGTGTGTGTGTGTGTGTGTGTGTGTACCGGAGCACGCTTTGTCACTAATATATCTGTCGTCACTTTGAAATCGACGAACCCATCTCCTAACTGTGCTAATATCAACTCCTCAATATATATTTCCTTTAATTAAAAACTACATAGTAGGATAGACTGGACTCTGGAGCGTTGGTTATGCAATAAGTCTAGGAGGAGTAGGGGAGGGGAGGAGGATAACCCCAAAATTACACCATTCAGTCTCTGATTCTCTCGGTAGAAACTGTTTCATTTTGGGGGGGAAATTTTTCTTACTACTGAAATTACAAAGGGCATTCCAAAGGTAATGCCTCCTATTTTTTTATGCCACCCGAATAGATCAAAGGGAGTTACAATATGCATTGTTATGATGACTGAACTTATGCATTAGAACATGAAAGTTTCATTTCTTTGTTGTAGATATTGACGGTGTGAGACTCTATAAAAGCCAACCCATGCCAATGTTAGATATTGGCCGGCCAATGCTGAAGGTGTGCCAGTCGGCGATTATTTTGATCGTTATTAAAATTTGTAAAAAAAGAATGTTATCATAGCAAAATAAACTCCAATCTCTGCCCCCACCCCGCCAATCTTTCACGATAAACACCCGTCGAGCTGAAACCACTGTTAATAATTTTCCCCATATATATCTGTGCCTAAATCAAAACGTAGATTCCATGAACAAAGCTTCTTTCTTAGAAGTGAACGCCTGTGGAACTCTCTTCCATTTGCCTGTTTCCCACCTGACAACAACTTGTATATCTTCAAGTCCAACATAAACAAATTCCTGTTCACTCGCCCCCTTAAGTAAGACACGTTATCAAATCTCCATTACTAACGATTACTACGATATTATCCCATTGATTACTGTACACGCAATAACCCTTATCCCCGAGATGTTACAGGAAAAAGGGCTGTCCCCTTTTTCCTGCAAGTAAGAAGAACTTTAGATAAGTGGAAACTGAGATTAGGATAGACCGAGACTCGAACCTGGTAAGCAAGGTTCAGAGATAGATTCAGAAATTTGAATGTTATAATTTGGCTATTGTTAAATTTCACATAAAATAGTTTAGATATTGTTTGTTTGTAAAAAGAAATTAATTGTTTATTCTTTTATGGAAATTGAATTAAAAAAGGTCAGCTAAAAAAATAATGAACAATACAATTGAAATATGTATTGAAAATAGGTTAGGTTTAAAAATAGGTTAGTGAGAATTCTTTGTCTGCAGAAGTGTGTTTTAGGAACATGTGCCGAGCCACGTATGTTTAAGCCACGTGAGTCGATCACGTTTAGAGCCATACATATGACGTCATAGCAGAAAGGGAATTTCTCAATATAGGAGCCAAGATTAGCAGATTAGGAGTCAGCCGAAGACAGAGGCTGTCGGGCAGACAGGTTCGAGCAGTCAGCAAAGGCAGTTAGAGGAGAGTCTCTTTAGAAGCGAAGGGAGAACATTTAACAATGTAGAAACCAATGTGAATTCCTGACGTCATCATTTCGACCAGTCAAATACAATAAAAGAACATCATCGATTTTTGTAACTTCGTGTCGTCATTCAACAGTCGAAGGTAATGTGTAATCATCTATATAAACTTTGTATACCCCCCCCATTCCAAGTAATGTGTCCCTCTCTAACCCTAACCCTAACCCTAACCCTAACCCTCTCTTCATCATAAGTAATGAATGATTATCCTTCTCCTGTGTTAAAAAGAACTGATCATCTCTCTCCTCGTTAATATATGTTATAAGAATCTACAGAACAGTAATATGTATAAATGACTTCTCTCCCTCCCCATCATTGTTATGGCCGCCGTCTCTCCAACATGGATGAACCCACCATCTCTTTATTATAACCACAGCTACATAACCGAGTGGCTTCTGAGCCTTGATAAGTGGTAATATATATATATATATATATATATATATATATATATATATATATATATCAAAATAGGTTGGAGTGGCTGAATAACTCATCCACCCGTTAAAGCGGTTCCATCCTCTTTCCCATAGAGTCAATCCTTCTGTACGACTCAGAATCATGGATGTTAAGCGTATCACACCGAAAGCATCTCGATAGTAAATATATAGGAATGCTTCGACTAGCCTGCAACATATCCTGGAAAAGTCATCCAACAAACAGGTATGGTTCCTTACCTCAAGTTTCCAATATTGTGAGACAGAGACGTCTAGCACTTGCCGGTCATATTAGTCGCCATGATGAATCGGCAGGAAAACTCCTACTTTGGACTCCAGACGCAAAAAGGAGAGTTGGACGTCCATGTGTAGTACTAAAATCTATTTTGAAGATGGAAACTGGTCTGGTAGAAACTGAGCTGGTTGCTGCAATGACCGACCGACAACTCTGGCAATCGGAAATTTATTCACGTTTCACCTGCGCCTGCTGGCGTTGGATGAAACACCAACAACAATTGGTCTATTTTGTCTGGTTTATCAGCATAGACGTGGAGCTTTGCATATTCCCAAAGGAAATAATCAAATGGGGTTAAAAAAAAACATGAACGAGGCGTCCAGTTCTGTAACCCTAACCCTAACCCTAACCCTGAACCCACCATCTCTTTACTATAACCACAGCTACATAACCGAGTGGCTTCTGAGCCTTGATAAGTGGTGAATACCATGCAAAAAAAAAATATGTTTGACCTCTAGAATCTTGCGTAGCATTACGTAGAGGTCATTTCAAGTGACGTAGACTGCAGGTAGAACTTGAGTGAGAGAGAGGAGACCGATTCGATGATCAGGGCGAGAAAGACGGCTCACGGACGGTGATGGCTCTAAGTAGAATGGATCAGAAATGGAGATAGTCTAGGACTATTTTCCAATGAGGAAAATATGCGGTAAATAAAGCTGCTGTAAGCACCACCAAGACTTCAAGTTGTACGAATTTTTATTTGCAGATTTTCCGAGGATCTGGAAAACAAGACCAAAGATGAACCAGATATGTGTCTCTGAGTAACTCGATGTTTAAACCTCAAAGAACTGTTAGCTGTCCCTTTCTGTTGTAAACGTCCCATCGACGAAATATTGCATCCCTCTGCCTGTTCTACAAGTATTTTAATGGTGAATGTTCTGACGAACTGCAAGCACTTGTACCCCCTCTACATAAATACCCCCCGACAAACCCGACAAGCAGCAAAATCCCACCCCTTCACGGTAGAGATCCCTAGATGTAAGAGAGCCTTCTACTCCAGTAGTTTCTTCCCCAGATCCACTAGACTTTGGAATTCCCTTCTGGGTTCCTGCTTCCCCAACTGTACTGAAATGTAGAAGTTCAAGTGTAACGTAAACCGACATCTTGCTGCCCAACTCCCCACATAGTACCCCTGTAGCTATGTCCCTTATAGTAGCCCACACATCAAAGTGGCAATGTGCCTTGTTTTGGGTGAAGATGTAATAATAAAAAAAAATGTAATATGACCGTTGTTAACCATGTCATCTTCCATCGCTGGCTTAACTAAAAAAAAGATGACATGTTTTTCTGTCCATTTTATTTCTCGAATCCAGTCAGCTAGAGATCAACTTTTTTTTTTTTTTTGGATTACTACACTATCCGAAAAAACAATTTCCATAATTTCAGCAGTGTCGAAAACCTTCCAACTAGACTAATTATATTCGATTGGATTTAAATTTGGATGTGATTCTTTCAACAGAATTATTTTCGCCTTTCGAATTACATTGAAAGAATTTTCATGCAAGCAAAAAAGTTATACCCGGTTTGTGTTTATTTTTAAAAAATTTTTTAATTTCCCATATTCTTTTCACTCGTTGTTTTTAAAGGATATGTCTATCTTTGCAATTTATGACTAAAATAAATTGCGGTTTCATTTACTGCCATAACCAGCAAATTTCTGCCCTTGCTACAAATTTAAATTGGCCTTTTGGCCAAGATCAAAGTGTAGTATCTGTTCCTCAGATGCTGCACTTTCATTTCTTGTTCTCTTTCGGGGGAGAAGCACTCCTTCACGACCGAGAGAATTTTTTATTTTTGTGCCTTTTCTCCACGTTAAAAAACGACCCTGGTGTCTAACTCTGTCCCGTTGGGAGGCGTTGTAAATAGGTACAAATATAATTTGCTGATTTCTCTCCTTCCTCTGATGGGAGGGATAGCAAGAATAGCATTCTTTGAAACTCTGATAAGGATTTTGTAAATTGATTTTAGGAGTATTCAGTCAAACCATGAATTTTTTTTATAAAGTTCAACTTACAGTTTTAATTTTCTTTCTTTCATATATATATATATATATTTTCATATATATGTGTGTGTGTGTGCGTGTGTGTGTGCGTGCGTGTGTGTATGTGTGTGTGTGTGTGTGTGTGTGTGTGTGTGTGTGTGTGTGTGTGTTTAGAGAAGGCTAACTTTAAATTGACAACTCTATTTTCTTTAATTGCAGATTTAGCAACTATTAGATATTTTAAGTTCAGCTTGGTTTGGCAATTCCCAATGTGGATTCAGCAGGACGGAGCCACATGACACGCAGCAAACGACGCGATCAACTTACTGAGATAAACATTTGATAAACAAATAATTTCTACAGAACTGGACGCCTCGTTCATGTTTTTTTAACCCCATTTGATTATTTCCTTTGGGAATATGTAAAGTTCCACGTCTACGCTGATAAACCAGACAAAATAGACCAATTGTTGTTGTTGTTTCATCCAACGCCAGCAGGCGCAGGTGAAACGTGAATAAATTTCCGATTGCCAGAGTTGTCGGTCGGTCATTGCAGCAACCAGCTCAGTTTCTACCAGACCAGTTTCCATCTTCAAAATAGATTTTAGTACTACACATGGACGTCCAACTCTCCTTTTTGCGTCTGGAGTCCAAAGTAGGAGTTTTCCTGCCGATTCATCATGGCGACTAATATGACCGGCAAGTGCTAGACGTCTCTGTCTCACAATATTGGAAACTTGAGGTAAGGAACCATACCTGTTTGTTGGATGACTTTTCCAGGATATGTTGCAGGCTAGTCGAAGCATTCCTATATATTTACTATCGAGATGCTTTCGGTGTGATACGCTTAACATCCATGATTCTGAGTCGTACAGAAGGATTGACTCTATGGGAAAGAGGATGGAACCGCTTTAACGGGTGGATGAGTTATTCAGCCACTCCAACCTATTTTGATATATATATATATATATATATATATATATATATATATTACCACTTATCAAGGCCTATAGGCCACTCGAGGATGAGAGTTTAAAAGTGCACAGTAGTCAAATTCGGGAAAGAGGATGGAACCGCTTTAAGAGGAGGATGAATTATTCAGTAACTCCAACCTATTTTGTTATATATATATATATATATATATATTTATTAAAAAATATATATTACTACTTATCAAGGCCCATAGACCACTCGAGGATGAGAGTTGAAAAGTGCACAGTAGTCAATCCTTTGAAGATCTTGGTCCTGGTTTCTTTTTTGATTAGAGATTCCCATACTTTCTCTAAAGAATGAAGTGCACTTCATGCTAACGCGATCTTAACGTTCATATACTGTTCGCTTTTGGAGTAGCCTCCCATATATTTCAAGTCGTCAACACAGTCAATTTCTGATCCATCCGACGAAAGCAACGATGTATCAGAAGGTCGATTTAGATGCATGTACTTTGTTTTTGGAGCATTAAGATACAGCCCAACGTCTTGACACGCCTTCTCGACCCGTTTCAGAAGATCCTGAGCAGAACGTGAAAAGACCAATTGGACGACAATATTCGACGCTGAAATACAGCATTAGTCCTCGCGCAAAAGAGCAGGACACAAAATGTTTTAAATAATAATAATAATAATAATAATAATAATAATAATAGAATAACAATAACAAAGACTTTCGCTCGCGAGGACTACTATTGAGCGTAACCAGTTATACAGTCCTTTTGAAATTTTCATCTCTATTTTTTTCGTTATCTACTGAATATTTTTGATGAAACCTATATGAAATATGTTCCTTATTAAATTGTAAAGATTTTTCTATTCTGAAAGAAGTTTTAAAAAATTTAATCCAAAAAATTTATTTTAAAGTTTTTGTTAAAAAAATTCAGATTTTCTTATTATTCAGACATGTATGACAAAGAGGGAGTTGCAAAAAATAGTTGTGGTGTGAGGAGGAATACAAACTGATACAGAGAGAATATTCAGACCTGTAATAATACAAAGAGGGATTTGCAAAAAATGAGTTGTGGTGAGAGGAGAAATACAAACTGAAATAGAGAGTAGGAGAGTTTTTATAAATACATGTAAAACCACATTCATTTTTTAATCCAAATTAATAAATCAAATAAAATATAATCTTAAAAAAATACGATACAAGGTAGAAAAGCATTTCATCTAAGGCATGAAAATTGTTAAACCAAATGTTTTTACTATAGGTTTTAAAAATAAAGGTACAAGATTCAATTTGAAATTTATTTATCTTCAAAGTGCACTTTTATAAATTTTACAAAGTAAGGTATAAAACACTTTTCTGTGCCATTTTTGCAAGTTTGAACAGAATTTAATTGCATATCGTTCTTCTAAAGATTGCCTTTTTTTAATTCATCAGCTGTGCAATCAGGCTTTGGTAGGTTGTATTCCGATTCTTGCTGTGGCTGTTAATTTTAATCTGAAATCATAAAACTTGGTCAGTCATCTCATAAGATGAATAGCAATAATATACTGAATTTTCAAGAGTCTACGACAATTTAAAACGCCTGTACAAAAAAGTCTGGAAACTTATTTAAGACAGCTCGTATGGTATACCAGAGATAATTGGTGCTATAAAAGTTATTTACACCGGCAAAACATCGGCCATATTAACACGAGATGGCGGGACTGAGCTATTTTCGATCCAGGCAGGCATGCTCCAAGGTGACACATTTGTCCCTTTTTTCATTCTTGTTGCGGACTTCATCCAGAAAGAGATATTAGATAAAACATCGACAAAACTCGTATCATCCAGCTGTCAACCTGACTGATATTCAGCGGCGTACCTATGTAAAATGGCGCCCATGGCAAAGTTTGAATGTGCGCCCCTTCTTAATAATTTATACCTTAGATATACCTAACTACTAATTTTAATTTTTGTCAAGTAATTTTTGCGCCCATGTCAGAGTGGCGCCCATGGCACGGGCCATGCCTGCCATACCCTAGATACGCCACTGCTGATATTGTACTAATTAGTCAGTCCCTTGCAAATGTCGTGTCTTCTATTAGGTTGATGCAAAAACAATATCGTTTTCTCACATATGTTACTTTTTATATATGACTTGCCTGGATATCCGGCGTTGCCCGGGTGTATGTAGGTTGTGTTGAACAAAAAAAGAAATGGTAGTAGGCAGGCAGGCAGGCTTGAAGGAGGCAAAGAACGTGAAAAAAAAACCTGACGTCTTTGCTGTTACGCCCATCGCCAAACCGGAAGTGACGTTGGTTTAAATTAAGGCAAGTCAATCGAAAAGAGGGGATGACTTGCGAAAATATTAGCGGAAAAAGTGACCTCTCCCTGTAGAAAAGTGCCCAGTTGAGGGTGAAGTAAAAATTTTAAAAATTAAAAATGAGTTAACAGGGGATTTATATATATATATAGCTTCCGTACATTCATATCTGATTTACCTCTGCACTCCATGTTTAAAAAGGAAGTGTCCTCTATAGTATCAGATCTGACCGAATGGTTAATTGTAGGCATAGACCAATTCATACCATCTAAACAATTCCAACAAAAACCTAACAGCCAGCCATGGTTCTCCCCAGAATGTGCTGCTGCTATCGCGCACAGAAATCATTTTTTCCATAGCTACTAACGTAATAGATGCACTGAGACTAAAGCTGCTTTCAGAACTGCCAGCAACCACTGTAAAAGAGTAATAAAAAATGCAAGAGAGCTATATGCCCAGTCTGTTAAATCCAAGGTAGCTGATCAGCAGCTTGGTTCCCACCAATTTTGGCAAATAACAAATAGGATCCTGAACAGAAGTGTGCGTTCTATCCCAACCATTATCAATGGACCAGAGGTCATCTCGTCAGCATCAGACAAGGCCAAACTATTTGCAAAGAACTTTGCAGCTAATTCTACCCTATGCAACAAAGGCCATCAACTCCCCATATTTCCTCCTATAACACAGAACACGATAGGTAACATACAAATATCCGTGCATGAGGTCGCCAAGCTAATCAAGAACCTTGATTCCAGTAAAGCAACTGGCCCTGACGGCATCCCAATTAAAGTGTTAAAAAAGCTTCAACCAGAACTTGCTCCTTTACTTACGAAACTGTTTAAGCGCTGCCTTAAGGAGAAGTGCTTTCCAACTCCCTGGAAGACCTCATCAGTTTGCTCTGTATTTAAGAATTCAGGTGATAAGTCATCTCCCTCTCAGTACAGACCAATAAGTCTCCTGTGTGTTATGAGTAAGTTGCTGGAATCCATATTAAATAGAGAAATAGTCAACCACCTCAGCAGAAACAACCTTCTTAGTGACACGCAATATGGTTTCCGCTCTGCAAGATCTACCGCAGATGTGCTGACGGTTATATCTCACAGGATAAGTGAATCTCTTGACAAAGGCTTCTTTCTAGGGCAATTGCTCTTGACATATCAAAGGCCTTCGACAAGGTATGGCATAAGGGTCTACTTCGCAAGATTTCCAGCTACGGTATAACTGGAAATGTTTTCTCAATCATTAAATCATTTCTCTCTGATAGGCTCATAAGAGTAGTGGTCGATGGACAAAAATCAGAGGCCTGCAGTATTAATGCTGGAGTCCCGCAGGGTTCAATCCTGGGTCCAACTCTCTTTCTGATCTACATCAATGACCTCCCTAAACACATACTTAAATCATTAGTTGATATCTATGCTGATGACACGACCATCTACGGCAACACATCAAAGGCTGTAAATGACAAAGTTCTCTCTGATTCTCTCTCCTCTGATCTCGAGCGTGTGGTTCAGTGGGGGAAGACGTGGTTGGTTACCTTTAATGCATCTAAAACCAAACTCCTATCCTTACATCATCAACGCTCTGATCCCCATCTGGCATCAATTGGGATGGATGGCTCTCGTCTGGGAGAGGCCCTGTGTTTTGGCAAGCTTCTGGGTTTGACCTTTACTCCTGATCTGAAATGGAACACGTACATCAAGTCTGTTGCCAAGGTCGCTGGAAAGATGGTGGGATCCTTCTACCGCTCCAGAAGATATCTCACTACTGATTCAATTCTCTATCTATATAAAAGCCAAGTACGTTCAAGGATGGAATACTGCTGCCATATCTGGGCAGGAGCTGCTAAAACAGCCTATCCTGCCTTGACAGAGTACAAAATAGACTTCGTGGCTTAGTGGGGGATGCCCTTTTCTCTACCCTGCCACCTCTCTCCCACAGAAGAGACGTTGCAAGCCTTTCCTTGTTTTATCGTTATTTCCATGGCAGGTGCTCGTCTGAACTCCAATCTCTTATCCCCCCCTCACCAATCTTTCATGAAAAACACCCGTCTAGCCGAATCCACTGCGAAAAATTTCCCCCACTCTTTATCTGTGCCTAAATCAAAACGTGGATTCCATTAACAAAGCTTCTTTCTTAGAACTGCACGACTGTGGAACTCTGTTCCGTCTGCCTGCTTCCCACCTGACT
Organism: Euprymna scolopes; assembly: GCF_053919585.1. NCBI lineage: Eukaryota > Metazoa > Mollusca > Cephalopoda > Sepiida > Sepiolidae > Euprymna > Euprymna scolopes. Next base: position 1,811,069 of record NC_136518.1, on the reverse strand, counting down.
ACAACTTGGATGTGTTCAAGTCCAACGTTAACAAATTCCTAATGAACCGCCCCTTAAGTAAACACTTCATCAAATCTCCACACTAATATACTGTACTTGCAATAACCCTTATCCCTGAGTGGCTTCCGGGCCTTGATAAGTGGTGACCACTGCGTAAAAAAAAGAAAAATATATATATATATATATATATATATATATATATATATATATATATATAATAGGAATAACTTATATATATATATATAAGAATAACTTTTATAATACGAATAACTTATATATATATAATAAGAATAACTTTTATATATATATATATATATATATATATATATATATATATATATATATATATATATATATAATAAGAATAACAGTATAGTTAAATACCAAAATCCAAATATTTATTTTTCATGCAGGAACAGTTCTTTCAGCATGTTAAATTTCGGTACATTTTTTTAGAGATTCGTTTTGCAATGCAGACACAAACGGTTATTATTATGTCAATATCGTCTTTTTTTCATGCCTATTCTCTTCAGGAAAATTATAAATTTTTTGATTAGATGGAAAAAATGTATTTATTAAATATTTTTTCGTGCATAAAAGTTAAAATATCAAATAGATATTTGAATAAAAAATATTATTAAAATAAAATAATGGTAATAACAAAAAATAGGTCCCATAAAAAGGGGGCGACGTAATTAAATAAAGGGCAGGTAACTCCCTCAACGCTCAATTAAATACCATAAAATCGCTAACAAAAATTAAATAAACAAGATATGTAAAATATTTTTAAAATAAACAATATATATAAAATATTTTTAAAATAAACAATATATATAAAATATTTTTAAAATAAACAATATATATAAAATATTTTTAAAATAAACAATATATATAAAATATTTTTAAAATAAACAATATAAAATAAAATATTTTTAAAATAAACAATATATATAAAATATTTTTAAAATAAACAATATATATAAAATATTTTTAAAATAAACAATATATATAAAATATTTTTAAATAAACAATATATATAAAATATTTTTAAATAAACAATATATATAATATATATTTTAAATAAACAATATATATAAAATATTTTTAAAATAAACAATATATATAAAATATTTTTTAAATAAACAATATATATAAAATACTTTTAAAATAAACAATATATATAAAATATTTTTAAAATAAACAATATATATAAAATATTTTTAAAATAAACAATATATATAAAATATTTTTAAAATAAACAATATATATAAAATACTTTTAAAATAAACAATATATATAAAATATTTTTAAAATAAACAATATATATAAAATATTTTTAAAATAAACAATATATATAAAATATTTTTAAAATAAACAATATATATAAAATATTTTTAAAATAAACATTCCTATTTCTTGAACCTACAGACACTAGTTTATCATGCTTATGTAATCATTTTTGTAGGATGTGATAATAGCTGCTGTTCGTGAGATTCGAACCCAGTCACAAAATCACCTTTGATTTTGTAGGCTAGCGTTTTCATTCCAGATTAATCCCTATAAACATATGGATAGATGAAAATTAAGTACCGATGTATCCGATGTTGACGGACGTTTACAGTAAACAGTCACGAGTTTTCGCCGACAGGAAGTCGAAAAGATGCGGGTTTTTTTGTTTTTTTTTGTTTTTTTTTGGGTTTTTTTTGTTTTTTGCTAAAGTTGTTCACTTTTATTTGATTGCCTAAATAAGCCTTAACTTTAATTTCCTTATTTTACAAGAAATATTAACATTTTTATATCGACAGACATTAGTGTTTCGTGCTTATACAATCATTCGGGCAGAAAAGGATAATTACTGCAAGTCGCGAGATTCGAAACATGGTATAGTAAATAATTATATATGTGAATTAGTGTTGGGACGATTAATCGGAATTGGACTCGGGAATCGGCAATCGGAAAAATCGGAAGCTTTGGGAGTATCGTAATCGGTATCAGAACTAGAAAAAATGATGCCTATTTTCCGATGCCAAAAACGATTCTTTTAATTGTCTTTTTTTATTTGATTTTGTTTAAAGTAAAATCTTCCATTGTTGGTAATATTGATAAATATTTATTGATTTTAAAATACCAGTAAAGCTAAAATCGATACATCATCCTCCACAAGTGTATTTTGACGTTTAGAAATAAACGTGCATATTTGACATATTTTTTTTTTTTTTTACGAAAATCAGGGGAAATAACAATTTTATAGTTCAATGTTAAAAGATTTATAAAGAATCGGAATCGGAATCGGTAATTGTATCGGAATCGGGAATTTAGCATGGAATCGGTAATTGTATCGGAATCGGCAAAAATATTAGAAGCATCCCATCACTAATATATATATATATATATATATATATATATATATATATATATATATATATATATATATATATATATATATATATATATATATATATATATATATATATAATGTAACTTCTCAATTAACGAGTTTTATAATTCGACCCCTTTTACTACCCATTAAAAAAGTGTTAAACATTCCACATTGCAAAGTAATTTCCCGATCCACACACAGGAATATGGACGCGTAATACTCAATAATGCGTCATCCTTGTTGGTACCATTGTAACCCAACTCTAGAGCTTAGTTACATAACCCTATACACTTATTTTCTGAATGTTAATTAGCAGTATCGGAGCCAATTTGTTCTTATTATAATTAGTTTTATTACGTGAACTGATTATTATAATTAATAGTCTAACTAGTTTTATACTTTCTTTGTATTTAAATTTATAATCTTTAAAGTATGTATGTATGTATGTGTGAATATGTGCATGTATGTATATATATATATATATATATATATATATATATATATATAATTGTGCATGTATGTGTGTGTGTGAATGTATATATGTATGTGTGTATGTATGTATGTATATATGTATAGGTATGTGTATGGGAAATATATATATATATATATATATATATATATATATATATATATATATATATATATATATATATATATATATATATATATATATAGTCTTTGAAGTTTTTAACCTTTAAAAGTATACAAAAAAATATTTTTTATCATTCCTTAGAAAACCATCTAGGCAGTAAGTCATTTAATCACCTGCAATCACTGCATCAACTCGCTCTCGAATTTAGTATAATACCAATAATTTATTTTTCAAGGGATCATCAGTTGTTTACCATGAAACACTGTTTATATATTGTATTATATATATATATATATATATATATATATATATATATATATATATATAAAGTTATAAAATGTATATGGCGATTAAGCTACACTGAATATTCCGCGTTTCATCCACTCTAGGATTCTTAGTGGATGAAACGCGAAATATTCAGTGTAGCTTAATCGCCATATACATTTTATAACTTATTAACTAGCTCTACCTACGTATTGAGCACTTTTGAAGTAAATACTTAAAGTTTAGGCATAAATCTATACTTTCGTATATTAATTTTATGTGAGTAAATTAAGTAGTTATATATATGTGTGTGTGTGTGTGTGTGTGTGTGTGTGTGTGTGTGTGTGTGTGTGTGTGTGTGTGTGTGTGTAAAGTTCTTCCAGTTAAATATTATTGAATATTATAATAATTATTATTACCGAATTTTGATACCTCCCAGTAAGGCAGTATTATTTTCGATTTAACAGTAAATCATCCTTAGTATTATAAAATTAAAATAACAAACTCTACCAAAAAAACCTTGATTTAAATAAAGGTTTTTTAATTTCATTGAATCAATATAATTTGCTATATATATATATATATATATATATATATATATATATATATATATATATATATATATGTATATATATATATATATAGGAAGGAATTAGTCCAAAAAGATAAAGCTGTTTCTGTAGGAAATCTTAAGTAAGAGAGCTCAATACGAGAAATCCATACATAATGGTTAAAAGAAAAATACACTTAACTCAATCTATTTATGAATTTATTTCAACGTTTTATTGGCCTTCTCAAATGAGGCGAGCTAGTCCGTTCATTTCTGAATTATAATATATATATTATTGTTTCCTATATATATATCTATATATATATATATATATATATATATATATATATATATATATATATATATATATATATATATATATATATATAATTTAAAGGAGATTAGAATAATAGTCTAAAGAGCTAAGTGTATTTTAATGTAATAGTGAAATTACTAGTTTAATTAAAATACAGGAAATGCTCGTTGTAATTTAGATATATAATAAGCTCGATAGTTAAATGTCCTAGAGCTAATTCAATATTAAGTAATGTGATTTATAATTTAAAAATTTTAAAAATTTTTAAAAATTTAAAAATCAAAATTTAATTAAATTAAAAATCAGTTTCATAAGAAGGAACAACAACAAAGTCAATTATCTGTACGATCGTTTCGGAAATCCGTGCTTTTTATTTGTGGTATACATGAAGTCACGTAGAACAATTATACATAGTTTTTTTGGTAATCACGGTCAATAAAATAAAAAGCTATAGCAAACATCTAAATGACTTCTTTAAATACAGTTCCTGATTTCAAAAAAAAGAAAAACCAAAAGATTCATCTGCCTTACTTTTAATGCTAGGTTTATTTTTGGTGTCTTTTCAATTCAATAGAAATCCTCCTAAATTTGCTGATGAGGAGACCGTGATTACCAAAAAAACTATGTATAATTGTTCTACGTGACTTCATGTATACCACAAATAAAAAGCACGGATTTCCGAAACGATCGTACAGATAATTGACTTTGTTGTTGTTCCTTCTTATGAAACTGATTTTTAATTTAATTAAATTTTGATTTTTAAATTTTTAAAAATTTTTTAAATTTTTAAATTATAAATCACATTACTTAATATATATATATATATATATATATATATATATATATATATATATATATATATATATATATATATATATATATATATATATATATATATATATAGGAGACAATAGTAGTGGAAAATGAATTCACAAAAATTATATATTGGAAAATATAGAATGAGTCTTTATTTAATAAGGATATACATACATTTATTTGGGGGATAAAGGAGACTCTTTATGCCAAGGTATTTCGAAGCCTTAATGCTTCTCATCAGAAGAGTAGAGAAGATGGTAGGTAACATAATTGGGATGTGAGGTCTAGCGCGGGAATCATCAGGAACGAAATAAATAATTAAAATTTTGATGTGGCTAGGGAAAAATATATTGAATTCTAAGAGATACACACACACACACACACACACACACACACACACACATATATATATATATACATATATATATATATATATATATATACATATATACATATATATATATATATATATATATATATATATATATATATATATATATATATATATATATAATTTCAATTTGCCAAGCTGTACTGATTCACATGAAAATCGTTGCGACTGTGATTTTTATGCGTTTATTTTCTTTGGTTATATTTTATTTTTGCTTCGTTAACTTTACTTGGTGAGACGACGTCTGGCTGAGCTGCAGACTGCGTGGTATTTCTGAGAACTAGGACAAATCAACAAACAACAGCGCCGTGCCCCCGCGAATTAATCTTTCATATATATATATATATATATATATATATATATATATATATATATATATATATATATATATATATATATATATATAAGCAAACAGTTAATAAAATATGTTAAAAAACATTTTGAAATGAGTTTAAAACATATTTAATCTGAAAAGGAAACACTAGCTAAATGGATAGTCCTTTTCCGCGGAGTTTCGAAAAAATACTTTCCTTCTCATTTTATATATATATATATATATACATATATATATATATATATATATATATATATATATACATATATATATATATATATATATATATATATATATATATATATAGTCGGGGTTTTTTTTATATTCAAAAGTAATGGACTAATGAATTCAACGAGGTTGTTAGATAGTGCTCAATAAAAAGAGCTGATAATACTTGTTTATTGTTATATAAACATGCTCACATCCCGCTGCTACAAATAGCCACTTGTTTCAATCAAACAACAGATATCATCAGGCAGCGACTTGACTATTCAACTTTTGAATAGTCAAGTCGCTGCCTGATGATATCTGTTGTTTGATTGAAACAAGTGGCTATTTGTAGCAGCGGGATGTGAGCATGTTTATATAACAATAAACAAGTATATATATATATACATATATATATATATATGTATATATATATATATATATATATATATATATATATATATATATATATATATATATAAGCAAACAGTTTATTTAATCTGAAAAGGAAACACTAGATAAATGGACTATCCATTTATCTAGTGTTTCCTTTTGAGATTAAATATGTTTTTAACTCATTTCAAAGTGTTTTTTAACATATTTTATTAACCGTTTGCTCGTATTATAAGCTCTATTTCCTATTTGGTTTTATTGAGCTTTTACATCTGACTGAGTTAATTTTATAAATATTAATTCTTTAATATTTATATTATACTTTAATTTTACCATCTTGGATCATTTTGGTAAATTTAATTGTAATTTTTATTTTATTTTATTTTATTTTATATATATATATATATATATATATATATATATATATATATATATATATATATATATATATATATATAGAGAGAGAGAGAGAGAGAGAGAGAGAGAGAGAGAGAGAGAGAGAGAGAGAACATAGGAATTATTACACAGATATCTCCGATTTATGAGGAATTTAGCAACAGTTACGTTGGTTGGTTTGTTGTTTTTGTTTTACGGCATATCAATCCTTTTCGGGTTATTTAATGCCGAATCCAATGATTTTGAAGAAAAACATTTTTAATAGAATATATTTGTTGTTTTCACGTCGGTTTCTATTTAACCCATAGTTGGGACCCTAACAGGTACTACCACTTTAATGAATCATCATTATGCCAGATCGAACATACCCATTCCTGTGTCTCGATACATCTTCTATCATTATATGTGATCAGTTTTCTATAATAGTCAACCATATAGGAGCCTATTCGTGACCACACACACACACACACACACACACACACACACACACACACTCATTCAGTTTTATATTATATATATATATATATATATATATATATATATATATATATATATATATATATATAACTATTTCATTTATTCACATGAATTTACTATACGAAAGTATAGATTTATGCGTAAACTTTAAGTATTTACTTCAAAAGTGCTCAATACGTAGGTAGAGCTAGTTAGTAATTTATAAAATATATATGGCGATTAAGCATAAGCCTGACGAATCCTATAGTTGGATGAAACGCAGAATATTCAGTGTAGCTTAATCGCCATATATATTTTATAAATTACTATATATATATATATAGAGAGAGAGAGAGAGAGAGAGAGAAAATAAAATAAAATAAAAAAGGAACAAACCGTATTATGTGTTCACCAACGTTTCGTCTTTATTTCGAGACTTCCTCTGGGTGAAAAAATAAAAGAAATAAAGACGAAACGTTGGTGAACACATAATACGGTTTGTTCCTTTTTTATTTTATTTTATTTTCTCTATTTTGTCGGAATACTATTTCCATTATTTTCATCATATATATATATATATATATATATATATATACATATATATATATATATATGTATATATATATATATATATATATATATATATATATATATATATATATATATATATATATATATATATACAGAGAGAGAGAGGGGAGGGAAGGACTAATCTATTTGTGCATATTAATTATTATACTCATGATTATCGTTTTGTTGTTGTTGTTGTTGTTGTTGTTGTTGTTGTTGTTGTTGTTGTTGTTGTTGTTGTTGTTGTTGTTTATTGATACGTTTTTTCTAGTTTGTGTTATTTTAAGACAAAGTGTAATTTTTGTATACATACGTTTTCTATTTCACTCAGAAGCATGTTCATAAACGAAAAAAACGTCGAATAAAAACAGCTTTAGCGAACCATTACTGGGAGCTCAGGGAAAGTAGACGGTTGCCGATAGTAGAGTGGAAAATAGTACATTTTCTTTTCTTTTTTTGTTTTACACGGTGCGGTGGTCACAACTTATCAAGGCCCGGAAGCCACTCAGGGATAAGGGTTATTGCACGTACATTACGTTAGTGTGGAGATTTAATGAAATGTTTACTTAAGGGGTGGTTCATTAGGAATTTGTTAACGTTGGACTTGAAGACATCCAGGTTGTAGTCAGGTGGGAAGCAGGCAGATGGAGCAGAGTTCCACAGGCGTGCAGTTCTAAGAAAGAAGCTTTGTTAATGGAATCCGCGTTTTGATTTAGGCACAGATAAAGAGTGGGGAAAATTTTTCACAGTAGATTCAGCTAGACTGGGTGTTTTCCGTGAAAGATTGGCGAGGGGGGACCAAAGATTGGAATTCAGATGAGCACCTGCCATGGAAATAACGATAAAATAAGGATAGGCTCGCAACGTCTCTTCTGTGGGAGAGAGGTTGCAGGGTAGAGAAAAAGGCACCCCCCACTAAGCCACGAAGTCTATTTTGTACTCTTTTTCTCGTGAATGTTTTGCGAGAGGGGACCATAGATTGGAGTGCAGACGAGCACTTGCCATGGAAATAACGATAAAAAAGAGACAGACTCGCAACGTCTTTTCTGTGGAAAAAAGGTTGCAGGGAAGAGAAAACGGTATCTCCCACTACGGATCTATTCTGAACTCTGTCAATGTAAGATAAGTGCTTCCTAGCAGCTCCTGCCCGGATGTGACAGCAATACTCTATCCTTGGATGTACCTGGCTCTTATACAGGTAGAGAATTTTATCAACGGGTAGATATCTAATGGATCGATAAAAGGATCCCACTATTTTTCCAACGACCTTGGCAACGGATTTATGTACTTGTTCCATTTTAGATTTGGAATAAATGTCAAGCCCTGAAGCTTGTCAAAACATGGAGCTCCCCCCCCCCCCAAGACGAGAGCCATCCATTTCAATTGATGCCAGATGAGGATCGGAACGTCGATGATGTAAAGATAGAAGCTTGGTTTTAGATGCATTAAAAGTAACCAGACACTTTTCCCCTATTGTACCACATGCTCAAAATCAGAGGAGAGAATCAGAGAGAATTTGGTCGTTTACAGCCTTTGATGTGCTGCCATAGATGGTAGTGTAGTTAGCAAAATGTCTACGAATGATCTAAGGATGTGATTTGGAAGATCATTAATGTAGATCAGGAAGAGAGTTGGGACTCCTGAGGGACTCCGGCATTAATACCATGAGCTTCTGATTTCTGCCCATCAACCACTACTTTTATGAACCTATCAAT
>NC_136518.1:1709189-1799189 GCF_053919585.1 Euprymna scolopes | reverse complement strand
GTTTGTCCGAAGGGTGCTTCACCGTTGTCGCAGACTATTTGACCAAGATGGGCATCGACAGGTACTCACTCTCCCTGTAATCCAGACCTTGCTCCTTGTGACTTTTGGTTATTCCCTAAGCTCAAGGAAAACCTTGGAGGCTGTCGTTATGAGACAATCGAAGAGATGAAAGAGGCTGTGACTAAAATTATTGACACGCTCACCTAAGAGATCTTCCATTGAGCCTTCCAGAATTTGTTGGAGTGGTATAAAAAGTGAATTGCAACCAGAGGAGATTACTTCGAAGGAGACTAAATAAAAGTGCCTATATGCAAAAAGTCTAGAAACTTATTGGAAGCATCTCGTAGGTGTAGAAGTTAGGCTTACTGATCTACACGATCTGGGGGGGGCACCTGAATGTCTGTGTTAGGAAATGAACTTTATTTTTTACATTTTCACCCCAAACAAGGCAAATTGCCACTTTGGTGTAGGGGGCTACTATCAGGGGCAACAACTACTGGGGTACTATGTAGGGATTTGGGCAGCAAGATGTCGGTTCACGTTACACTTGAACTTCTGCACGTCAGTACTGTTGAGGAAGCAGGGACCTGGAATGGAATTCCAGAGTCTAGCGGTTCTGGGGAAGAAACTATTGGAGTAAAAAGATCTTCTACATCTAGAGATCTCTACAGTGTGGGGGTGGGATTTAGCAGCCTGTTGGGGTTGTCGAGGGTGCTCACGTCGTGGGGGCACAAGTGATTGCAGTTCGTCAGAGCATTCACCACTAAAATACTTGTAGAAAAGGCAGAGGGATGCAACATTTCGTCGATGGGACAGAGGCTGAAGCTTAGATGCCAGTTCAGGGCCTATCAGATTTGCGACTCTCTTTTGAACCTTGTCAAGGAGCGAGAGACTAGTAGCAGATGCACCAGCCCATATGTGGCAGCAATACTCCATACATGGGCGAATGGTTGCCTTATAGAGGTACAGGATACGTTCGGGTGTTAGTAGTTTTCTAGCACGGTAGAGAGAGCCCACCTTTCTTGCAGCGGCCCTGGCAATGCCTTCAATGTAATTGTTCCAATTCATGTTTCCTGTGAACGTTAGGCCAAGGAGTTTGAAAGATGGACTCTCAGATAAAGAGTCGTTGGCCATTGATATGGGTGGTAGAGAGGGTTTATACATGTACATGGGCGTTAGTATCGAAGGAAAAAAGTTTGGAAACTTATTGAAACAAGAAAGGACTATTTTTTTTCTGAGAAAGAAAAAAGTATTATAAACGTTTATTTTACTTGTGACTTTACTTGCTTTTTTTATGTTAGTAACTTAAGATTGAAACTTAGAAAGCCGTATTTATAAAGACACATTTTAAACGGTGAAGTTTTAAAGTTTACTATGGTATAATTGGTTAAATTACAGATGGACCAACAAAGAAACTAAGAAAGACAATTAAAAAACGAAGTATAATACAAACTACAAACGTTAAAAAAAAAACACAGAAAGACTAAAAAAGAACCCCACAACACTGGTGGCGAGGAATATTAAGGGACTTTTATTCGTGAAACTTAAAAAAAAAAAAAACGTGGGGAAAGCAACGGCGAAATTTCTCAAAACTTGAAAACTTCTAAAAACAGGTTTTATCGACGGATGTGAAAAAAATATGTAAGTCAGATTTTTTAGCTGAAGTGAAGAATACGATGATTTCATTTTATTCCGGCACTAAATTAATCAATCCCACTTAGTCAACTAAACCCAAACCCCTGCCCCATCGCTGGAATGTTGAATCTCAACCAAAAGTAAAAATAAAAAAATTAAAAGAATCGTTTTTGGCATCGGAAAAGAGGCGAAAATTTCCATGATTCCGATATCGATTCTGATAACACCAAATTTCTGATTTTTCTGATTCCCAATTCTGATTTCGATTAATCATCCAAACAGTACCAACCATACAAAACAATTAATAAAATAGCCAGGTTGGTGATAGGTAAAAAAAAAAATTACTTCGAGGATGAAATTATTGCCAACGTTACGTTAAAAAGAACAACAAAGAATGAAGACAATTTATTTGGCACAGACTGGATGCAACAGTTCAATTTTGAATATGAAGTTGAAAAAATCCCAAAAAGCACATAATTCGGAACGACATAAAAAAAATAATGAAGCTTCGGTGGAAACAGTTAAAAAAGTGAGCAGAAAATTAAAACATTACAAAAGAAGCCTCAAAAGGAAGTTATTTTGAAAAGCAAACAAGAGGTTAAATCTTTAAGGGACAGGACAACACAGACCCGCAAATAGAATTGACAAATACGAAGTTGGTCCGACCGTACCAGCATCTAACTTTTCAGTTTCCTTGTATGAACGTAAAAATACCAAATTAACTGAACTTGTGAAAAGGAATTTGATGTCATTCAGAAACTAACAGATGATATTACTAAGCATATGCAGACCTTACAAAAGGTCTTTTCTTCAGCCTTTCACACTCCTCTCACCCTCATTAACCCAACCCCGTCCCTCCAATATCCTCAACCCCGCCACAACCGTTAATTTCCCTGAAATAAAAGAAATGTCTCTGTTAGCCTGCTGTTGACTCAGAGTATTGCAAATGAAGAACTCTCTCTTCCCCCCCCACTGACCCTCTCTCTCTCTTTCTCTCTCTTTCTCCCTCTCCCTCTCTCCCTCTCTCTCTCTCTCCTTTCTCTCCGCTTTTGCAAACGACGAAACGATAGACTCTTTCGCCAACGTACGGGAATATCGAATAACAGGACCTGTTCAGGGCATTCTAAAACAAACTAAATAAGTAATTTTTCTGTGTTTTTTTTTTTCTTTTTTTATTTTGAAAGTTAAAAATATCAATTTGACCTGTATACTTGTGGATTTTTTATTTGATGTCATTCAGAAACTAACAGATGATATTACTAAGCATATGCAGACCTGGAGTACTGTTGCCATATCTGGGCAGGAGCTGGTCGATGTGCCCTATTGCGGACTATTATCTTCATCTTTCTTAATTGTTGTCTCACGACGTTTCGGCAAACTATTCCTCTGGCCTTCGTCAGGTGGTAACCATGACGGGACAGGAACTTCGAATCTCCTAACTGCATTCTCAGCAATTACTGCCATCCATAGTTGTTGTCTCACCACTTGACGGAGGTAGGAGAAATAGTTGGCCGAAACGCCGTGAACAACAATTAAGAAAGATGAGGATGATAGTCTGCAATATATAAATTAATTAATAATACTCGTCTCAATAATGCATTCTAATTAAATAAATAAACATTTGTTTAAATCTTTGCGTTGTCTGGCTTTTAAACGTATTATATATACGTATTTCAATTTGATTTTTATGTATATATATATATATATATATATATGCATATATATGTATGTATATATATACATACATTCATATATTATTATTATTAATATTATTATTATTATTATTATTATTATTATTATTATTAATAATAGTTTTTAACCAAAATTTTTATGTATCAAAATTCTGGTGATGTTATTTATACCAATAAAATCAAAGTCTGTATTAATTAAGTCAGTTAATTAAGCATCATGATTATCGGATTAATAATCGAATATGCTTTTTTCTTTAAAAATAAACGTAGCATGGAAAATGGAAAAGAATCAACAAATATATCGTAACATGTAAACAATAATTTATACGAAACTAAGGCAAATTGCGAACTAAAAGTTGGAAGATTTAGATTAAGATATGATGAGTAAATCAGCAAAGTAAATCAGCAAAATAAATCTGCAAAATAAATCAGCAAACTAAATCAGAAAAAAATAAATCAGCAAAATAAATCTGCAAAATAAATCTGCAAAATAAATCTGCAAAATAAATCTGCAAAATAAATCTGCAAAATAAATCAGCAAAATAAATCAGCAAAATAAATCAGCAAAGCAATTCAGCAAAATAAATCAGCAAAATAAATCTGCAACATAAATCAGCAAAATAAACCAGCAAAATAAATCAGCAAAATAATTCTGCAAAACAAATCTGCAAAATAAATCAGCAAAATAAAGCTGCACAATAAATCAGCAAAATACATCAGCAAAATACATCAGCAAAATACATCAGCAAAATAAATCTGCAAAATGAATCTGCAAAATAAATCAGCAAAATAAATTAGCAAAATAAATCTGCAAAATAAATCAGCAAAATAAATCAGCAAAATAAATCTGCAAAATAAATCAGCAAAATAAATCTGCAAAATAAATCAGCAAAATAAATCAGGAAAATAAATCTGCAAAATAAATCAGGAAAATAAATCTGCAAAATAAATCTGCAAAATAAATCAGCAAAATAAATCAGCAAAATAAATCAGAAAGGAAAAAATAATTATAAAAATTAAATAATACATTAAAATATTAAATTAATATAAAAACAGGAAATTCTGAATTATCGTCCAACATTAAAAAATACAAAAGTGGGATAATTACTCAAATTGAAGGTAAAAAAGAAGAAAACCGTGTGACATTCTGTGAGGGTGATCGATAAATTTTAGTTTAACACCAAATATTTCTTATTTTATTGTTACTATCAGCTGTAGATTTTGAAAATCAGATTAAAAAAAAAAGAGATACTTAATAGTAACGTTTTGGCATCGGAATATAAATAAAAAATTTTCGATACCGATACCACAAAAAGTTTCGGTTTTTCCGATTTCAATTTCGATTAATCGTCCCAACACTAATATATATATAGTACCAAAGGTTAGTAATTGCAATTAAGAATAGGAAATTAGATCAAATGTTTGTAACATGTCTTCTTCCTAAGATTAAGGGTGGTGGTGTTTGATCAACACTGCTGGGGAGCCATGATGTAATATACTGTTTGTTTTTAAATCCCCGAAACAGTGTTTCATGGTAAACAACTGATGATCCCTTGAAAAATAAATTATTGGTATTATAGTAAATTCGAGAGCGAGTTGATGCAGTGATTGCAGGCGATTAAATGACTTACTGACTAGATGGTTTTCTAACGAATGAAAAAAAAAATTTTTTTGTATAGTTTTAAAGGTTAAAAACTTCAAAGACTATATATATATATATATATAATAAATTCCACAGCCAAATAACGTCGCAGCCCACAAGAGCCATGACAGTCAAAGAACCGGAAGTCCAAGACTCGAGTTTCGCCCTCATTTGGGCTCATCAGTTAGACACATCCGAACTCAGGATTCGAAACCCGAGCCTCTTGCATGCAACGCAAGCACTCTACCAACTGAGCAAACGCCCTGCACAGAAGAATTTCAATTAACCAACACAGATCAAGCAAACCGCGCCGAAATCCGACTGTGAAATGAACCTACTTCGTCTCAGCAAGGGACGCGGTCATCCAACCAGCTAATAACCCCAAGCTGATGTCTCACAAGTAGGAGTTTTAACTCGAAAGGACGATGCCATCCAGCAATACTAACCAAGCGAGCAACTTATGATAGGATTATCATATATATATATATGAAAGAAAGAGAGAGAAAGAGAGAGACAGAGAGAGAGAAGACGGGGGGGGAACAGAGAAGGAAGACAGTTGTGTTTGCAAACTGTACAGGCACTCTTCAAACAAGAATGTCTAGTATTTGCCTTCACTTTACTCGTAGCTATTATAGGCTTATCAAATCGGTGAGGTATTTTTAGCGAACCATGCAGTATTTAAAAGAAAAAAAAAAGAAAAAAAGAAAAAAACAAGATGGGTTTCAGTACTTCCTCCACCCAGGGGCCTCTCCTCTCCTCTTCCAACTCGTCTATTTTTTTTTTCCTGTCAATACAAAGCACATTTCTCCTTTCGCACTCGACTCCCACACGCATTTTTCAAACCAGACTGACTTCTTCTTTGCCTTCCACAGAGAATCGAGCATTCCTGTAATGATCCGGTCCCGGTTGATTTTGTGGTGAGAGTTTAGTTATGTGCAGCTCAGCTCTAGTAGGTCCAACCTCCCAGGCGTTGTCTTCTCTCTTTAAGAAGGTGTTAGGTTATTGCTAATCGCCTGAGACGCACTCACAGAGGAATGCTGAAGTGGCTACCTAGGCACTTTTAGCTGGTCAGAGTGCCCCTCCTCTGAGGCGCTGACTTCTTAATCCCACTTTTTAACCACTCATCTAAATTCTTGCAGTTGGAGAAAAAAAATCTTCCTATTTTTTTCTTTTTTTTTGCGTTCTTTTTCGTCATTGCCTTTTTTCTTTGCCTTTTTTCTTCTTTGCCTTTTCCTCTTTGCCTTTTCCTTCTTTACCTTTTTTCTCTTTGCCTTTTTTCTCTTTGCCTTTTTTCGTCTTTGCCTTTTTCTCTTTTCCTTTTTTTCTTTGCCTATTTTTTCCTTGCCTTTTTCCTCTTTGCCTTTTTTTCCTTGCCTTTTTTTCCTTGCCTTTTTCCTCTTTGCCTTTTTCCTCTTTGTCTTTTTCTCTTTTCCTTTTTTTCTTTGCCTATTTTTTCCTTGCCTTTTTCCTCTTTGCCTTTTTTCCTTGCCTTTTTTTCCTTGCCTTTTTTCCTCTTTGCCTTTTTCCTCTTTGCCTTTTTTCTTCTTTGCCTTTTTTCTCTTTGCCTTTTTTCTCTTTGCCTTTTTTTTTCTTTGCCTTTTTTTCTTTGCCTTTTTTCTCTTTGCCTTTTTTCTTCTTTGCCTTTTTTCTTCTTTGCCTTTTTTTTCTTTGCCTTTTTTCTCTTTGCCTTTTTTTCTTTGCCTTTTTCCTCTTTGCTTTTTTTCTCTTTGCCTTTTTTCTCTTTGCCTTTTTCCTCTTTGCCTTTTTTCTCTTTGCCTTTTTTTCTTTGCATTTTTTCTTCTTTGCCTTTTTTTTCTTTGCCTTTTTTTCTTTGCCTTTTTCCTCTTTGCCTTTTTTCTCTTTGCCTTTTTTCTTTGCCTTTTTTCTTTGCATTTTTCCTCTTTGCCTTTTTTCCTCTTTGCCTTTTTTTCGCTTTGCCTTTTTTCCTCTTTGCCTTTTTTATTCTTTGCCTTTTTCGTCTTTGCCTTTTTTTCTTTGCCTTTTTTCTCTTTGCCTTTTTTCTTCTTTGCCTTTTTTCCTCTTTGCCTTTTTTTCGCTTTGCCTTTTTTCCTCTTTGCCTTTTTTATTCTTTGCCGTTTTTCTCTTTGCCTTTTTTCTTTGCATTTTTCCTCTTTGCCTTTTTTCCTCTTTGCCTTTTTTTCGCTTTGCTTTTTTTCCTCTTTGCCTTTTTTATTCTTTGCCTTTTTTTCTTTGCCTTTTTTCTCTTTGCCTTTTTTCTTCTTTGCCTTTTTCTCTTTGCCTTTTTTCCTCTTTGCTTTTTCTCTTTGCCTTTTTTTCGCTTTGCCTTTTTTTCCTTGCCTTTTTCCTCTTTGCCTTTTTTCTTCTTTACTTTTTTTCCTCTTTGCCTATTTTTCCTTGCCTTTTTCCTCTTTGCCTTTTTTTCCTTGCCTTTTTCCTCTTTGCCTTTTTCCTCTTTGTCTTTTTCTCTTTGCCTTTTTTCCTCTTTGGCTTTTTTCTCTTTGCCTTTTTTTCTCTTTGTTTTTTTTCCTTGTATTTTTGCTCATTGATTTTTTTCCTCTTTGCCTTTTTCCTCTTTGCCTTTTTTCTTCTTTGCCTTTTTTCTCTTTGCCTTTTTTCTCTTTGCCTTTTTTTCTTTGCCTTTTTTTCTTTGCCTTTTTTCTCTTTGCCTTTTTTCTTCTTTGCCTTTTTTCTCTTTGCCTTTTTTCCTCTTTGCCTTTTTCTCTTTGCCTTTTTTCCTCTTTGCCTTTTTTCTCTTTGCCTTTTTTTTCTTTGCCTTTTTTTCTTTGCCTTTTTTTCTTTGCCTTTTTTCTCTTTGCCTTTTTTCTTCTTTGCCTTTTTTCTTCTTTGCCTTTTTTTTCTTTGTCTTTTTTCTCCTTTGCCTTTTTTCCTCTTTGCCTTTTTCCTCTTTGCCTTTTTTCTCTTTGCCTTTTTCCTCTTTGCCTTTTTTCTTCTTTGTCTTTTTTCTTCTTTGCCTTTTTTCTTTGCCTTTTTTCTCTTTGCCTTTTTTTCTTTGTCTTTTTTCTCCTTTGCCTTTTTTCTTTGCCTTTTTCCTCTTTGCTTTTTTTCTCTTTGCCTTTTTTCCTTTGCATTTTTTCTTCTTTGCCTTTTTTTTTCTTTGCCTTTTTTCTTTGCATTTTTCTTCTTTGCCTTTTTTCTCTTTGCCTTTTTTTCTTTGCATTTTTCCTTTTTGCCTTTTTTCCTCTTTGCCTTTTTTCTCTTTGCCTTTTTTCTCTTTGCCTTTTTTCCTCTTTGCCTTTTTTCTCTTTGCCTTTTTCGTCTTTGCCTTTTTTTTTCTTTGCCTTTTTTCTCTTTGCCTTTTTTTTCCTTGCCTTTTTCCTCTTTGCCTTTTTTCCTCTTTACTTTTTTCCTCTTTGCCTATTTTTTCCTTGTCTTTTTCCTCTTTGCCTTTTTTTCCTTGCCTTTTTCCTCTTTGCCTTTTTCCTCTTTGTCTTTTTCTCTTTGCCTTTTTTCCTCTTTGGCTTTTTTCTCTTTGCCTTTTTTTTCTCTTTGTTTTTTTTTTCCTTGTATTTTTGCTCATTGATTTTTTTCCTCTTTGCCTTTTTCCTCTTTGCCTTTTTCTTCTTTGGCTTTTTTCTCTTTGCCTTTTTTCTTATTGCCTTTTTTTTCTTTGCCTTTTTTTCTTTGCCTTTTTTCTCTTTGCCTTTTTTTCTCTTTGTTTTTTTTTCCTTGTCTTTTTCCTCATTGCCTTTTTTCCTCTTTGCCTTTTTCCTCTTTGCCTTTTTTCTTCTTTGCCTTTTTTCTCTTTGCCTTTTTTCTCTTTGCCTTTTTTTCTTTGCCTTTTTTTCTTTGCCTTTTTTCTCTTTGCCTTTTTTCTTCTTTGCCTTTTTTCTCTTTGCCTTTTTTCCTCTTTGCCTTTTTTCTCTTTGCCTTTTTTCCTCTTTGCCTTTTTTCTCTTTGTCTTTTTTTTCTTTGCTTTTTTCGCTTTTCCTTTTTTCTTCTTTGCCTTTTTTTCTTTGCCTTTTTTCCTCTTTGCCTTTTTCTTCTTTGCCTTTTTTCTTCTTTGCCTTTTTTCTCTTTGCCTTTTTTCCTGTTTGCCTTTTTGCTTCTTTCCCTTTTTTCCTCTTTTCCCTTTTCTTCTTTGCCTTTTTCTTTTTTTGCTTAATTCTTCTAATTAATGTTTGCCTTCATCTTTTTCTTCGCCTTTTTTATTCTTCGCCTTCTTTGCCTCATTATTTATCTGCGCTTTCTTTCTCTTCCTCTTCGTCTTCTTCTTTACTTTC
Source organism: Euprymna scolopes (assembly GCF_053919585.1). Lineage (NCBI taxonomy): Eukaryota > Metazoa > Mollusca > Cephalopoda > Sepiida > Sepiolidae > Euprymna > Euprymna scolopes. The sequence continues at coordinate 1,789,998 of NC_136518.1, read as the reverse complement.
TGCTTCTTCATCATCATCATCATCATCATCATCATCATCAATTCTATTATGTGTCTATGATTGTTGTATGTTTTTCCTTAAGCGCAACTAACTTAATGTTATGCTATGTTAAATTTGTTGAACACGTTATCTCGGGATTTCTTCACTTCGGGCTACAACTTTATTGTCTTCAAATCCAATGACAACAAAGACTTGCAGTAAACCATCCTCATAAGTAATTAAATTTTGTTCATTCCTTTCTTCATTCATCAATCCTCTCATAATAGTTTTCATCGTTCAACTGGCAATCTATTCATGTCACTGGTATTTACCCTCGAGTCGTGAAAAGTCGTGACTCATTAGTAAAAAAAAATGTGTTCGTCGCTATCATTAAATGACGGCATTTTTGTATGATTGTTATTGTATCTGTTGAATCAAGGTCTAGCCACAGGCGGCGGACGCTCATCTGCACGTCTATGGAGTCCACATCTGCAATATCTGATACGCAAAGCGATAAAAAGTGCAATTAATACGTCTGATGGCATATGACGAGAAGCGGCTGGCAATTATTGTTGAAAGTAAATACTTAGACACGTGCACTGAAACCATTAGTCTGACTTCAGTTTATATACAAGCAATAAAAATCGAAATTAATATTCTTGATCGAAAAAAAATAATCATATATATATGTGTGTGTGTGTGTGTGTGTGTGTGTGTGTGTGTGTGTGTGTGTGTGTGTGTGTGTGTGTGTGTGTGATTAGTTTAAAAAAAAAAAGAAATCCAGCAGAGTGCTCAATTAAAAGGAAAATCCGAAAATAAGAGCGTATTTATATTTTGTATTTTGTGTACAGAAAGTTGTTTGCGTCAAATTGGTACCGTCGGTTTCAAGCCCGATAAGCTCTCGTGATGAGTATTGGCTGAAGAAAGCTTGATATGGATATCTTAAACGGTCCTAATTATCGGGCTTGAAATCGACGGTACCAATGAATTGTCTCGTCCAACATCTTTCTGTACACAAAATACAATATATATATATATATATATATATATATATATATATATATATATATATAGGGTGACCCAAAAAAACGGGCCCCAACTCTAATTAGGCCCCGTTTCTTAGTGTTTTGTCCGAATGAAATGAGACTTTGGTCATAACTAGTTTATTATATTCAAAACATCACATCAAAACACTAGGGTCTTTGGCTTTTTTTTCTCCGTTGACTGTAAAATGATCAGAAAAACAATTGAATGTCTTCTGTTTTTTTTGGGGGGGGGTCACCCTATATATATATATATATATATATATATATATATATATATATATATATATATATATATATTTGAAATTGGTATATTTAGGCAGTATTTTTTCTTTCAAGCAAATATTATTAACTGCAACGGAGACACTTTGCTTTATAAGTCTTTTTCTTTTTTTTTTTAATTTTCCGTATAATCTTTATGGACACCGTTAACAAAGTCCACGAACTTTCTGATTTTAATACTCGAATTTTAACCGACCTACATTTTTATCAACTCTATATATTTTAACTTATCGCCGTTTACTGAATATTTTAGTTTTCACTTTTAATTCTCATTTTCGCTCTTTCTGACTTTTACTTCAACACCTGGTGATGATTCGTGGACAAATCGAAAGCACTCGTGACAGCAACATTGCAACAACTATGGAACTTTTATTAATATTTTTGATTTTGATACAAAAAAGATTATACGTAAAATCAAAAAATTAAAAAAAAAAAAAGGAACCATAAAGCAAAGTGTCTCCGTTGCATTTAATAATATTTGCTTGAATATACTCTGCGTGTCAAATTATTAACCAGATAACATTTTTTACTAATTTCAGAAACTTACTGGTAGTTTCGTATCAAACGCAATGCTGAGCTGCACTAGGTGTATCAGAATATTTGTAGGAATTTTTGACACCCCTAACACGAAACTGCGAATAAAATATAAAAATCTCGTAATTTCTCTGTTAAAAGTGGGTTATTTATTTTCTTTATGGATTATACTTCCAAAATAAACTATTAAAGTTGTTTTAAAAGTAATAGAAATATTTAAAAAAAAAAAAAACCAATGAATTTTCCGAACTCAATATTTTTCAATTTTTAAACTTTAAAAATCTATCAAAATTTTTCTATTGATTCTATTTTTACGATATTTTCAGGGTCAATGTGAAATTTTATGTTCTTTCCAATAAACCGAATATAATATTTTAGACAAACGCTTTTTTTTAATTCACGTCCCCCCCCCCCATTTTCAAGTTTCTATTAAAAAATAAATAATTAATTTACTCACCGAAAAGTAAATAATTAATTTACTCACAAATTGAAGAGAAAAGGTCAATAAATAATATATTCAAATTTAAAACAAAAAATAAGTAGTGTTTTTTAGAATTTTACCTGTAAAGTTTGAAGTTTAAAACCTTTTTTTTTTTTACCACGTTATTTGTTTTGTTTTTTGTTTTTTTAATGGAACCTTGGTCCTTGCTCCTTTAATTGAAAAAAAAATTAGGGCTAGCATTACATTTTTCGAGGAGTTATAAGCTTGGAAAGACAGGGGGTCGAATAATTCACGCCTCCCATTTTCAAATGTCTATTAAAAAGTAAATAATTAATTTATGTACCAAAGTTTTATATATCACAAATTGAAGAGAAAAGGTCAATAAATAATATATTCAAATTTAAAACAAAAAAAAGAACTGTTTTTTAGAAATTTACCTGTAAAGTCCGAAGTTTAAAACCTTTTTTTAAAAAAAACACGTTATTTTTTTTATTTTATTATTCTTTTTAATGAAACCTTGGTCCTTGATCTTTTAATTGAAAAAAAATAGGGCTTGAATTACATTTTTCGAGGAGTTATAAACTTGGAAAGATGGGGTGGAATTATTCACTATTTTCACGAAATTTCTGACACACCTAGAGCTGCACGTACTGTGAAATTTTCGTACTGTTCTGCGCAATGTATGCAACTTGCCATCGTAATTGCTGAATCCACGGTATTTTAGGTGTGTCAAATTATTAACAAAGCAGTTTGTTTCGTCAATAAAATGGGTCGTTAAGGTGGTTTGAGTAGTTCTGAAAAGAGTACTATTACAGAACAGCTAGGAAAAGGTAAAACTACCCTGGAAATATCGAAAATGATAGGAAGGTACCATCAAACCGTGAAGAACCTTTTCAAGGATCCTACAAAGATACGTAAGAGAGCTGATAAAGGTAAATCTAGAGTTGCTTCATGCCGTTTTCTACTCCAAATTAAACGTGAAGTTGTTAAGAACCCTGGGCAGACAAGTCGAGAAGTCTTTGATCTAGCCGGATTGAAGAACGTCTTAAAAAATACTCGATGTCGCCTTCTGAAAGAAGAAGTCTGTTAAGCCTGTAACAAAGCCTCTATTAAAGCAACATCACATACAAAACCGATGGAAATGGGCAGAGAACAACATGAAAACAGATTTTTCCAAAGTTTTTTTCACGGATGAAGTGCGTGTCACTCTTGATCGCCTAGATGGCTGGAGCAAGGGATGGGTCCTAGATGGTCGATATCGTCATCAGCGTTTAAGACGTCAACAAGGTAATGGTGAGGTAATGATTTGGGTTGGGATTATCGGAGATATTTTAGTTGGTCCATGGAAAGTCCCAGAAGGCGTAAAAATGATGTCAAATGCTTACATAGCTTTTCTGAAGGAGCACTTTGGACCATGGTTGAAGAAGCAAAGGTTGACGTTCAGAAGAACCATTATTTTTATGCAAAATAACGCTCCCTCAGGTGCAGCAAACAAAAGCAAAGAGTATTTGCAACAACTGGGGTTCTCTGGGCTACGGAAGATGGAGCGGCCTGCGAATTTACCAGATTTTAACCCAATTGAGAACCTTTAGAGTATCATAAAGCGACGCCTCTATGCAAGTGGACGCCAATTTAAGAGCAAAGATGAGTTGTGGGATGCTCTCGAAGAGGTATCGCGACGAATGACTGTTGAAAAAATCACAAATTTGACTAATTCTGTGGACCAACGTCTTTTACAAGTCACAAGTCACTTATAAAAAAAAGAATCGCATATTCCCTACTAATTATGCCAACGTAGAAATTGTTATGTAGTTATTGTGTTCTACATTTTCCATAGTTCATTTAATGTTTGGTTGATTGGTTGGTTGGTTTTGTTTTACGCCTTCTCAACCCTTTTCGGGTTATTTAATGCCGAATCCAGTGATTTTGAAGAACACTTTTTTAAAAGAGTATATTTCTTTTTAAGTCGGTTTCTATTTAACCCATATTTGGGACCCTAACAGGTACTACCACTCCCGGTCAGAGTGGACCTGGGAGCAATGGCAATTAAAGGGTGGCTCCACACTCCCCAAAGCCCGTAAGCTGGGGCCTCACCATCGGATATAGTTTAAGGTCATATCCAGGACCTCATTTAATGTTTGAAAATTATTTCAATAAACAAGTTATGGGTATATTGTGTTTTTTTCTCAACCTCGTTAATAACTTGACACACTGAAATCAACAGATATTCCTATCTTTTGCCATAGTTTCACTAATATTACTTTAAATGCTTTTATTTTCTGACTGGAGTAGCTGAATAGTATTACAAGCACTTTGCCCCTGACCCACTTCTAGTTGTCTGATCTAGCTGAAATTTTGCATGTGCAATTATTTATATCTCTACGGGTTATGTGGCAAATTACAGCTCTGCACTAACTGTGGTTTCTGTTTTACAGGTGTTTGAACTGATTAAGGTGTGAAATGGAGCCTGTTGAATGTCGAGTATTTGAAAGGACGCACACCACAGAAGACTTTTGATGAAATGAAAGAAACTTATGGTGAATATGCCCCATCATATGACCTTGTAAAACGCTGGCATCGTGAATTAAAACATGGCCGGAAGTCTGTGGAAACAGCTCCCAGACCTGGTCGCCCCCCTTCTGCCATTGATGAGGCATCAGTCCGTCAAGTTGAGGCTGCCATTTTAGAAGATCGGCGGATTACTATTCGCCAAATAGCCCAAGATGTCAAGATTAGTACAGGGTCTGTGGAAACTATCATTCATGACCATTTGCATATGCATAAGGTGTCTGCCAGATGGATTGCCAGGTTGCTTACACCATTCCAGAAGCAATAACGCGTCGAGTGCTCGAGGATGAATTTGGAGATGTGCCAAGAAGATGAGTCGAAGTTTTTCAAAAGACTGATTACACAGGATGCAACCTGGTTCCATCACTATGATCCAGAGACCAAAGCCCAGTCAATGCAGTTGAAGCACTTGGACTCACCACCTCCAAAGAAGGCAAGGGTGCAGCCCTCCGCTGGCAAGGTCATGCTCACAGTCTTCTGGGACCAGGACGGAGTAATGATGACAGATTTCCTGGCAAAGACTACCACAATTACAGGAGCCTATTATGCTTCACTTTTGGGGAAATTAAGGGAAGCTATCAAAATCAAGAGGCAGGACAAGATCAGCAAAGGTGCCCTCCTCCTTCAGGACAACGCTCTGGTCCACAACTCGCATGTCGCCAGATCAGAAGCACGGGCGTGCTTATGAAATCCTACCCCATCCTCCCTACTCTCCTGTCCTTGCACTCTCTTACTTTCACCTCTTCCCAGCCATGAAGTTATTTTTGAAAAGAAAGGGTTTCCCAGATGATGCGGCCTTGATTTCTGACGTCACGTCATGGTTGGAGGACCAACCTGGGGTATTCTACAAAAACGATCTCCAGAGCTGCATCACACGATGGGAGAAATGCATAACTCTGGGTGGTTCCTATGTAGAGAAAGACTAATAACTGTGCCAAGTTTCGTTGCTCTACTGCTATGGGAAGTGGGTCAAGGGCATTACTTATTGCACGCCCCTCGTATATACATACATACATTATATATATATGTATATATATATATATATATATATATATTATATTATATTATAATATATAATATTATATATATTAATTAATATACATTAAGCGCTTTCACTTAATGCCATAGCCAGCAAATTCTAGCATTGTTACAAATATAATTTGCTGAATTCTTTCTGTCCTCTGATGAGAAGAATAGCAAAAATAGCTACAATAAACTTCAAGTAAGCCATGGATCTTACTTGGTAAAAAATAGTGAACAGAGATCAAATAAGCTCTATGGTTTGTAGTTTCAGTAAATACTTTGCAAGCAAAATCCGATTCTGCATTTTGCTAATTCCTACCTTTTCGAAACTTCGCAAATTTAGGACAATCCACGTAATTTGTGTTTCCCTTTTGAAAATTAAAGTGTTTTTAATATGTTTTATTAACTCTTTGTTCTTATAAGTTTTATATCCTATTTGGTTTTATTGAGCTTTTACATCTGGTTAGGATTACTTTATAAATATTAAGTCTTTAATGTTTATAATATATTTTAAGTTTTCTATTTTGGATTATCTTTGTAAACTTAATTGTAATTCTTATTTCATCTATATATCTATAAAAGTGAACGTGTCCGTGTGTCCGTGTGTCCGTGTGTCCGTGTGTGTGTGTGTGTGTGTGTGTGTGTGTGTGTGTGTGTGTGTGTGTGTGTGTGTGTGTGTGTGTGTGTGTGTGCATTTCCCTACGCAAGCACTCTGTCAATTTTTAGTCTACAGACTCGAAATTTGATATACAAGTACAGACTCGAAATTTGATATACAGGGTACTGAGATTTGGGAAAATCTATGTGATCGGTTTTCGGCCAGAAATTTGGCCGTTAAGGGGTCAACGTTCAACGATTTGACCTTTGAAAACTCTACCAAACTCCTCCAACAATGTTAGATCTAAACACTTGAAATTTTAGATATAGGTTCCTTGTACATGGATCTAACTTAATAACTTGATTTGAGCCCAAAACAATAAATATTAAGGGGTCATAATAGGGGTCAAAGTAAAAAAAGAAATGAACTTTTTTGTTTTTTGGGTTTTTTTTTTTTTTTGCTCAGCATACAACTCCAAACACCCGAGCAACGCCGGGCACCCATGCTATGTATATATATATATATATATATATATATATATATATATATATATATATATATATATATATATATATATATATATATATATATGTAACATCTGTTATAATATTACACTCAATCTGCTCTGTTCTAGGACAGTGGAGGAGAAATCCTTTTAGACGAGCGTAATTATAATTCTTGCTTCAATCTAAATTACCCTTTTTAAGGAGCTGGATAATGCTCACCACATTAAAAAAAAAAAACGACCCTTGTGGAAAGACAAGTAAATTACTGTCAAGGCCACATCTTGAATGCGATATTAAAATAAAAATTTAAAAAGAAAGCACGAGCTATTAAAACGCTCATTTCGCCCCCCCCCCTCCTCCGCGCACCCACGTAACCCTTTTATCGATATCAGTTACCGGGGGCCAGAAAGCAGATGCAAACTTCCATTTTTAGGGTCCAAAAAATACTTTCACCACAAAGTCATTCCAGATGTTCCTCTTTTTCCGTTTTTTATTTATTTATTTACTTACTTTTAGTTGATTGACGTGACCTAAAATACTCGTTTCTTACACGTTATTTATTTAAAAGCAAGCAGTGTATGTGGCGTTGTTCGGGATAGTTCAGTTCAACTATAACAACTGGAAATGATTGTGATAAAGAGGATAATATCGTGGATTGAATATTTAGGCATGCCACGTTCGAATCCTGTTAGTTCCGTTGCACCATCTTAACTTATGGATGTTGGCAACCTTTACGTGGTCCCTCCTGTAACATTAGAAAGAATTGAGTAAATCGAGATAGTAGAGAAAAACGGTTGTAGTGTGCTTATTTATATGCATTTACTTTGTTCGTTCTCTCTCTCTCTCTCTCTCTCTCTCTCTCTCTCTCTCTCTCTCTCTATCTATCTATCTATCTATCTATCTATCTAAGCCAAGTACGTTCAAGGATGGAATACTGCTGCCATATCTGGGCAGGAGCTGCTAAAAACAGCCTATCCTGCCTTGACAGAGTACAAAATAGACTTCGTGGCTTAGTGGGGGATGCCCTTTTCTCTTCCCTGCAACCTCTCTCCCACAGAAGAGACGTTGCGAGCCTATATTTGTTTTATCGTTATTTCCATGGCAGGTGCTCGTCTGAACTCCAATCTCTTGTCCCCCCCCCCTCGCCAATCTTTTACAAAAAACACCCGTCTAACTGAATCCACTGTCAAAAACTTTCTCCACTCTTTATCTATGCCTAAATAAAAACGTAGATTCCATGAACAAAGCTTCTTTCTTAGAACTGCACGCCTGTGGAACTCTGTTCCGTCTGCCTGCTTCCCTCCTGACTACAACTTGGATGTCTTCAAGTCCAACGTAAACAAATTCCTGATGAACCGCCCCCATAAGTAGACACTCTAAAATATCCACACTAACGTACTGTACTTACAATAACCCTTATCCCTGAGTGGCTTCCGGGCCTTGGTAAGTGGTGACCACCTTGTAAAAAAAAATTTCTTACTCTCTTGCTTTCTTAATCTCTTGCTCTCTCTTCTTCTCTTCTTCTCCTTTTCCCCCTCTCTCTCTCCCCCTCTCTCTATCTCTCTCACTCTCTTCCTCCACCTCTTGAGCGCTCCCTCTCTATCTCTCTCAGATTCTTAAGCAGTACCTCTTTTTACCTCTGTCCCTCTCTTTCCCTCTCGATTACGTTCTTTCCTCTTTCCCATTATCTTTCTTTCTCCTTCTCTCTCTTTCTCTCTCTTTCTTGTTCTCCTTTTCTTTTTCTTTCCATCTTTGTGTCTTTTCCTCTCTCTCATTGATAGAATATATTATTAATTATGAAGGACAGACCACTGATAAGGTTTTCTATTTGGTTGGTGCGAAAATAATGTCGTTTATATATATATATAATTGAACGTCAACAAACAACATTATTTTTGCACGACCCTAATATTTCAACTAATTATTTGGTGGAAAAATTTTCAAAAAAACTTTACTTGGAAAGATTTAAGGTCAAAAACAAAAAAGGCGGTTCTTCTTCTTCTTCTTCTTCTTCTTCTTCTTCTTCTTCTTCTTCTTCTTCTTTTGCCGCCTTGGACAATACGGCACAATTAGGTTGACACACCGGTTCTCGCCAGATCACCGAAGTTAAGCAACGATGACCCTGGCCAGTACCAGAGGGGTGACCATTTGCGATGTATGTACTGCGCTGAGCTGTAGAAATTTTCAGGTGGGTATCTGGTGGTGCGTTTAAGTCACTGGAGAAGATGAACTCCCGAATCAAGACGGAAAGCAACAGGAAACAACTGCTTTTATTTGTCTTTCCCAGATTACTCTGGCTCTACAATTTGGAGAGCTGTGGTTAAAACAGCAGGACCACTGCATGCATGCATATATAATCAGCTCTACTTTCTCTTTTTTTATTTTTGTTGCTTTTTTTTTACAAGGGAGTCACCACATTATCAAGGCCTGGAGGTAATTCGAGAATAAAAGCTAATGAGTGTAAGGTTGTCACTGACACAAGAACGTAGTGATCGTTTTTGATGAAAATTGGATAGAATTTGATTATTCAAGGAACGGTGCAACAAAAACTTGTTTACATTGGACTTGAAGACGATTATGTTGTAATCAGCTGGAAAACAGACTAGTGGAACAGAATTCCACAGGCGGGCAGTTCTCAGAAAAAAAAAACTTTATTCATAGAATTTGCGTTTAGATTTAGGCACGGATAGAGAGTGTGGGAATTTGTTGATAGTCATTGTAGCTATGTAACGTGGCCGTTACGTTAAAAACCGTCTTCATTACGGTTCAAACCTTTTTCGAACCCTCACGCCATTCGGCACCATCGGAAAGGAACAAACAAACAAAAATAAATAAAAATGATATGTAGTTTGTTTGAAGCATTGTATGTAAAAGAGATTTAGAAGGCTATCACAATGCGAGGAATGAGATATAGTCGGTATTGATGAGGAAAGGCGAAAACAAGTGGCAATTTACAAATCAATACGTATATACATATATGTCTATATGCACATATATTTATTCAATTGTATGAAGTACAAATGACTTACTTGCGCGATCTGTGACAATAGCCATTAGAATCAGGTGACCAGCCCTTCATGTGCTTTAAACTAACTTTACAACATAGCGTTAGCTACCTGTATTTTCTTTATTGCTCTCCATCAACCCAGGACTGTACTATAATCAATCATGTCTCTAACAGCATAGATGTAGCACTCTCCATTAACACTAGCGCCCAAATACATGTATTTGGTGATTTTAACGCCCACCACAGAAATTGGCTGCTGGAAAACTGCTTCTGTGGTACCAGTTTACAAAAACTCTGGCGAAAGAACTGACCCATTAAATTATCGCCCAATTAGCCTTCTCCCTCTTTTCGCCAAAATATTTGAGTCCTTACTTAATCAAGTTCTAGTCCACCACCTTACAGCTGCTAAACTTCTGTCAGACCACCTTTGTTATTTCTGATATTCATAAATAACTTACCTGATAAAATTGTCTCTGAGATGAGTATATTTGCTGACGACACCACGCTCTATAGCAGGCACGTTGGGAAAACTAATGAGCACATATCTAAGGTAATGGCCGAAACCCTAGAGGAAGATCTTTAGTTTGTAGTGGAATGGGGTCAAAAATGGAGGGTAACGTTCAACGCTGCCAAGACAAAGCTAGTTTCCTTTAATAATTACATGAAACCTTACCAACCCCCAATAACTATGGCTACAGATATTTTTACCTGAGATCACCGATGATAACTTTGTAACGGGTAACATGAGTTGGAATAGATACATTGAGATCATTACTAAGGCTGCTGCAAAGAAGGTAGGCTCTCTCTATCGTGCTAGAAAGATATTTACGTCTGAAGTATCCTGTACCTCTACAAAGCCACCATTCGCCCATGTATGGAGTACTGCTGTCACATTTGGGCTGGTGCATCTGCTACTAGTCCCTCACTCCTGGAAAGGGTTCAAAAGAGAGTCGCCAACCTAATAGGTCCTGAACTGTCGTCTAAACTTCAGCCTCTGTCCCACCAACGAAATGTTGAATCCCTCTACCTGTTCTACAAGTACTGTTTTAAAATTATTTTAATGATGAATGCTCTGACGAACTACAAGCACTTGTACCCCCTCAACGAAAATATTGTCGACAAACCCGACAAGCAGCAAAGTCCCACCCCTACACAGTTGAGATCCCTAAATGTAAGAAAGCCTTTTACTCTAATAGTTTCTTCCCCAGAATGGCAGGACTTTGGAATTCTCTTCCGGTTTCCTGCTTCCCCAACTGACATGCAGAAGTTCAAGTGTAATGTGAACAGACATCTTGCTGCTAAACTCCCTACATAGTACCCCTGGAACTTAGGTCCCTGATAGTAACCCCCTACATCAAAGTGGCAATATGCCTTGTTTGAAGTGAAAATGTAATTTAAAAATATATATATTTCGGGAAAAAAAATTCCCCTCTTCAAATGGTGTTTGTAATGGATCTATTCAAAGCATACTGGATGGAAGAGTGAGAAAATGAATTAAATGACTGTGTGGAGCATCACAGCAAATGTAAGGAGAGAGTGTATATGTTGTGGGTGATTAACATTGTTGTTGTTGTTGTTGTTTTTGTTTTTTTTGTTTTTTTTTTTGTTTTTTTGTTGTTGTTTTTTTTTGTTGTTTTTTTTTGTTTTTTTTTTATCTTAATTCCGACGCAGCTTTTCCGCCTGTCTTAGTAAAGGCATTTATTATCATTACTTTCTAAACAATGTTTCTTGTTTTTTCTTTTTGTTTCGTCTGCCATAAAATTAACAAAACTCCGCCGTCTAGGCACAAGCTTAAAAGTCTCTCGATGCCACGTGTTCATCTCACCTGGAAATTTCCTTTCTGCTCGACTACACGCCGACCGTAGACAGAGATTTCTCGCCCATCTTTTTCAACCGCACTTTTCTTCTCCCTAGCACGTGGTGTCCTTTTTTCTTTGGCTTATCACGAAAGCTCGCACACACTTCCAAATTTGCATATGTGCTTGTTTCGGCTACTGCTGCTAATACCCTCTGCTGATATTTTCTATTTTTTTTTTTTTTTTAATTACATTTTCACCCCAAACAAGGCACATTGCCACTTTGGCGTAGGAGGCTAGTATCAGGGGCAACAACTACTCGGGCACTATGTAGGGATTTGGGCAGCAAGATGTCTGTTCACGTTGCACGTCACTACAGTTGGGGAAGCATGGATCTGGAATGGAATTCCAAAGTCTAGTGGTTCTGGGGAAGAAACTACTGGAGTAGAAAGATCTTTTACATCTAGGGATCTCTACAGTGTGGGGGTGTTTTGTGAAAGTTTGGCAGAGATTGAGCACTTTCGAAATAAATACTGATAGAAGTTTACTCAGCTCATAATATAATTTTAAAATGACAAGTTATCAGTAGAAAGGGATGACTGTCATCGTTGGTCGCGATGAACGGCCAAGTAACTAAGTGCATGTGAACTAACCCTTTTTGGGAATGTGACGCATTGTTGAAGAACAAAAAAAAAACGTACCTAGAAGGCTAATCTCGGATCAAAGGATTAAGAGTTAATACATTTAATATTTTTTTAGGGTCAAACGATTGTGGTTGATTGCCAGGTCGTATACACCCGTACCACTGGGATGTGAGACATGTCGGATTTGCTTTTTAACAGCGTTTTATTGTCAGATATGCGTTGGGCCAACTGAGTGTATCTACCACGGGCGGATGGTTGAAACAAGAAGCATATATACATTACAATAGAAATCACACTCAAGATGAGAACAGTAGTCCGAAGAATCCAAATAATACTTCTTTTTATAAACCACTAGCAGGATGACTCGACGTTGCCCTGGATTAAATAATGATCAACGAATGTTTCACACTCAATGAAATTGATTGATTGCCTGCTCTAATTAGGGACACAACGCAGTGCATCGGGAAAAAGCTTCACATGCCTCTCCGCAGGGGGGGGGCAATGTGACGCATTGTTGAAGAACAAAAAAAAAACGTACCTAGAAGGCTAATCTCGGATCAAAGGATTAAGAGTTAATACATTTAATATTTTTTTAGGGTCAAACGATTGTGGTTGATTGCCAGGTCGTATACACCCGTACCACTGGGATGTGAGACATGTCGGATTTGCTTTTTAACAGCGTTTTATTGTCAGATATGCGTTGGGCCAACTGAGTGTATCTACCACGGGCGGATGGTTGAAACAAGAAGCATATATACATTACAATAGAAATCACACTCAAGATGAGAACAGTAGTCCGAAGAATCCAAATAATACTTCTTTTTATAAACCACTAGCAGGATGACTCGACGTTGCCCTGGATTAAATAATGATCAACGAATGTTTCACACTCAATGAAATTGATTGATTGCCTGCTCTAATTAGGGACACAACGCAGTGCATCGGGAAAAAGCTTCACATGCCTCTCCGCAGGGGGGGGCAAGAGATTGGAGTTCAGACGAGCACCTGCCATGGAAATAACGATAAAACAAAGATAGGCTTGCAACGTCTCTTCTGTGGGAGAGAGGTTGCAGGGAAGAGAAAAGGGAATCCCCCACTAAGCCACGAAGTCTATTTTGTACTCTGTCAAGGCAGGATATGCTGTTTTTAGCAGCTCCTGCCTAGATATGGCAGCAGTATTCCATCCTTGGACGTACTTGGCTCAGTATTTTCGTAAAATTTCTATACCCCATTTCACAGTCATAAAATGTTTCAATCATAATCATTTGTTTTCCTAGTTTTGCATATGAATTACAAAATATCTGATATTTCGTTTTAAAGCCACCTGCCTTGATGAAGGGGAGACTAAAACCTTGCTAATATGATTTTGAATGACCTAAAATAACAGCAATGGAGACTTGATTCCAAACTTGCATTATATATATTTTTTTTAATTTACTCTATCTTATACTTTTTCATATTTATATAAGATACATATCTATGATAAATACTTCTCATATGTTATATCTCCTCTCTTTTGAAAATATGGTACGAGTATGAATATTTATCAAATAATCCTCATACACTGTGAAATTATCTTTATGTATGAAAACCAAAGAGGGGAGATATAACATATGAGAAATATTTATCATTGATATAGATATAAATATCAAACAGAATAATATAAAGAAATTTAAAATAATGGAAGTCTGGAATCAAGTCTCCCCTTGTTGTTATTTCGGATCATTTGAAATCATATTAGCAAGTTTTAGTCTCCCCTCTATCAAGGCCAGAGGTTTAGGTGGAAATTTTCAGAGGATTAAATAATTTCAAGGGGAATGGATACAAGTTGATTAAAATCAACATTGTGACGCTGTGACGTTCAGATCTATTTTTATCGTTATTTCCATGGCAGGTGCTCGTCTGAACTCCAATCTCTGGTCCCCCCTCACCAATCTTTCACGAAAAACACCCGTCTAGCTGAATTCACTGTGAAAAATTTCCCCAACTCTGTATCTGTGCCTAAATCAAAACGCGGATTCCATCAACAAGGCTTCTTTCTTAGAACTGTACGCCTGTGGAACTCTGTTCCATCTGCCTGCTTCCCTCCGGACTACAACTTGGATGTCTTCAAATCCAATGTTAACAAATTCCTAATGAACCGCCCCCTTAATTAAACACTTCATCAAATCTCCACACTTGCAATAACCTTTATCCTTGAGTGGCTTTCGGGCCTTGATAAGTGGTGATCACTGTGTAAAAAAAAAAAAAAGATCCGCAAAACTGAAATATTGGGGCGCTGGTGTCAAACATTTTGGTGGCAAGTGTCTGTCGTCATTGCTGCTCTAGTTTGTCAAGAGATAAAACATATATAAATCGTTTCAAGTGATTTAGCTGTTTGACTTGACGCATGCGTAAACATTGTACTATTATGAAAAGGGCTAGACCTCAGTAAGTAAGAAAGCAAACTAGATAAGTTGAAAATGATATTTGGAAAAGGTTAGAATCGAACCCAGTAAAAAAAGTTTTAAAAAAAGAATACACATATTGAAATCCTAGGAATGCAGAAAGATTGTCATTGTTCTTGCAAATAACTAAATATTATTTATGTCAGAGAAAGATATTTAATTTAGGAATGTAGTCGATTGTTCATTCTTTTAGAAATAACTTGATATTAAATATGTCAGTTAAAAGAATGGGCAATACGAGTTTAGAAATAATGATTAATAAATAGGTTAGATATTGGACGATTCAAATTGGGAATTCTTTGTTTGCTAAAAGTGTGTTTGGACATACATAGGTAAAATCTATGTGAATAAATTTCACGTGATGAAGCAGTCTTTGGCGTCATAAAGAAAGGAGATTTCCAATATATTGAACCAGGGTTTGAAGTTAGAGAGAGTCACAGGGGCAGTGTCACAGGAGAGACAGAGCCAGAGAGAGCTTGAGTCGGCTACACTGGGAGTTGACGCCCTCTTGGAGGCGAGAGGGTGAGGAAGATAGGACACTGTAATTGAAAGGCTTGAATCCCTGACCATTATTATCATCATCCAGCTGGATGAATAAAGAATCATCTATATTTGTAAACTGTTTGTCTTCGTCGTCGTTATTACAACTGAAAGGTAAATGTGTTTTTGTCTTATCATCTTGTAACGAATTCTGTATACCTCCCTCAAAGTATTATGTGTCCCCACCATCATCATAAGGAAGTATCTCTCCTCTGTCTGTGTTAACAAGAACCGTCGCATAAATGTCTCAGCTCCGTATTAATAATATGATAAAAGAATTATCATCACAGTCGTCATGATGTAAACAGTACGTAAATATCATCATCATCTTCTGTATTATGTGAACCCCCGATATGAACCCCCGACCACTCCTACATACCAGTACGAGCAACCGGACTTATGAAAAGGAATTTCAAAAACTACCTGTCCAACATACCCGGTAAACCAAGTGCAAGATGAATACAAACACTTGCACTTAAAAGGAACGATTAGAATCTTTAAAAGATCTTTCAGTTGGAGTGACTAAAATAGTGGATGAACGTCTGGCATCCGGTAGAATACCCCAGCCCCATTAAAGAACAAACAAAACGATTAGAAAATTAAAACACGATAAATAGCGCTGGAAATTTATTTTAATAGTCCAAAACAATATATTTTGCTTTAACTGTTTCAGAAATCCCAGGTTCGTTCAGTTGGACATGTCGTACGTATGTCACGTTAGAAAATTAAATCACTTCCACACTACTAGACACAGACTGAGAGAAACTGCTTGACATAGGCTAGCAGGAAAGGATACCAGACACAGAAGTCGACATTTGCTACGATTCCCTGTTCTTACTGCAATAGAAATTTTCAAGCAAAGATGGGGCTTATCAGCCATATCCGCACTCACCGATGATGACCTTATACCCACCTTTCCCTATAGAATGATCAGATGATCCTCGTCGTTCCGACGCAAGAACAACACATATGTCAAATGAGCGCGTTCCAAAGCAGCTCCTGTATGACGAACTTTCGAGTATAATAAGACGCGTAGGCGGCCAGAAGAAACGTTTCAAATACAACCTAAAGGTGTCTCTCAAAGCCTTCGGCATGTATACCGAATGATGGGAAGTGCTAGCAAAGAACACATGTGAGTGTTGTGGTTTTATCAAAAGAGGAACCATGGAAGCAGAGACAAATCGCTTAGATGAGAAGAGGAGGAAGCGCACACTGCGCAAGTCAATTCAACCTCTCTCCCATCGACGAAATGTTGCATCCCTCTGCCTGTTCTACAAGTATTTTAATCGTGAATGCTCCGACGAATTACAAGCACTTGTATTCCCTCGACGTGACTACCCCCGACAAACTCAACAAGCAACTAAATCCCACCCCTTCACAACAGAGATCCCTACATGTAAGAAAGCCTTTTACTCCAATAGTTTCTTCCCCAGAACTGCTAGACTTTGGAACTCCCTTCCAGTATTCTGCTTTCCCTGACATGCAGAAGTTCAAGTGCAATGTGAATAAACGTCTTGCTACTCATCTCCCTTCATAAGGCCTCTGCAACTTATGTCCCCGATAGTAGCCTCCTACTTCAAAGTGACACTGTGCCTTGTTTGGGGGGAAAATTGATTTAAAAAAATAAATAAATAAAATAAAAAACGAGAGTTACTGACTATAGGTGCACCACCTGGACAGTACTTTCAAGCCCGCATTGGCCTACGGATCCACTGAACCCAATCAACTATAAACCATGATGTCCGTGGTCTTATGGCCTGGGTATTTATGAGAAGGATTAGAGGGAGGAAAGGATGCCATAGAGGCCACAACCAAGAATACATGAAATGAATAACGTTGGAAGTGTGTAGATTCTGACTCCATATAAAGACAGACGAATATTGAAGGTTGAGAACCGATTTTATTTACTACCAACAACTTGTATTAGGAGAGGCAAAGTGTTCGTAGGATGGAATGTGATTTAACAAAGGAGATGAATGTTCGTAAAATGTTTGTAGGTATGTATGAATTGACAAGGAAATAAATGTTCGTAAACTGTTTGTAGGTATGTATGAATTGACAAGGAATGAATGTTCGTAAAACGTAACTTATCTTTTAGACGATGGAGAGGGTCAGGGTAAGCCGGTCATCCTGCTGTCGGTGATGCGTGTCCTAACTTGTAACTGGAAAGCGAGGGTCTTTCATCAGCTCTAGCAGCCCGGCATCTTCGTCGACTTTCTCCTCCTCTCCTCCTGGTTCCCTAAAAACCCTCGTTTTATAGTGGCAAACTGGCTCCCAGCGATGTGATATTTGAGGTGTTTATTTTAGGCGCGGAGCTCTGCCATTAGTCGATAATTATTTTGTGGTTATCTTATTTTTTTTTTTTTTCTTCCCAAGCGAAAGCGACGCGTGGAGCCATATGCAAAAGACGATTTTTCATTTTGACTATCATGGTGGGTGCGTTAACATCCGGTTCGCTGCTAATTCTCATCATGTTCCCACAGTCTTCATCAACAACGATTGACGAGCATCATCATGTTTTGTCGCTAAAAACAATGTTGGGCTGAGTGTCAAGTGACGAATCCTTGACTGGTACTACCCTGTCTCCCTGCAGCCGAAGCCGCGAGGAGACACATCCCATCATAAAAGGTTTATAATGGGGTAGTTATTTAAATGCTGCCCACCTCAGCATTATTTGGCACAAGGCCGGAAAGTGGGAACCCCGCAGGCTCCCCTAAAGAAGGGGCACCTGTTGGGCTGAGTGTCAAGTGACGAATCCTTGACGTGTACTACCCTGTCTCCATGCAGCCGAAGCCGCTAGGAGACACATCCCATCAGCATGGAAGACTAATGGGGTTTATAATGGGGTAGATATTTATTTGCTGCCCACCTCAGCAAAATGTGGCACAAGGCCGGAAAGTGGGAACCCCGCAGGCTCCCCTAAAGGAGGGGCACTCCTGCAATTTTAAAAATTGCCTGAGTAACCCCGTCGGCATTCCCCGGTCGGGGCGCCTCAGGCAGCAAGCAATAAACTTGCCCCACCGGAAAGCCCGGTGGCAAGGCCTGGGAGGGTGGACCTCCTAGGTATTACCCAGGCGGTGTACCTCAGTCCAACAGGTGCTGAGCCGGTTCCCGGCCCCTCACCTGTTGGGCTGAGTGTCAAGTGACGAATCCTTGACATGTACTACCCTGTCTCCATGCAGCCGAAGCCGCTAGGAGAAATGGGGTATGATCCCGTACAGTCGGGAGATTCTATTTATAAACGATGCTGTTAGGAACTGACGAATCAAATTAATTCACGTTCTGCTACCAACCAATCAGAAACCAGAATTGCTCCATAAAAATTAAACCTTTTCTGTAACGACTTCGCATGTGTTTTCTTCGTGTCAACACGGGAAGAATCTTTTGCACCGTGGTTTCCAACTCAAGAACTGTCTATTGAGAACCAGTCACCTTCGGGACTTGTATAGAACAACTAACTATCAGGAACTGTTCTGTGTACTAAGAACCAGTCAACTACAGGATTTGTATAGAACAACTAACCATCGGAAACTGTTCTGAAACTAAACTGTGGCTTACAACTTTAGATTACAGATCAGATGGACGTGTCGTATCGAGAGACATAATTTAAAGTATTTAAAGTGGTGTCGAGACGGCAGAGTAACGGTGATGAATGCTTTTGCTAAAAAAGAAAAAATGCGTATAACAACAGGCTCTCCACGGAAACTAGAATTTAGGTCCATTAATTCTAGAATAAATAAAAGGAGATTATCTCTACAATTATCTAAAAGGAACTTTGTCTGTGTGTGAGAGACTTTGTTTCCTATGGATTCGAAAACAGTTGGGCCGATTTTTATGAAATTTAACACGAAGGTACTTTATGTGTCTGGCAGTGTTCTTACATAGGTTTTGTATCAGGATGTATCCGATAAGTATCGATAATAGATAATCGAAAAAATCCAATGAAAGAAGGAACAGGCGATTTTGACCAAAGTCAACACCTTATACAGCCTAACATCACAAGTGTATTTGAAAAGTTGTATTATTACACAAGCCGAAAGGGTAGGCATATCAAATTAACAGTAGGTTTTTTTATATAGCAAGGGCGCCATCGAAATGAATGCTTCTTTTAATAGCACAATTGAAGTATAATACTTGACTTTTGCATTTTAAACATTAACTCAAGCCATTTATATATAATAAATAATTTTATAAAACCAAGAGTAGGTTCTCTACAGTGCAATCTATATTACAATGTATTGTGGACTAAGTCACTGCGGGGAGGCATGTGAAGCTTTTTCCCGATGCACTGCGATGTGTCCCTAACTAGAGCAGGCAATCAATCAATTTGATTGGAAAATAGGTGATTTCACCGAGTGTGAAACATTCGTTGATCATCATTTAATCCAGGGCAACGTCGAGTCATCCTGCTAGTGGTTTATAATTTTCTTCTTTTTTTTTTTATTACATTTTCACCCCAAACAAAGCACATTGCCACCCAGGTGTAGGGGGCTACTATCAGGGTCAGCAACTGCTGGGGCACTATGTAGGGATTTGGGCAGCAAGATGTCGGTTCATGTTGCACTTGAACTTCTGCATGTCAGTACAGTTAGGGAAGCAGGATCCTGGAATGGAATTCCAGAGTCTAGCGGTTCTGGGGAAGAAACTACTGGAGTAGAAAGATCTTTTACATCTAGGGATCTCTACTGTGTGGGGGTGGGATTTAGCTGCCTGTCGGGTTTGTCGAGGGTGTCTGCGTCGTGGGGGTACAAGTGTCTGCAGTTCGTCAGAGCATTCACCATTAAAATACTTGTAGAACAAGCAGAGGGATGTAACGTTTCGTCGATGGGACAGAGGCTGAAGCTTAGATGACAGTTCAGGACCTATCAGATTGGCGATTCTTTTTTTAACCTTGTCTAGGAGCGAGAGACTAGAAGTAGACGCACCAGCCCAGATGTGACAGCAATTCTCCATACATGGGCGAATGGTGGCCTTATAGAGATACATGATACTTTCAGGTGTCAGTAGTTTTCTAGCACGGTAGAGGGAGCCTACCTTTTTTGCAGCGGCCCTGGCAATGTTTTCAATATAATTGTTCCAACTCATGTTTCCTGTGAACGTTACAACATTCCAAAACACACAAAAAAAACGTATTATTTGGATTCTTCGGACTACTGTTCTCATCTTGAGTGTGATTTTCACAACGTTTCGGTCCATGTAACCTTCGGCCTTCATCAGATATATCTTATCAAACTCAGGAATGTTTCTGTCGAACTCGAGAACTTCAAAATCGTGATTTCAAAAATAAAAACAAAAAGTATTTGGCTGCCATCAAGTAGAATCGAAACCGAAAGCAAAACTGTAGCATTCAAAGCTGGTGACGTTACCACCGTACCAACGTTTTGACCCCTTAAAAACTATTATAACCTGCTACGGACCCATAAAAGAACGGCCCATAAAAAATGCAATCATTTGAGGCCCCTAGCGCCGGTCTGCGATTTTTAGTTTCGGAGGAGATAGAGTTTGAAAATATGAAGACAGACAGACAGACAGGCAGACAGACAGACAGACATAGTGAGTTTTATAAATTAGATTATTTTTTCGTGATTTTTTTTAAAATTTTGTTAATGTAAGGAAAATCCAGCTCCCCAAAATGGGGAACTCTGGATTGAAACAAAAATAAAAAAAATTGGCTCAGTCTAGAAGGACTTCTCCACTGACCAGAGAGAGAATAGTCAAAGGGTCACATCAGAACAGATACTGCACTTTGTTTTTTGGCAAAGTAGTTTATTGTTTGAAATTAAAATTTGTGTGTGTGTGTGTGTGTGTGTGTGTGTGTGTGTGTGTGTGTGTGTGTGTGTGTGAAAGGAGTCCCGGTATTTTTCAGACAGCGCTGGTCTGTGCCGCCGAAGCTTTTAGTTTCTCCCCTCCAACACACTTTTGTTTGTTTGTTTGTTTGTCTTTCTTTTTGCCCGATTTACTATTTGCGTTCGTTTAATCAACTAATTATATCTCGCGTTCGTGTAAATGAGACTACGCCTCCCACTCCGATTGTCTAATTGCGCGGGAAATAGGTCAAAGAGAAGAAGAACAATTACATTAAGCGATACAAAATTCTTTCCGACATTTTGTTCTTTTGTGTCGCTGAAATTTTAGATGATCATTTATAATTGTATCTGCTTTTTATTGTTTTTTTTTCTTTTTTCTTTTTTTACAAGGATGTCACCGCTTATCAAGGCCTAAAAGTCATTCGAGGATACGAGTTAATGAGTGTAAGGAGGTCACTGAGACAACACCTTAGCGATCGATGGTGGTGGAAGTTGGGTAGAATTTTACAACTCTCGCTCCGCTTATTTTCCCCTTTAGTCCTCACATTCCACGAGTGATATTTCTGACAAAGGGGAAAGAATTGCTGTTTAATGAGTCGAAATTTATCCAACAAACGCCTATTGTTGGCTCGTTTTTCATCTTGAAGTATCTTTTTATTTTATTTATTCTTATTTTTTAGTTCCTTACTTTAAGTGGCTTCATGTCTTGTCTGGAACGATTTCCATGAAAAAAAAAATTTGATTATTCAGACTACTCTTCCTTCTCGTCTTGAGTGTTATTCTTGCAACATTCCGGTCAATGTAACCTCCGACCTTCTTCGCCTGTATCTTGACAATAGCTCTATATTAAGGACTGTTGAAACTTTGTTGTTCTTGTACGACAGTCACCCTAGACAGTTTGAACTGGCTTCCTCTGAAGGAGGAAATGTCAACGGAATATAAAATTCACAGGCAGTCCTAAGTCGCTTGTAAAAAAGTAAAAAAGTAATAAAAAAAAAAATAAAAAAACTGGACAAAATTTGAATATCTAAGAGGATGTTTCAACAAGAATTCGTTAACACTAGACTTGAAAACGACTATGTTGTAGTCAGCTAGGAAGCAGTTCCGTGGTATTGTTTTCTACGGACGGATAGTTATTGGAAAGAAAATTTGCACATACACATTATTTAGATTGTTCGGACTACTGTTCTCATCTTGGATGTTATTCTCACATTTCGGCCGATGTAATCACCTCCGACATTCTTTATGCATATCTTGACAATAGCTCTAATTGGTGAATGGTGGAGTGATTTTGTTCCGTTTTCAACAAACCATATTAATTAGAATTCAAAATATGTGATGCGTTTATGGCGCAGAGCGTAAAGCCATTTCCATTTTTTTTTTTTTTTTACATTAATTCGAGTCCAGATTTTGTTTTTGAATTTTTGAAAGTGATCCCTAGGTTTACTTCGGCAGCCTTGTAACTTTCGTTTTTCTTTTGTTTTTTAGTGCTCACATTGTATGAGTGATGTTTCTGACAAAGTGGGAAGAATTGCTGTTTTCTAGGCCAGAATCTATTTCGATCTAACACTTATTTGAAGTAATTGTCGATGCTTTAGTAAAAAAAAAAAAAAAAATGGGAAACCTTTTTATAGTTCGATAGATTTGACAACTTGTGGATTCCTACAAAAGTTAAACAACATGCCCCCCCTTCTCTCTCTCTCTTTCTCTTTATCTATCTATCTATCTATCTATCTATCTATCTCTCGCGCGCTCTCTATCTTTCTATATATTTCTCTTTTCACTCACCTTGTCTTTCTCACACCCTCTCCCTTGTCCTCTTTCTTTTTATCCATCTTTCTCTCTCTCTCTCTCTCTCTCTCTCTCTCTCTCTCTCTCTCTTCACACCCTTTCCTCCCTATTCACCCCCCTCTCTCTCTCTCTCTCTCTCTCTCTTTCTCTCTCTCTCTCTTTCTCTCTCTCCGCACGATTCCTCTTGCCCCTCCTCCCTCTTTCCTTGCACACTCTCTCTCTCTCTCTCTCTCTCGTCACCCAATTTCCCCGCTTCACAACCTCTATCTTTCCCTCTTTTTTTCACACTATCTCTCTTTCCTTGCTTCACATCCTCTTTCTCTCTTTCTCTCTCGTTGTCTCTCTCATTTTAAATTTTAATATATATAGGAGACAGTGCCAACTGTAGTTAAAGTCTGTCCTGAAGTGACTGTTACTGGTGACTGACTCTCTCAGGAGATAATTGCATGCATTGTACAGCTTTTAAATGCAGGATTTAATATAAGGGCTGTAGTTGCAGACAACCATTCTGCAAATGTAAATGCCTTTAAAATTTTATTAAACAAATTTGGAGGAAATAAAAAGCATTTTATTACTTATCCAGATTCTCCAAACAATTTTTTTTTCTTTTTTGACATTGTTCATTTGTTGAAGAATATTTGAAACAGTTTACTAAACAAAAGTTTGTGTTTCCTTCTTTCGATTTCAATATTTTTGACCTTCATTTGTGTTCCCAGTCAGGAGTTTTATCTTGGTCTGCTATACATAAAATATATGACAAGGGCAGGTTTTGGATGCTACATTACGAAAAGCACTAAAACTAACTTTCAAGGCATTACATCCTGGTGACAATAAGCAAAGTGTCAATTTGGCTATTGCTGTATTCCATGAGACAACAATTGCTGCTTGTAAAAGCTACTTTCCAGAACGACCGACATTGCAAATTTTCTTAAATTGATACGGTGCTGGTGGACTATAGCCAATTCTAATCAAAGATTTACCCCTAATTTTTTGAATAATGCTGTTACTGCAAGTGATGATAAAATCAACTTTTACCAAACATTTTCTAACTGGGTCGAGTCTTGGTCAAAAATTTCTGACTTTTGCCTCACTGCATAGACTAGCAAAGCATTTGTCACAACTTTGAGAGCACAAGCAATGCTTATGAAAGAACTGCTGAATGATAGGTATGAATATGTTCTCACTCGTAGATTTCAAAGTGATCCCCTTGAAAAGCGATTTTCACAGTATCGTTAAATGAGCGGAGGGAGATTTTTAGTGGGTCTTCGTCAGATTTATAGCAGTGAAAAGATTTTAATCTGTAGATCCCTTTAAAAGAAAATATTAACATTTGACAGGAAAACCTCAATCCATTATCAAAGAATGAAACTTATAATAATCTTCTGGATATTTTGTCCAAACATGAGTCAGAAATAAATTAACTTTTTTTATCAACTGGCAGCAAAGAAATAGCATATTCAATTGTTGGTTATGTTGCAAAAAAAAACTTTTAAAGCGCTTTAACTGGGATATTTGTTCTACTTTTATGGTTGGCAATGATACGGAGATCACTGAGAATCATTATCTTAATTCTCGAGGAGGTATGACAATTCCATCCACTCAGATTGCTGAATTTATTTGTTCTTGCTTTGCAATTTTGAATTTTTTTTTCCCAATTCATTGAAAAACATGGTCAATCTAAAACTAGGAAGTCTGCAGAAATAATTTTAAAAACTTATTCGCCAAAGTATGTATTTACATGTGAGAAACACATTGAAAAAGTACATAAATTTGCAACAAAAAATGTTATAAATATATTTTATAACAGCAAGCAAAAACTTTCTTCAGATGAAATTAGAAAAGATTCATTAAAAGTTTTTAAAAAAGCGGCAACGATCAAAATAAAAGTGAAATTTACTGTTGAACATTTACCTTTATTTACAATTTTTATTGAATTTCTTGTGCTTTGTAAAAAGATACTTTAAAATTCCTCTTGTAAGAAAGATGACAGTTAATCATTTGATTTCTTGTGCTTTGTAAAGATACTTTAAAATTTCTTGTGCTTTGTAAAGATGCTTTAAAATTTCTTGTGCTTTGTAAAGATGCTTTAAAATTTCTTGTGCTTTGTAAAGATACTTTAAAATTTCTTGTGCTTTGTAAAGATGCTTTAAAATTTCTTGTGCTTTGTAAAGATACTTTAAAATTTCTTGTGCTTTGTAAAGATACTTTAAAATTTCTTGTGCTTTGTAAAGATACTTTAAAATTTCTTGTGCTTTGTAAAGATACTTTAAAATTTCTTGTGCTTTGTAAAGATACTTTAAAATTTCTTGTGCTTTGTAAAGATGCTTTAAAATTTCTTGTGCTTTGTAAAGATGCTTTAAAATTTCTTGTGCTTTGTAAAGATGCTTTAAAATTTCTTGTGCTTTGTAAAGATACTTTAAAATTTCTTGTGCTTTGTAAAGATACTTTAAAATTTCTTGTGCTTTGTAAAGATACTTTAAAATTTCTTGTGCTTTGTAAAGATACTTTAAAATTTCTTGTGCTTTGTAAAGATACTTTAAAATTTCTTGTGCTTTGTAAAGATACTTTAAAATTTCTTGTGCTTTGTAAAGATACTTTAAAATTTCTTGTGCTTTGTAAAGATGCTTTAAAATTTCTTGTGCTTTGTAAAGATGCTTTAAAATTTCTTGTGCTTTGTAAAGATACTTTAAAATTTCTTGTGCTTTGTAAAGATGCTTTAAAATTTCTTGTGCTTTGTAAAGATACTTTAAAATTTCTTGTGCTTTGTAAAGATACTTTAAAATTTCTTGTGCTTTGTAAAGATGCTTTAAAATTTCTTGTGCTTTGTAAAGATACTTTAAAATTTCTTGTGCTTTGTAAAGATACTTTAAAATTTCTTGTGCTTTGTAAAGATACTTTAAAATTTCTTGTGCTTTGTAAAGATACTTTAAAATTTCTTGTGCTTTGTAAAGATACTTTAAAATTTCTTGTGCTTTGTAAAGATACTTTAAAATTTCTTGTGCTTTGTAAAGATACTTTAAAATTTCTTGTGCTTTGTAAAGATGCTTTAAAATTTCTTGTGCTTTGTAAAGATACTTTAAAATTTCTTGTGCTTTGTAAAGATGCTTTAAAATTTCTTGTGCTTTGTAAAGATGCTTTAAAATTTCTTGTGCTTTGTAAAGATACTTTAAAATTTCTTGTGCTTTGTAAAGATACTTTAAAATTTCTTGTGCTTTGTAAAGATACTTTAAAATTTCTTGTGCTTTGTAAAGATGCTTTAAAATTTCTTGTGCTTTGTAAAGATACTTTAAAATTTCTTGTGCTTTGTAAAGATGCTTTAAAATTTCTTGTACTTTGTAAAGATACTTTAAAATTTCTTGTGCTTTGTAAAGATGCTTTAAAATTTTTTGTGCTTTGTAAAGATACTTTAAAATTTCTTGTGCTTTGTAAAGATGCTTTAAAATTTCTTGTACTTTGTAAAGATACTTTAAAATTTCTTGTGCTTTGTAAAGATACTTTAAAATTTCTTGTGCTTTGTAAAGATGCTTTAAAATTTTTTGTGCTTTGTAAAGATGCTTTAAAATTTCTTGTACTTTGTAAAGATACTTTAAAATTTCTTGTGCTTTGTAAAGATACTTTAAAATTTCTTGTGCTTTGTAAAGATGCTTTAAAATTTTTTGTGCTTTGTAAAGATGCTTTAAAATTTCTTGTACTTTGTAAAGATACTTTAAAATTTCTTGTGCTTTGTAAAGATACTTTAAAATTTTTTGTGCTTTGTAAAGATGCTTTAAAATTTCGGTATTATCATACAAACACCGTGACAGCGTTAGGGTTAGGGTTAGGGTTAGGGTTTAGGGTTAGGGTTAGGGTTAGGGTTAGGGTTAATTCGCTGTCACGGTGTTTGTATAAATTTACCAAAATTTCTTGTGCTTTGTAAAGATACTTTAGAATTCCTCTTGTAAGAAAGATGGCAGTTCATCATTTGATAATTTTGTAACAGATTGAAAAAAAGTTACTTCCTTTCCAATCTTTATATTCATGTGCTTTGTAAATATTTTGATATTCTTAAAAAAATATTCTAATAAAATCTTTAAAAAACAAATAACCTGTTGTAGTCAAAGCAACATTTTTTTCATATTTATAAACAACAAAATTATTGGAAAGGTCAGGGGAGACAACTCAAAATGAATTTGTTTTTGTTTTGTTGTGTATTATAAAGAAATAAAAGGGTAAACTACATCTAATTAATGGAAACATTTTACTTTGGACAGGATAACAGTAAAATATGTAAGTAGAATTCATTTAAGCATTATTTCAAATATCAAAACCTGAAATAATTATTTATTTATAATTATTAATTATCTAAGCATTTAAGCATTAATATCTGAAATAATGTTTGAATAGAAAATAATTTCTGAGTTACCTCCCTTCGTCTTAGTTTCAATGGCCGCTTAGAAAATTGTCTCTCAATGTGACATATACGGCCGTATTATTATAGTAAGCCATGGTACCACTTATTTCGCGATCAATCCTGCTACAACTAAATACTAAAAAATGCTTGCAGTTATGGAACAATAGAATAGGATCCATTACTCGGAATGTTGTATGAGGATTAATAAATATCAGATAATGTCATTGTTTATTTTCCTATTTAATAAAATATTAACCCTAAACTGGTCTTAAATCTAAATAATAAGATAATCGATATTTTGTAAAACATTGATGCCACAAATGAGCGAATACGAAACTAAAAATTAACCATAACGTTATAGCAAGGTTGTTCTGGCCATATTATAAATATAAAAATAAAATTTTAAAAATTATTTTTTAAAAATTAATTACGTGAAATAAAGAAATATAGGAATCTAATTTAGAAATTCAATGAATGGTATTATTAAAAGATTTTAAATAGCTACGGGTTTTTGTGGAAACTTCTTATGACTGGTTTTTAAATAAGTATACATAATTAGGTGATATATTAATATTTGAATGGGCTTTTGACGGAGGATGCCTCCAGGGTAAAAGTTTTTGCATGCTTCATTTCCGTTAAGGGAATTTTCTTTAAACAATGTTCTCATGTGAAAGTGTTTTTTTTATTCAAGAAGTCTGAAGAAATGCTGGTTATGTGAAAATTTTCAAACGACATAATGCTTGAAATTGTCCAACTGGTATGGAAACAATTGTAACTTACAATGAAATACACTTTTTGTTGCTATATATCTATTCACCTAATTACGCATGACTCAAAACTTGCTGTCTTATCCATGCTATATTGCCCTTACATCTTAACCCTCCTATCATCTAAAATAGCTCGGGCAAAACTCGTAGCTCAATTCTTAATACCTACTCATACTGTAACACTATACTAGACCTAAGCTAATATTAATAAAATAAAAAAAAAGGGTAAGACTAAAATCACATTATCTCCTCCCTAACAAGCCCTCTTACAAACATAGACGCTTACACTGCATGAACTTCACCCCCCCCCTTTATCCATTAACAAGTAAATAGCATGTCCCTAAGTCACTTTGAGGAGTGTAACTAATCAGTAGAGATAAAATCCCTCACAAACTAACCCAGTAACACTAACAACGCGGGGTCGCAGAAATACCTGGATTAGAACCTAGGCGCGGAGAAAACCCTCTCAGGGCTGACGGACCCAGTAGGTCTTCCCAGATCATCCGTCTAGGAGAAGGAAAACTCTGAAACTAAACCAAAGGGGAGAGAGGCCTCTTCAGTCTTGGATGACAACCTTCCTAGAGCTGGTGACTCAAACAAATTCACCGGTTTGCAAACCTAAATTGCTTAAGGAGTAGATAGGCTCTGTCTATCGCCCGGCTTCCATACTCCTTCTTTGCCTATTAGTCAAGCGCAGAGACACTATCTCAGTGATTCGACAGAAACACCCAGCGGTAGATCTTGTTTCCTGGCTAGGGCAATGAACGCCGTTCTTCCCCATTCCCAGCATGCCCCACCCCTAAAACTGAACATTTGGGAGTGCTTGAGTATAAGATATGCCTGAGCGATTAGATTGGGTTGACCTTCTTCTAAAGGGTTGAGGGTACCGGATTGACAGTTCCTGGCTGCTGTTCCCGACTGGTAGTACAGGAGCCCTAACTCTTTGGTAGCGCTTAGAGCGGCTGCTCCATCAACAGTTGAATAATATCGGGTTGTTTGCAGTGCCATGACGCGCATGGAAAGGGACCCTGCACTCATCCCCGGTGGGCTTTCCTGAGGCCACAATCCTAATTGGAGAAAGGTCAGCTGATGGTCTACTTGTGATGCATGTCTGAAGCTCCGCATAACCTCTTGTTTAGCTCCCCCTTACCGAAACTCTTAAAAAAAAATATGACGACAGTACAATCTAAAAATAGCTTAAACCAGGATTAGGGACAAACAAATTCAACTTGCCTCCTCCCTTGAGGCTCTCATTCACAAATATCCGTGGGCTTAGAACTAACTTAGCTGATGTTGAAGCATTTCTCTTAACAAATACCCCGGATATCTTAGCACTAAGTGAGACTAACTTACACTCCTCCATTCCCTCTAACCACTTTAACATGCCTGGATATCTCCCACTCTGCCGTAAGGACTCTGACAGACATATGCACGGACTTGGAGTTTACATTCGTAATACCCTTCCCTTGACTAGAGAAACAAACCTAGAAACAGATGATCAAGCCTTTATGTGCTTTAGACTAAACGTGCAACACAGTATTAGCTACTATTATTTTCTCTACCGCTCTCCCTCAACTCAGGACTGCTCCATAATAAACAAAGTATCTGACAGCATAGACACGGCACTGTCCCTCGACACTAGCGCACAAATACATGTGTTTGGTGACTTTAATGTCCACCACAAAAACTGGCTTGGATTCTCTACTCACACAGATGCAGCGGGCAGCACAACCCATAGCTTCGCTATATCTCACTCCCTATCACAAATTGTTACGTTTCCAACCGGTTTCCCTGACCAGGAAGAACAACACGCATCACTTCTAGATCTGTTTTTGACCACAGTTCCCGATGACTGCATAACGAAGGCCCACAGCCCACTCGGGAACGCTGACCATGCAGTGATAATGGTTGAAATCGCCCTAAACTCTAGACCCAAAACTGAAGAGCCAGTGCTCAAAACAACGAGATATTATAATAAGGCTGACTGGGAAGCCATCAGGGAACTAATTAGAGATGCTCCATGGAAAAATATTTTCTCTCTCCCTGCTGAACAATGTGCAAACGAGACCACTGACTGGTTCAAAACTGCAATCGAAGCGCATGTTCCCATGCGGAAATTTTATAGTAAGCCCCACTCTCCCCAATGGTTTACGTCGACTTGTGCAACTGCCATTACTCAAAAGCAGCATGCATACCGTAGGTTTAACCGACATAAGTCCAGTTCAAACAGAGTGAAGTATATAGAAGCTAGAAATAACGTTAAGAAAGAAATAGCGACAGCTAAGAGAGAATTTACGGAAACCACTAAAAAGCGCATCGAAGCACAAAAACTAGGAACTCGAGACTTCTGTAAAATCTACAACAGTGTAGTAAATAATGGGCAATCAACAATTCCCCCACTAACCAACAATCACGAGATTGTCTCCTCAGCAACCGACAAGGCTAACATGCTTGCCAGTCGGTTTGCCTCAAACTCCACACTGGACCCTTCCAACCACCCCCTACCTGACTTTCCTATGCGGACAGACGCCACACTAGACGATCTGAAAACCACCCCTGCTCAGATGCATGCTATCATAAAAAACCTTGACACCTCAAAAGCATGTGGACCCGATCTTATCCCAGCTGTGCTATTAAAAAAGTGCTCAGCCGAAGTAGCTCCAGTTCTCTCCAAACTCTACAACAAATGTCTTAATGAAGCTTGCTTTCCGGGCTGTTGGAAAACTGCTTCTGTTGTACCAGTATTCAAGAATTCTGGCGAAAGGACAGACCCATCAAATTATCGCCCCATTAGCCTCCTCCCACTTTTTGCCAAAATATTTGAGACCATAATTAACCATGCTCTAGTCCATCATCTTACAGATGCTAAACTACTGACTGACAAACAATATGGATTTAGACGAGCCCGTTCCACAGCAGACATCCTCACTGTGATCTCTGAACGTATATACCATTCACTGGACAAAGCGGGGGAAGGCAGAGCGGTAGCTCTAGATATATCTAAGGCTTTTGACAGGGTATGGCATGAGGGTCTCCTCAGTAAAATCAGATCATACGGTATCACTGGTAGAATACTTAACATAATTAAATCCTTCTTAGATAAGAGAAAAATCCAGGTAGTCCTCGACGGTCGCACATCTAAACAATATGATATAAATGCGGGAGTACCCCAGGGTTCTGTCCTTGGACCTCTATTGTTCCTGATATTCATAAATGACCTCCCCGACAACATTGCCTCTGAGATGGGTATATATGCTGATGACACTACACTCTATGGCAGACACGACAGGAAGACGAATGAACACATTTCTAAAGAAATGGCAGAAACACTAGAGGAAGACCTCCAATCTGTAGTGGAATGGGGACAAAAGTGGTTGGTCGCATTCAATGCTGCCAAGACTAAACTAGTTTCATTCAATAATTACAAGAAACCCTCTCTACCACCCATAGCAATGGCCAACGACTCTTTATCTGAGAGTCCATCTTTCAAACTCCTTGGCCTAACGTTCACAGGAAACATGAGTTGGAACAATTACATTGAAGGCATTGCCAGGGCCGCTGCAAGAAAGGTAGGCTCTCTCTACCGTGCTAGAAAACTACTAACACCCGAAAGTATCCTGTACCTCTATAAGGCCACCATTCGCCCATGTATGGAGTATTGCTGCCACATCTGGGCTGGTGCATCTGCTACTAGTCTCTCGCTCCTTGACAAGGTTCAAAAGAGAGTCGCAAACCTGATAGGCCCTGAACTGGCATCTAAGCTTCAGCCTCTGTCCCATCGACGAAATGTTGCATCCCTCTGCCTTTTCTACAAGTATTTTAGTGGTGAATGCTCTGACGAACTGCAATCACTTGTGCCCCCACGACGCGAGCACCCTTGACAAACCCGACAGGCTACTAGATCCCACCCCCACACTGTAGAGGTCCCTAGATGTAAAAGATCTTTTTACTCCAATAGTTTCTTCCCCAGAACCGCAAGACTCTGGAATTCCATTCCAGGTCCCTGCTTCCCCAACAGTACTGACGTGCAGAAGTTCAAGTGTAACGTGAACCGACACCTTGCTGCCCAAATCCCTACATAGTACCCCAGTAGTTGTTGCCCCGGATAGTAGCCCCCTACACCGAAGTGGCAATTTGCCTTGTTTGGGGTGAAAATGTAATAAAAAAAAAATTTAAAAAATGAAAATTTACTGAATTATACGAACCCAGTAAAACTCCGTATATTACAAACAAGTATATATATATACATATATATACATATATATATACATATATATATATATATACATATATATATACATATATATGTATATGTATATATATATATATATATATATATATATATATATATACATATATATATATATATATATATATATATATACATATATATATATATATACATATATATATATATATACATATACATATATATATATATATACATATACATATATATATATATATACATATACATATATATATATACATATATATATACATATATATATATATATGTATATATATATGTAGGAGGTGCCTTAAATAAATTTCTAAACTTTTTTCGTATGGGCACTTTTATTGATATTACACACATAAAACTCTAGTCCCCTTCGAAGTAATCTCCTCTGGCTGCAATACACTTGTTATACCGTTCCAACAATTTCTGGAAAGCCCCATGGAAGTCCTCTTGTGTGAGCATATCAATAACCCTTGTGTCACAGCCTCTTTCATCTCCTCAATTGTCTCATAACGACAGCCTCCAAGATTTTCCTTCAGTTTAGGAATAACAAAGAGTCATAGGGAGCAAGGTCTGGATAATAGGGAGGGTGAGGAACTGTCTTGATGCCCATCTTGATCAAATAGTCTATGATCAAACTTTGTGCGAAGCTTTCGCATCTTCAGTTCCTCACACGTAATTGTAACCCAGTTCCCACACTGACATCAAACTATGCACTTATAGTCTCTATAAACACACGACGGTCCTTATCCATTAAATTCTTTATTTTATTTTTTTTTTTACATAGGCATCACCACATTATCAAGGTCAAGAGGCCACTCAAGGATAAGGGTTAAAGAGTGTACAGTACAAATTGGACAATATAGTAATCATTAGTAATTAAAATTTGGTAAATTTGATAACTTATATGGAACGGCTCATCGAGAACTTATTTACGTTA
This sequence comes from Euprymna scolopes, assembly GCF_053919585.1. Taxonomy (NCBI): domain Eukaryota; kingdom Metazoa; phylum Mollusca; class Cephalopoda; order Sepiida; family Sepiolidae; genus Euprymna; species Euprymna scolopes. Next base: position 1,756,654 of record NC_136518.1, on the reverse strand, counting down.
GACTTGAAGACAACCATATTGTAGTCAGCCGGAAAGCAGGAAAACGGAAGACAATTCCACAGGCGTGCAGTTCTAAGAAAGAAGCTTTGCTCATGGAATCTACGTTTAGGTTTAGGCACAGATAAAGAGTGGGGGGAATTATTGATTGTGTTTACAGCTAGACAAGTGTTTCTTGTGAAAGTTTGGTGAGGGGGGACCATAGATTGAAAATTCGGTAAATTTGTTAACTTATATGGAACGGCTCATCAAGAACTTATTTACGTTAGACTTGAAGACAACCATATTGTAGTCAGCCGGAAAGCAGGAAAACGGAAGACAATTCCACAGGCGTGCAGTTCTAAGAAAGAAGCTTTGTTCATGGAATCTACGTTTAGGTTTAGGCACAGATAAAGAGTGGGGGGAATTATTGATTGTGTTTACAGCTAGACGAGTGTTTCTTGTTTTATTTGGCCAATCAACTCTGTGTTCTGACTTCTTTACTCCTCCCACATCTCTTATCATTCTTCGTAAACTTCCTGCCTTTCTTGAATCTCTTATGTCATTCAAAAACCGGTGCTCGCTTCATGTAAGATGGGCTAATAGTAGTCTGAAGCATTCCATACGTTCTGTGGCATTTTTTTTTTTTTTTCAAGTTTAATGCAGAATTTTATTGCATATTATGCTTCTAAAGCAGGATGAGTGAGGCTGAGGAGCACCGGAAGCCCTTTCTTAAAGAGAACCAAATGCTTTATATAGAAAAATTAAATGGCTGCAGACATTTACTTTTTGAAATTTTTTTACCGGAAATAAATATGATACATAACTACAGGTGTGAAGAGTTTCAGGTCCATGAAAAGGTAAATAAAAAAAAAAAATAATTAATAATTAAAAAAGTAAATTAACAAAAAGTACAACAATTTTTGATTAATCAAAAACAAAAACTTGTTGTAAACACAAAAATATAGTAAAAAAACTAATGAACAAGTATAAGTTAAAATTTGAAATTAATGTTTTTCATATTTATTTTAGAAATTATCTTGTTAGTCTTCGGTGAAAAAACCTTAAATCTGCTCAGGGGCTCCATGGTGTCCAGAAGTTTGGGAAACCATGTTCTTAATTGTCCTTAGATTGCATTTTTGATATTCCCCAGTTGTGACAATCAGGCTTTAGTAGGGTGTATTTCAATTCCTGCTGTAGCTGTTCATTTGAACCTGAAATCATAAAAATTGGCCAGTCATCTCATAAGATGCATAGCAATAAAATACTGAACTTTTAAGAGTCTACGACAATTTGAAATGTTTGTGCATAAAAAAGTCTTATTTAAGACACCTCGTATATTGTGATATTTTAACTGATTATGTTTGATAAGAAAACGAATGACTTGTTAATTAATCTTATTTATTTATTTTATTATTTATTTGTCATTTTGCAATTGTACAGTTTAATCAAGACATTTAACAAATGAAAATATCGAAAAAAAAAAGGGGGGGTTATATTGTACGTATCCGTTTTGGACTGAATATCTCCGAAAAAAAGATTTCATTTAATTTGATCGAGTATTTTTTTTTTTTTTTTTTTTTTTTTTTTTACAGCGGAAAAACACATTTTTATGACAGTGCGTTGAAGGTAGACATCTTTGAATTTTTGGAACACGCCACGGGGAGATAATTCAATTTAAAGCGCCGACACTCCCTCCCCATCTTTATTACTAGCTTTTCTTCCTAAAAATCGAACCTTTTGCTCGGTATCATAACAAATTGTTTTTTCGCTGTAAAAAAAAAAAATTCTATTTGATGAAATTAAGTGAATTTTTTTTTTCGGAGAACTTTGTTCCATAAAGGATTCGTACAATATAACCTTTTTTTCGATATTTCCATTTTTTAATGTCTTGATTAAACTGTACAAGTACTAAACTTTTTATTTATTTTATTGCATTTTTTGCGTTTTGGAAGCAATTTAGTTTTTCACAGATATTAACAAACTAGACCTTTCCAGCAACGAGTTTTTTCCAGCCGAATGGTACCCTTTGTAAGAAAAGAAACCACTAGCAACGACCAGCAACCGACGAACAACCTTGGAGACGTTCCGGATTGCAAAAGTGCTGTTGTAGTAACTGCAAAAATCCGTTAATGTGAAAATTGCGTCCCCATTCGGACTTTAGTGGTCTGCGCGTTTTGTTCAGAACTTGGAGCTAAAACTGACAATATATGCGTGGTTTCTGCATTCAATGAATGTTGAATACATTTAAAGGGTCGAGAGGATGTTGCATTTGTGATCCCGCAGTTGGAGATTGCATTTAACTGTAATCTAATGAGACTGTGGAAGCGGTGGGGGGGGGGTTACAAAAAAGACGTAACTTTAGAATGTGGCAGATTGCATTTCGACTTTGATTTACGAAAAATACGATAATTCACCCTCTCTTACCATATCACGCCCCCTTTTAAGAGGGGTGCATGTTATTTTGCTTTGTTTTTTTTGTTTTGTTTCTGTTTGTTTGTTTTTTTGTTGTTTTTTTTTAGGTGGGGTGGGGAAGCAAATCTGTTTCCACTTTCAACTAATAAAAAGATAATATGATATTTGAATGACGACCTTGACATTTTGTTTGGTTTTTATTATTCCTTCTCGTATTTGATGAAGACTGATAACCGAATGGCGACCCTTTTTTTTTTGTTTGTTTTTTCATCAACTGATAAAAATAGTATCTTTTTTTTTTTTTTACATTTTCAACCCCCCCCCCCCCCAAAAAAAGGCCCAATGCCACTTTGATGTAAGGGGCTACTGTCTGAGACATTACTTACCGGGATACTATGTAGAGAGTTGATCAGCAAAATGTCTGTTTACATTACACTTGAACTTCTGCATGTCAGTGCAGTCAGAGAAACAGGATCCCGGAAGGGAATTCCAAAGTCTAGCAGTTCTAGGGAAGAAATTATTAGAGCAGAAAGCTTTCTGGCATCTAGGGATCTCTACTGTGTAGGGGTGGGATTTTGCTGCTTGTTGAGGTATTTACGTTGGGGGAGGTACAAAGGCCTGTAGTTCGTCAGAGCACTTACCAATAAAATACTTGTAAAATAGGCAACGGGATGCAACATTTCGTTGATGGGATCTCTACTGTGTAGGGGTGGGATTTTGCTGCTTGTCGGAGTTTTCGAGTATATTTACGTAAATAGGGTACAAAATAATAGAAGTTCTTTCAAATGGGGGTGGAAGTACCTTGTGGGACGCTATAAACATGGGGGTGCGGATTTCAAATGACTAACCTAGCAACTAATAATTTCGTGTATAATTTGGACGACTATTCTCGCCTTGGTTGCTATTTCGCAACGTTTCGGCCGATGTAACCTCCATCTTCTTTATGTTCATCTTTCCAAACTTTTGGACCTTATCGTCGAAATCGGGAATCTTTTTATTGAAACTCGGGATTCTTCTTGTTAAAACTCGGGAATCTTTTCGTTAAAATTCGGGAATCTTTTCGTTCAAACACAGAAATCTGAATGAAATAATTATTTGTTTGGGATTTTTTTTTTTAGATGACATTTTATAGTGTTTGATTTATTAAGACTACCATGCTTACCTTAGATGTTATTATCACAGCGTTTCGGCCGATGTAACCCCCGAGCTTCTCTACGTGTGCCTTTTGTTGAATGTGGCAATCTTTATGTATGGTAGACGTGTCAATTTAAAAAGAAAGGTTAGTCATGGTTATTAACATTATTATAATGGAGTAGCGATTGAACCTTCAACCTTCGTATTGACTTGTGGTGTAAGGGTTAAAGGTGTTTTTTAAAAAATAAATTCCTAAATTACAGTCTTATGGAGGTGGAAGGTTCAGCCTATAAATACTGGTGATAATAGTTAAGAAAAATATAATCATTAATTAATACTTTTATCCAGTCACGGTTAGCAGGACGAGAATAATCGTCTTTCGATGCGTTCATAATTTGTTCGTTTTTAATTTCCAATTGATTTTTATCGATTTCTATATTTAGTCCGATCGATATTTAAATTTACAAAATAATTTTATTTCTACCAAACGGTGTCATGCTTCAGAAAATGATATCGATTTCAAAAGAGCTGAAAATGTTTAATAGATTCATTAGTTGTTTTTCATAACTATAATAGGGTTATAGTCTGCTATTGTCTTCCCTAATTTTCTGCATGGCGCTACCGGAACCGGTGAAAAGGCTAAACAGTACCTTCGCTTTTTTTTTCTTCTGTTATTTAGTATCTGTATTTTGAAGCGATTTATTGAAAAAAAAAACATTTATAAAAGATATTATTGAAAAGTATACAGTAAAAAATAACACAAATATGCAGAAAAGCATGGCACTATTTATCTTTATTTGGACTTTTATTTAAATTCGGATTTTATAATAAATATATGTTTATTAAGTTATTGAAATCAAAATACACCTTTCAACAATGTCCTTTTTATATTTTATGTCAATAAATCGTTTCAATACTCGTATTGAATAATAAAAAAGTGAAGGTTTTAAGCTGATCATATAGGAGTATCTAAAGAAAAATTTATTAAATATACAGCAAGAACTCGTACAGTGCTGTTTGCATAGAAATAAATATTTATTCTTCCGCATAAAACCCGGTTAAGTAAATTAAAGTTAAACAATAATCAGTATTTAATAGCTTTCAGAAAAGAAAAACTAAATAAAAAAATAAAGTAAATAAATGAAACATATATAGAAAGAAAGACGATCACAGAATACCAAGACTTTATGTATAACATAAACATAAGAAAAGAAACTGGAATCTTAGGAAGATCTCCATCATTCCAGTAATTATAATAGCAACCGGATTCAGTAAAAGAATTTCAAAGTCTACCTATCGAATACACTCGATAAGAAAAGAGCAAGAGAGATAGAAATACCTGTACTTAAAGTGACAATTAAAATCTTCAAAATAGCTTTCGGTTTAAATGTCAGAAATAGCAGTTGAATGTCTAGAAGGATGCCCCATCCCCAACTAAAACAAAATAATGAGAAACTTGGAAAAAAACAGACGAACACGAACATACACCTTGTATAAGTATATATATATAATTTGAGGTTGCTATTTTTCAAAGTTAAGGTAACCAGTGAAATGTGAAATAAAACGAGGTTAATACAAGAGTGCTCACTACGGAAGTAGAGCAAGTTACACTTTCAATTTGTCTTTACATAAGCAGTAATTTATTGCTACACAGTCATGAACATGTTTCTGTCTTCTAGTATTGCCTGACGAGGTCTCTAGTTACTAAATACTAGAGGACCAAAAATGTTCATGACTGTGTAGCAACAAATTACTGCTTATGTAAAGACAAACTGAAAGTATCTATATATATATATATATATATATATATATATATATATATATATATAGTAAGTTATAAAATATATATGGCGATTAAGCTTAAGTATCCTATACTTGGATACTAGAAAGGTGATTGGCTAACTAAAATCTCAATAGAAGATGCGTATATAAAAACGACAAACAACCACAAAATTCGCGCATGAGCCTGAAGAGTCCTAGAGTGGATGAAACGCGGAATATTCAGTGTAGCTTAATCGCCATATATATTTTATAACTTACTAACTTGCTCTACCTACGTATTGAGCACTTTTGAAGTAAATACTTAAAGTTTACGCATAAATTTATACTTTCGTATATTAATTTTATGTGAGTAAATTAAGTAGTTATATATATATATATATGTATGTATGTATGTATGTATGTGTGTGTGTAAAGTTCTTCTAGTTATATATATATATATATATATATATATATATATATATATATATATATATATATATATATATATATATAAGCGTGTATTTAAACAACATGTGTTTTATTGGCGTTATGTGTTCAACAATCCATGGAAGACACGAGAAAAGCTTTTATCTCTAATCGGTTTTTGTAAGTAAATGCCGGCTCGTTTATCGGATGAGCCGTTTAAGCAGACTGTGACACACTTTCCGTTTATATCTGTCTCTATCTTACACGCTCCGACGGGCGTGTCCTAAATGAATCACACACACACACACACACACACACACACACACACACACACACACACACACACACATAGTCTTGGAAGTATTTTTAACCATTTAAAACTATATAAAAAAATTATTTAATTTTATCATTCCTTGGAAAACTAATTGTGTAAACAGTTTCCAAACTGACATCTAACTGCGCACTTATTATTACGACTATTGTTTTATCCATGAAATTCTGTATTTGGCCAATTAACTCTGGTGTTCTGGCTTTTTCATACTCTCGCACATCTCATCATCCCTCACAGACTCCCTGCCTTTCATGAATCTCTTATATCACTCAAAAACTGATGCTCGATTCATGCAAGATGGCCCAAAGCCGTCTGAAGCGTTCCATCTGTTTCTGCAACAATGTTTATGTTTAAAACAGAATTTGGGTTTGTATTACTGTACACATAGATTCAAAAAAGTTGTCAAAAAAACAATATATAACAAATAAATGTTATCAAAGGTAAGATAAGTTACTTTTCTACCAAACTGTATATATTTTTTGTGTTTTTATTCAATGTAACATGTTTATTCAGCTTGAAAAACGTACATTGTTTACCGATGTATTGGAAAATTCAAAATGGCGCCCGATTCTCTCTTTAACACGGTAAGTTGGGGAAAAGATGTTATAAATAATAAACTAGACAAAATACTATTTAAAAAACACCGAATATATGTTAAGTTATATCACGGTAACATATATTGAGCGAATTTCTAACAGTATTTTGTCTAGTTTATTATTTATAACACTTTTTCCCGAACTTACCGTGTTAAAGAGAGAGTCGGGCGCCATTTTGAATTTTCCAATACATCGGTAAACACTGTATGCTTTTCGAGCTGAATAAACATGTTAAATTGAATAAAAACACGAAAATTATATCCAGTTTGGTAGAAAAGTAACTTATCTTGCCTTTGATAACATTTATTTGTTATATATTTGTTTTTTGACAACTTTTTCGAATCTATGTGTACAGTAATACAAACCCCAATTTTTTTGTATATCGTTCTTCTCAAGTGTCCTTACGTCCAAATTGCATTTTTGAAATTTACCAAATGTAACAATCAGGTTTTAGTAGAGTGTATTTCAATTGCTGGTGTAGCTGTTCATTTAGACCTGAAATCATAAAAATTGGTCTGCCATCTCATAAGACTTTATAGCAATAACATAATGAATTTTCAAGAGTCTAAGACAATTTAAAATGTTTGTACAAACAAATTCTGGAAACATTGAAGTCAACTCATAACAGCATATGTTGTGTAGCAGGGGGGGGGCTCATTTTTAAGGATGACGGGGAGTTCATATTGGGGCACATATATAACGCGACATGTAATACAGACATAACGATAGTGATGATGGGGGGGGAGATAAGACATTTATATATATTACGGTTCTTTTTAACACATATTAGAATGATACTGACATTCATATATATATTGCATCACGACGATGACTATCACAATTCCTGAGGGGAAGACAAGGGATTGTTTTCTTTTTCTTTTCTTTTTTTTTTTTTTTTTAATTATATTTTCACCCCAAACAAGGCATATTCACCCATGCGTGGAGTGTTCTTGCCTAATGTGGGCTGGAGTATTTGTCATTAGTTTTTCATTCTTAGACGGGGTTAAAAAAAGAAATTGTTTTAAATCTAATCAGCCCCACACTATCGAGCAAGCCCCAACCTCTGTCCCATCACCGCAATGTTACATACCTGTGCCTGGTTTACAAGTACTTTAATAGAATGTGCTCCGATGAATTCACAACACTTGTACCCACCTCGATGTACATGTGAACCTGATAAGCAGCAAAATCCCACCTCTTCAGTGTTGAAGTCTCCAGTTGTTGAAAAGCCTACTACACTAACAGTTTATTCTCTCGTACTGCTGGACTTTGGAGTTTCCCTCCCCCTGTTTACTGTTTCCTTGACGGTATTAATCTGCAGAATTTGTGCATTCATTCTTTTTGCGGACTGTTATTCTCATCTTCAGGGCTGTTGTTTTACGACGTTTCGGTCAGCTCGTCATGGTTAATCCCCTGAAGAAGGCCAGAGGATGAGTTGGCCAAAATGTGATGAAACAACTACGAAGATGAGGATAGCAGTCTGACAAAAAAAATGAATACACAAAATATGATCAATGTTTGGTGCATTTTAGGCTAGAAAGCCAGCATCTTCAGACAGCCTGATCTGGCAACACTAAATGTTGAGGTTATAAAGTGAACAATAAGTGGTTCCTTCCTGTTGCAATATTTTTCGTATGAGAAGGTACATCAAGTCAGTTGCCAAGGTCGCCGGAAAAAATGGTGGGATCCTTCTACCGCTCCAGAAGATATCTCACTGCTGATGCAATTCTCTATCTATATAAAAGCCAAGTACATCCAAGGATGGAGTACTGCTGCCACATCTGGGCAGGAGCTGCTAAAAACAGCCTATACTGCCTTGACAGAGTACAAAATAGGCTTTGTGGCTTAGTGGGGGATGCCCTTTTCTCTTCCCTGCAACCTCTCTCCCACAGAAAGGGACGTTGTGAGCCTGTCTTTGTTTTATCGTTACTTCCATGGCAGGTGCTCGTCTGAGCTCCAATCTCTGGTCCCCCCTCACCAATCTTTCATGATAAACACCCGTCTAGCTGAAACCACTGTCAAAAAATTTCCCCACTCTTTATCTGTGCCAAAACCAAAATGTAGATTCCATGAACAAAGCTTCTTTCTTAGAAGTGCACGCCTATGGAACTCTGTTCCGTTTGCCTGTTTCCCACCTGACTACAACCTGGATGTCTTCAAGTCCAACATAAACAAATTCCTGATGAACCACCCCCCCTTAAGTAAGACACTTTATCAAATGTCCAATATTAACGATTACTACGATACTATTCCATTGATTACTGTACACGCAATAACCCTTATCCCCGAGTGGCTTCCCAGCCTTGATAAGTGGTGACTACCTTGTAAAAAAAAAAAAATATGAACACCGAAGAGATAGAAGATTCTATTTATAGACGCTGGCGATTGAAACTGACGAATCAAATGAAGCCACATTGTGTACATGCTCCCGATTAACCTGATAAGCTGCAAAATCCCCCCCCTTCAGTGTTGAGGTCCTTAGTTGTTGAAAAGCCTTCTACACTAATAGTTTATTCCTTTAGACTGCTGAACCTTGAAGTTTCCCTGCCCCTGTTTACTGCTTCCCTGACTGTATTAACCTGCAGAATGTTATTCCCATCTTTATTGTTGTTGTTGTTTCACCATATTTCGGCCAACTCATCCTCACGTCTTCTTCGGCTGATTAAACACAACGGAATAGGAATGTTGAGTTTTGTAACTGTATCCTCAGTAATTACTGCCTTCCATAGTTGTTGTTGTCTCACCACGTTTTGGTCAACTAATACTTTGGCATGCTTTGGGTAGGATTAAAACCGCTATCTTCCGACAATGCTCACCTTGAACAGTAACAGTCCCAAAAAGAATGAATGCACAAATTATGAAGCCTCAACTCAAAGGATTCCAAAAATAGAAAAAAAAATAAAAATATTAACCTGCAGAAGTTTAAATGTAATGTGAACACATATTTTTCTGCTCAACTCCCCTTGGTCCTCTGCTGGCAATATGTCTTTTTGAGGATGAAAATGAGTTTTAAAAAACTGTGTGAAATGCTACACTGATGTCTTCGTTCGAATGTTTCTCATTTTTTTCTACAATTGATTTGTTGGAAAAATCAATTGTAAAAAAGTGATATTCTCCTGAACATTGAAGGTTCAATCCTCAGTGTGGGCGACCGAAAAATACAAGTGCAAATTACTTAGGACTTTTATCCAGTCATGGCTGACGGAACACGAGCACAAAATTCCGTCCAAATTCCCGAGTTCGACAGAAACATTCCCGAATTCAATAAGATACACCTGAAGAAGGTCGAAGGTTACATCAACCGAAACTATGTGAAAATCACACTCAAGATGAGAACAGTAGTCCGATGAATCCAAATAAACATTGGCTATCAGCATCTTTTCTCAGTCTTCCAGCGAGATTCTGGCGGTTCCCAACAAAGCAGTCTTTTGAAGTACCCCAACATTGCAATGGATCCTAATTTTCTCAATTCACTTGTAAAATCCTTTTGTCACACTCCCCAGGGCCCCCATCACAGTGGGTACAACTTCTACCTTCTTCAACTTCCACAATCTTTTTTATCTTCCTTTTCAATTCTTGGTACTTTTTGAGTTTTTCCTTTTCTTTTCCCTCCTCATTCACATCAGCTGGCACTTCTGCATCAATGTGTTCTTTTTTTTTCCAACAAAACTAAATCTGGTCTCCTTGCTTGAATCACATTATCACATTCGACATTCAGATCCCACAATAATTTCATATCATCACTATCTATCACCCCTTCTGGAACATACTCATATCATTTTTCACTGCATTCCGGCCCTCTTTTCTTGCATAAATCCCAATGGACTTCTCGCACTATTGTCATGTCGTCTCTTGTATTCCTTTTGAGCTTAACTTCTCACAACTACTGACGAGGTGTTTTACATTCTCACCTTTCTGTTCACACAGTCAACATAGGTGACTTTCAACCGTTTTATCAATGTGATACTTTATATTATTATTATTATTATTATTATTATTATTTTTTTTTCAATAATTTTTAAAAATTGCTTGGGCACAGATATTTTGGTTTTTGAATCCCCTTTGCAGGATGTGTCTATTCAATTCGCACGTGAGAGATCGATAAAAAAATATTATTTCAAACTTAAGCATGACAGACCAACGAAAATGTTATTTCAAACTTTAGCAGGACAAACGGAGAAAAATAATATTTCAAACATAAGCGTGGCGAACAATGAACATTCTATTGCAAACTTAAGCATGGCAGACCAGTGAAAATGCTATTTTAATTAAGACAAACCAACGAAAATAATATTTCTATACTTGTACAGTTTAATCAAAACTTTAAAAAATGAAAATATCGAAAAAGTTATATTGTACGTATCCGTTATGAAATGAAGTTCTCCGGAAAAAAAATTTAATGTATTTGGTTAAGTAGTTTTTTTTGTTTTTTTTTTTTTTTTTTTTTTTTTTTTGTTGTTTTTTTGTTTATTTTTTACAGCGAAAAATCAATTTATGATACTGAGCAAAAGGTAGTCATGTTTCGATTTTTAGGAAGAAAAGCTAGTATTAAAGATGGGGAGGGGGTATCAGCGCTGTAAACTTAGTTATCTCCCCATGGTGTGTTTAAAAAAAATGCAAACATGGCTACTTCCAATACGCTCTCATAAAAAGGTGTTTTTTCGCTGTAAAAAAAAAAAAATAAATAAATAAATAAAAAAAACTCGATCAAATTAAATGAATTTTTTTCGAAGATCTTAAGTCCAAAACAAATAGTACAAAATAACCTTTTTTCAATATTTTCATTTTTTTAATGTCTTAATTAAACTGTACAAGCACCAATATTTCAAATTAAGCGTGGGGAACCAATGAAAATTCTATTTCAAACTTAAGCATGACTAACCAATAAAAGGCTGTTTTCTACTTTAAGTGCCATTTCAAAATTTAAACATGACAGACCAACGAAAAGGCTATTTCAAAGTTGAACGCGATAGACCGGCGGAAATAATATCTCAGTCTTAAGCGTGACAAATCAATAAGAAATGTAATTTAGAACTTTAACTTGACAGACGAACTCACCGAGCACCAACTAAAACCTCGCGTGATGCATCTAAAAAGTTCAGTATTAAACATTCCTGCCGTAAAAGCTCAGTCGCGAACACAAAGAAAGAAAAAGATTAATGTGAGAAAGGGAGGGGGGAAAGTGTGTGTGTGTGTGTGCAAGCGATTACGTCTTTTTTCTGCGTTCTCAAATTTCACTTCCGCGTTTGGCGCGCATGTGCGTCTTCCCATTATTTCTTCTTCTTTTTGTTTTTTTTTTATTTTGTTTTAGTTTTCTATTCGCAAATCATCTGGCCTAGTTAAACGCCTCTTTTTTATAAGTTGCCTCGCGTTCATTGTTTAATAAGGAATTTTCTTTTCTTTTGTAGACAAAGAAGAAGAAAACAAGGGGGGGGTCGTTATCGTTGCCGTAGTAGTAGTAGTAGTAGTAGTAGTAGTTGGAGAAAAGTGGAAAACGGAAAAAAAGGACGAAGAAGAAATACAGAAGATAATAATAATAATAATAATAATAATAATAATAATAATAATAATAATAATAATAATAACTAGCGGGACCTGTGGAAATTCCACAGGAGACTCATTCATACGTAATGTATTAATGTTGGTATTACTTCAGCGTATGCTCTGATATTATTGTACCTATTTACTATGCCTCCCCACGGGACAGAGTTAGACACCAGGGTCGTTTTTTTAACGTGGAGAAAAGGTACAAAAATAAAAATTGTCTCAGTCGTGAAGGATTTCTCCTCCACCGAAAGAGAACAAGAAATAGAAATGCAGCATCTAAAGAACAGATGGTATTTATTTGCTCCCCCACCGAGCAAATTAGGCACAAGGCCAATTTTTAATGTGAGGAGTGAAGGGAGGGGGAAGGGAAAAGGGGACCAGCTCCCGAGAGGTGGGAAATGGGAGCTGGTTAAAGGTCAGGCATGTGGGGTTGCCCCCACATCTGGTCTTTGCTAGTCATAGCTAGTCATAGCTTGCAGCATCTGCCGGAACAGATACTACACTTTGATCTTGTCCCGAAGGCCATTGTTAAAACTGCAAAAGTATTTATCTAAATTAGCAGGGGCGTCCGGAGTAGCCTTAGGTATTATCTTTTAATTCTTGCAGATTTCGTATATATTATTATAGAGTTAATGTTCTATCGATTTTTATATGTTATAAGGTTGCGATTTAATATATATATATATATATATATATATATATGCCCATATAACTTGTGTGTACTAGTTTGAATTGAACCCGAAATAAATACTTATGAAAAAAAAAAATGTATATATGTATATATAATTTGAGTTCCTTCAGCTATAATCGAAACCAAAACCAAAACTTATGAAGAATTTTTGATAAAATGTATGACAATTGGTTTAAAAAAAAAAAAAAAACAATAAAATACGCCCAAATTTGCCTACATGTGAGATTATAATGTCGAGTTTTGTTACATAATGTTTCTTCGATTCGATTAGTTCCGGTCAGTTGCGATGATACACAGTATTCATATACAGGACTACTCTGCCTCCATCCGTCCACCGTTAGGGAAAGAGAATGGCGCAGTCGAAAATACATCTGCTGTTTTCGTAGATGGAATCCTAACAGACGGTCTCGATAGTTTTGTCGTACAATTAATTTGACAAATACAGCTGCATTCGTTTGATATCATTGGATTGCCCGCACTACACGAGTGGAGTGGGTGAGCGAAAAAAAAAAAAAAAAAGAAAAGACAGACAGACAGACGGACAGAAAATTCAAAAGATTAAAACGTCGACGTGTGTTCTTTGATATGACTGGTTTTGCTTAGTTGTCATCCACAATATTAATACATGTAAGGGGGGAGAAGGAGACATCCGAAAATACGCCTGATTCTTTCGTAAACCGAAGCCCAAGAGACCGTCTCTAGCTTTCGGTCTGTCATGTATCTGCTTCTTACATCATTTCCAGATGGGTGGCCGATTTTTACTCTTTTCTCCGAAATGTGGAGTCGCTTTATTACATTGTGTAATAAATAAATATATCTGTATATTAACTTGCATAAGCTACTCTCTTTCCTTCTCCATTCTTTGGGCTTACTCTATTCACTGCTTTCCTTGTTTTTACGTCTCCATCCTTATGTGGAAATGAGAAAAAACTCAAATCAATTGCTCATCACGATGTCCGCACAAACGCTGCGTGAGATCCCGAAAAAAAAAAAAATTGGGCTAGCATATAGGTACAAACATTTTTAACCCATGAAAAGGATTCCCGCTCGTTTGAAACAGATTCTTCTAGCCTATATAAACTATTTGATAGGAATATAAACAACTACTCCCTAACAAAAAGGAGAGTTAGTCTGGTTTACACATTCAAGCATAGATACTCCGTGAGAATGAAAACAGCAAGAAGCGTTCAGCAAAGCTTAAGCGTGTAATACTACCCTCCTCCCTCCCAATGTTAGAAAGGGAATAGGGGAATAGGGGAATAGGGGAATAGGGGAAAAACTATAACAAACTATAACAAAAACAGGAAATAAATCAATAAACGGAACAAAGGTATAGGAAGTGAGACTGGTATAAAGGCAATGGGTGTCACAAAGGCATACAAAGGCATCTGAAATAGGATTGTTGATCAAGGTATGGCAGTAACTGGAACAATAGAGGTCGAAATATTTAGCATTAGTTCACAGGTCGCTTTATGATTAGCAGTGATTTTTGTGACAGTTTACGGCAGTTTTACGACAGTTTATGGGCAGTCATGAGTTTTTCGACAGTTGATGACAGTTTCCAGTTTGAGACAGTTGGAGACAGGTTGCGGCTCGAGATGAATTGACGACAACCGACGACAAAGAAATCTCGAAAGAAGACTGAGAGAATCAATGGTGTCACTCACGCGCGAGCGTGTTTGTGCGCACGCGCAGACACATTAATTAATAATTATAATAAAAACAATAATAATAATAATAATAAATAATAATAATAATGACGATAATAACAACAACAACAATAATAATGATAAAAATAATAATAATAACAAACAATAATAATAATAATAATAACAAACAAATGATAATTACAACAATTAATAACAATAAATAATAATAATAATGAATAAATAAATAATAATAATAATAAATAATAACAAATAATAAACAATAATAATAACAAATAATAATACTAGCAAAGAATAATAACTAATAATAATAAATGATAATAAATAATAATAATAATAATAATAATAATAATAATAATAATAATATTTCTTGAATGAGGAAACCAACCCACATAAACCACAAACACTAACCAACTACGTGGAAAGTTCAACAGAAGAAAACCAAAAGAAGAAACACCACATCAAACCAAAGGAACTGAAACTATTAGAAATGCTATAAATTTTCCTCCCGTGAAAAATAAGGGCACCAGCCTACTACACAAAATACATGTGAAGAATCAAAGACGATGAAAAGACAGAGATCTGAAGAATACTGGCACCTTGGGGTGGTTGCTGCCACCCAGATTCTAGAGAAGATCAATGATCGTTGTTAGCAAGAAATCAGTGGTAAGCAGTTGTTGCAATAATAATAATAATAATAATAATAATAATAATAATAATAATAATAATTCGAAGAAGTGGGCTCTCTCTACCGTGCTAGAAAATTACTTATGCCTGAAAGTATCCTGTACTTCTACAAGGCCACCATTCGCCCATGTATGGAGTACTGTTGTCACATTTAGGTCGGTGCATCTGCTACTAGTCTCTCACTCCTGGACAGGGTCCAAAAGAGAGTCGGTAACCTGATAGGTTCTAAACTGTCATCTAAGCTTCAACCTCTGTCCTATCGACGAAATCTTGCATCTCTCTGCTTGCCGAACTACAAGCCCTTGTACACACACCCGACAGGCAGCAAAGTCCCACCCTTACACAGTAGAGATTCCCAGATCAGAAAGCCTTCTAGTCTAATAGCTTCTTCCCCCAGAACTGCTAAACTTTAGAATTTCCTTTAAGGTTCCTGTTTCCCCAACTACACTGACATGCAGAAGTTCAAGTGCAATGTGAACAGATATCTTTATGCTCAATTCCTTACATAGTATCCCTGAAATTTATGTCCCTGACAGTAGCCCCCTACACAAAGTGGCACTGCGCCTTGTTTGGCGTAACAAACAAACACACAGACAGACGGGCAGACAGATAAACAAACAGACAGAAAAACAAACAAACAAACATGATGATGATGATGATGATGATGATGATGATGATGATGATGATGATGATGATGATAATAATGATGATGATGATGATGATTATGTCATTTTCTGATTCAGCAAACTACCCTGAAATCTCGACCTATAATTCTTTTAATAAAGCGATGGTAACAGAGTTCGTATTTTCCAAACTAGAACCGTAAAATAGCGCTTTTTTTTCTTTTTTTTTTATTGAAAGGAGGCCATCTTAGAAGCGAGGCAAACAAATGCACGAACGACACGAAAACAAATCGAATCACAGTGACTTCATTTTGTAGTTAAATAATAAACTAAGCAAAACAATATATAACGGCAACAATAAAAGTTTGGAAAAAATGTTTGAATAAAAAAAAATACACAAAAAAGAAAACAAATATACAAAAAAAATATTTAAAAAAACAAAACAAAATGGCGAATGTGCATTTGGAACGATTTTTGGCGTAAACAAAGATTCTGCACTTAAATTTTTTGTTCTATTCTGTTTCGGCTTTTTTTTTTTTCCGCCACGTACTGCGCTGTGCATAATGGCTGCCATGCGAAAAATATTTCTTTTCTTTCTACAATAAAAGGCTGAATGACGGTGTGTGTAGTTATTGTCATCTAACCCAATTCTCTTCGCCCTCTTATTTGTTATTGTCGTTCTTCTTGTTGTCGTTCTTGTTGTACGGAATTACAAAGAAATAATGGACTACAATTTACTGTAACTTTTGCTATAGATTTCTTTATTGCCACTGTTCCTTCTTTGTTCTTTTTTTTTTTTTTCAGTATAACCGCCCAACCTCCACACATAAACTAATCCTAACCCTAACCCTCACCTATCTAAAAAAAAAAAACAAAAAAAATGATACAGATATTAACTGTCCCGATTCATCATTGCCTGGGATGCCATTTTCGATTTTATTTTTATTTCTTTATAGTCTTATTCGGTGAATCAAGTGCAGGAAAGATAAAAACAACTGTACTTAAAAAGACGGTTAGAATCTTAAAAAAAGATCTCTCGGTTGGAAAGCGTCAGACAGAGGGTAGATTGTTTTGACATACGGTACGATTCCCGATTCCCAGCTACAACAAAATAAGAAAATTAAAAAAAAAAAAAACGTGACGGCTAGAATCTTAAAAAGATCTCTCGGCTGGAATGTGTCAGATAGAGGATAGAATTTTTGGCATACGGTACGATTCTCGATCTCCAGCTGCAACAAAATAAGAAAATTGAAAAAAAACAAAAAAAACCTGACTGCTAGAATCTTAAAAAAGATCTCTCGGTTGGAATGTCTCTGATACCAGGTAGATTGTTTGATATACGGTATGATTCCCGATCCCCAACTAGAAAAAAATAAGAAAGTTGAAAAAAAAAAAAGTGACAGTTAGAATCTTAAAAAGATCTTTCGGTTGGAATGTCTAAGATAGAGGGTGAATGTCTGGCATACAGTAGGATTCCCGATTTCCAGCTAGAGCAAAATAATCAGTTTGTTTTTTTAAGAGGAAGAAATAAAAGTGCAGTTGACGAAGGAGACAACTCGTTTCATATTCTTCAATTAAAATATTAGTTATCCCCCTTGCTGATTCTTATTTTTAATCATAATTGGGAAAAAAAAATGTTTCCATTTTATCAGTTGTCCGAGTGAAATACGTTTTTACATTGCCAATAACATGGTAAAACAATAACAAATGAAAATTGGCCAGTCAGAAACCTTAATCCTATTTGGGTTCAACTTTTAAAATCTCTCAAAATAACTACAGATGTTGGATTGCTTCATTGTGCATAGGTGCAATAAATCAACGCACAACTCACCCCCCCCCACGAAGGAGAAAATAAGACCTGGGAGTATGAGTGAACTGAATTCCTATAAATTTAGTATTCAGACGGCTAGAATTTTATTCTAGGGTTGGTGTCCATCAAGCACAGTGAATTGGATGAGAGAACGTGGGGCATTTCTGATGTTCTGATCTGCGTCCCCGTGTTTAATTTTTTTTTTACAATGGGATCACCACATTATCAAGTCTCGAAGGCCACTCGAGGATAAGAGTTAATGGATGTACAGTAGTCATTACGACAACAATGTAGTAATCGTTAATAGTAGGACATTTGATATAATTTGATTATTTAAGGGGACGACTTAGAAAACTTGTTTACATTGAACTTAAAGACAACCATATTGTAGTCAGCTGGAAAGCAGGCCAGCGGAACAGAGTTCTACAGGCGGGCAGTTCTAGGAAAGAAGCTTTGTTCGTTGAATGCAAGTTTAGACTTATGGCACATATAGAGAGTGGGAGGAATTACTAATAGTGGTTGTAAGTAGACGAGTGTTTGCTGTGAATGTTTGACAAGGGAGAGGACATAGATTGAAGCTCAGACAAGCAGACACCATGATAATAATGATAGAGTAGAGATAGGCTAGTGACGTCTCTTCTGGGGGGAAAGAGATTGCAGGGATAAGAAGTACTTTAATGGTGAATGCTCTGACGAACTGCAAGCACTTGTACCCCCTCGACGTGAACACCCCCGACAAACCTGACAAGCAGCTAAATCCCACCCCTTCGCAGTAGAGATCCCTGGGTGTAAGAAAGCTTTCTGCTCCAATAATTTCTTCCCCAGAGCTGCTAAACTTTGGGACTCCCTTCTGGGATTCGGCTTTCCCAACTGGACTGACACGCAGAAGTTCAAGTGTGATGTGAACAGATATCTTGCCACTCATCTCCCTTCATAATACCCTTGCAACTTATGTCCCCGATAGAAGCCTCCTACTTCAAAGTGGCACTGTGCCTTGTTTGGGGTGAAAATTTTGAATAAAACAAAAATAAAAATAAAAAAGGACATCACCCACTAGGTTTCGAAGCCGGTTTTGAAATCTGTCATGGTAGAATAGGAAGCTCCAAGCAGCTCGGTCCTGGAGATGACCTTAAACTATATCCGATGATGAGGCCCCAGCTTGCGGGCTTTGGGAAGTATGGAGCCACCCTTTAATTGCCATTGCTCCCAAGTCCACTCTGACCCGGAGTGGTAGTATATGTTAGGGTCCCAACTGTGGGTTGAATAGAAACCGACTTGAATAAAAAGTATATTCTATTAAAAATATTCTTCAAAATAACTGTATTCGGCATTAAATAACCTGAAAAGGGTTGATATGCCGTAAAACAAAAACAACCAAACCAAACCAAGCAGCTCCTGTCTAAATGCGTCAACAGTGCTTCATTCTAGGATGTAATTGATTCTTACACAAGTTGATAGATTGAATCCGAAGTGAGATATCTAATGGAATGATATAATGGTCCAACCATTTTTTCGGCGACCTTGGATTTATATATATTATTCCTTAATTGGAATTCATTTTTTGAGATGAGCATTATTTATATTAATTTAGTTTTTATTTCGGACTACTAGTCTCATCTTTATTAGTTGTTGTTTTTCATCTTTTATTGGTTTGTTTATTCACAACGTTTCGGCCAACTAATTCCTCTGGCCTTCGTCAGGTGGTAACCGCGCGACGGATAGGAACTTCGAATCTCCTAACTGCATTCTCAGCCATCACTGCCATCCGTAGTTGTTGTCGTCTCACCACATTTTTGGCCAATTAACCTCTGGCACGCTTTGGGTGGGATTGAAACCGCTATCTTCAGACAAGATGAGACTAGTAGTCCGAAATAAAAATAAATTAATATATATAATGCTCATCTCAAAAATGAATTCCAATTAAGGAATAATATATATATACCAATCGGTACGGACCCGACTATGGAAGATCAGATAATAAATAAACGTGGATTTATAAGATCGTGGTGCAGTTGATAGAGACGTTGAATCTCTACAGTTCCAGATGAACATTGTCTGAAGATAGTGGTTTCAATCCCACCCAAAGCGTGCCAGAGGTTAATTGGCCAAAAATGTGGTGAGACAACAACTACGGATGGCAGTGATGGCTGAGAATGCAGTTAATAGATTCGAAGTTCCTATCCGCCGCGGTTACCACCTGACGAAGGCCAGAGGAATTAGTTGGCCGAAACGTTGTGAATAAACAAACCAATAAAAGATGAAAAACAACTAATAAAGATGAGACTAGTAGTCCGAAATAAAAATAAATTAATAGACCTTGGATATGTTCAATTATATTTCTAACTGACTTTAACTTAATAAATCCGTTTTCCGTTCTTTAATAACGTAATTTCTCATTCGGTTTCCGTTTGCTATATTTGTGTTCCCACGTACAGCTGAGTTAACCTATAACACCCGCTAGACAGTGCCTACCTGAACAGTTTTCAAAATGCCACAAAATGGCAAATTACCATTCTTTAAAACCACATATAAAATATTTTATCCACAAATGTTATATGACACAAGATGAAAGATATTCAAAATTCAAACATTAAAGCACACCCTCAATTACACAAGGTTAAGCAACGTTGAGCCTGATCAGTATTAAAATGAGTGACCATTTGTGAATTCAAGGTGCTGTATGTGCTCTCTGCTTATCCCGGCATTGTTTCTAGTCGTCCTGGAGTTCTTCTTGCCACTGAATTCAAGCAGTACTAATTTTATAGAGGTGCGGTTAGAGATTGCAAAACTCTTACTACACAATTACATGTGCAGCTACTCTTACAGTAGGTATCCATTGTCTTTCGGGGCTGAACGTTGACAATTACACGACAATTCGGAGAGAAAATAGTAAAATAAGGATATGGCAATTTCAACCTCCTTCCAAAGAGCATACATAACGATTAAGCCAGACCAAGAAAGGGACGCAATAAGCGAAAAAGATCCAGAATACAAGAACAGAAAATGTAGACATCGTTCAAAAATACAATTAAAAATTTAAAAAGTATAAGAATTTAAAAACTTACAAAATTGATAAAAACTATAAATTAAATTAAATACAATTTTCTTAAAAAAAATAATTTAAGAACAAATATCTATAATAATTCCGTAATATAAACATTGACAAACAGCAACGTAAAAATGCAATATATATATATATATATATATATATATATATATATATTATTATTTTTAAAATATAATTATCCACTGACACGTGTTTCGTCGTCTACGACTCATCAGAGTGGCTGAATCTAGCGAGATTCGAAATTGGCACCTCGTGAAAAGGAGCCTAAACCTCTACCACGGTGCTAACCTCGCCGGACTACTAAATGTATCACTTTTACGTAGATGTTTTTATTTGTATACTTTCTTGAATGAATTTAAGTATTTATACGAAAGTGCATTTTTACCTAAATGCTTGTTGGGAATAATTTTCCCATTGACCAATCTGGTACCCCCTTTTAATGGGGAGCGGCATATATATTATTTTTAAAATATTATTATCCACTGACACGTGTTTCGTCGTCCACGACTCATCAAATGGCTGAATCTAGCGAGATTCGAAATCGGCACCTCGTGAAAAATTTTTATAATTTTTATAGTTTTTATAGTTTTTATAATTTGTCAGCTATTCTAGACCAATAGTTACTTAATTTTCGCAGTCAAAATGATTGAAAAAGATTGAGGAAAACGGTAGTTAGTCTAAGAAAAAAAAAAATCAAACATCATTAAAAAAAATTTAAAAAAGGGGTCACCAAACAAAAAAACCCCAATTTCAAAAAGATCCACATGGATATAGTCGGAGGTTATATCAGCGGAACCGTTAACAACCATGATGAGAATAGTTATCCAAATAAACCAATTTTTGCCAATCTTTTCTCATGCCTCGTCGTAGAAGTCCGGAGCACCCTTTGTCACTCAATTCTCTGGCGCAACCCTGAAATCAACGAACCAGTCTCCAACTACATGAGTCCTGGATATGACCTTAAACTATATCCAGTGGTGAGGCCCCAGCTTGCGGGCTTTGGGGAGTGTGGAACCTACCTTTAATTACCATTGCTCCCAGGTCCACTCTGACCCGGAGTGGTAGTACCTGTTAGGGTCCCAACTATGGGTTAGAAACCGATTTGAAAACAACAAATATATTCTATTAAAAATTTTTTCTTCAAAATCTTTGGATTCGGCATTAAATAACCCGAAAAGGGTTGATATGCCGTAAAACAAAAACAGCCAACCAACCAACTACATGAGAACCGCAATGGCGCAATATGCCGTGTTTGAGAAGAAGAAGAAGAAGAAGAAGAAGAAGAAGAAGAAGAAGAAGAAGAAGAAGAAGACGTGTGAGGAAGGGGCTGATGTAGAAATAAAAATAGTTATTTTTAGTTATGCAAGAAGACTGTGTTAACAGATATGTCACAGTTTATGAATTTCCGAATAAAATCAAAGTAGAATGAATACTGCTAGTGATTGTGACCCAACGGGTCACGAGTAGTATCACGTATCGCATGTGCGCACGCGCACGTACCCCTCTAGACCCGATTTGGTCTATTAAGTGGGTAGTCTAATATTATGTACTAATAATTCGTTCGAATCCTCCCAAGATTGGTTTCTCTAAATAAACACGCAAAAAAAACCGGGAGAAATAAATTGACCTGAATCCTGTCCGCCACCGCTCTGCTGTCGCCGTTGACGCTCGCGCTTGCTTTGGAATCTCAATCGGCCTTGCCTAATTCTCTTTTAAGATTGGTAACGCACTCAGAACTCCTATGCGAAAGTAACCCTGTCGGGCGATCCCGCACAAACAACACAGGGAAGATCTGAAATAAGCCAGCATTTACAACAGTCGCTTATTGTGAAATGCGGGGATTTTTGTGCTTGTTGTTTACGATGTTTTGTATTGAAATCTTTGTGAAAAGACTTGGACAAACAGACTGTAAATATGACTTTGGCAAAGATGTAATATAGTCAACAACTGGGAAATCGAAAACAATCAAGATATATAACAAAGAATTGTCACCAAACACAATAAAAGTTTCGCGTAATTTATATATATATATATATATATATATATAAAATATATATATATATATATATATATATATATATATATATATATATATATATATATATATATATATATATGATTAGTTTTTTTGGAAAAAGAATTCCAGCAGAGTGCTCAATTAAAAGGAAAATCCAAATTTTAAGAGCGTACTTATATTTTGTGTACAGAAAGTTGTTAGTTGAGACAGGTCATTGGTACCGTCGGTTTCAAGCCCGATAATAAGGCCCGTTTAAGGTATCCTTATCGAGCTCTCTTCAGCCAATATTCGCTGAAGAGAGCTCGATAAGGATACCTTAAACGGGCCTTATTATCGGGCTTGAAACCGACGGTACCAATGACCTGTCTCAACTAACAACTTTCTGTACACAAAATATATATATATATATATATATGTATATATATATATATATATATATATATATATATATATATATATACTCGGGTTTTTTTTATTCAAAAGTAATGGACTAGTGATTTCAACGAGGTTGTTAGATAGTGCTCAATAAAAAGAGCTGATAATACTTGTTTATTGTTATATAAACATGCTCACATCCCGCTGCTACAAACAGCCAATCTTTATTCATTGAACATTTGAATAGTCAAGTCGCTGCCTGATGATATCTGTTGTTTGATTGAAACAAGTGGCTGTTTGTAGCAGCGGGATGTGAGCATGTTTATATAACAATAAACAAGTATATATATATATATATATATATATATATAACTATTTCATTTATTCACATAAATTTACTATACGAAAGTATAGATTTATGCGTAAACTTTAAGTATTTACTTCAAAGTGCTCAATACGTAGGTAGAGCTAGTTAGTAATTTATAAAATATATATGGCGATTAAGCTACACTGAATATTCTGCGTTTCATCCAACTATAGGATTCGTCAGGCTTATGCGCGAATTCTGTCGTTGCTTCTTGTTTTTATATATGTTGAGGATTTCTAGTTGGCCAATCAGCTTTCTAGTATCCACCGCGCCACCTAGCTCTAAAACAGATCCTTTGTTTGATAAAATGCATGCCCATTGGCTGATAGGAAGGGGCGCGGTGGAGACTAGAAAGCTGATTGGCCAACTAGAAATCCTCAACATATATAAAAACAAGAAGCAACGACAGAATTCACGCATAAGCCTGACGAATCCTATAGTTGGATGAAACGCAGAATATTCAGTGTAGCTTAATCGCCATATATATTTTATAAATTACTATATATATATATATATATATATATATATATATATATATATATATATATATATAATTCTTGGTTCGTTCAAAGTCGATAGAACCATATTTCTGTTGCATGACAAACTAATCTCAGGTTACACCGCTAGAGTAATGTCCCTTGGCGGTGACGGACCTGTATTGGAGATGTTGGCGCGAGAATAAATAAGATGCCTGTAAACCACGAGTACGCGTTGTGCTGTTTTCATTAATGGGAATCCTCATGCAAAGATAATGAAACATGTTGGCAGCGGTCGGATGAACAGAGTTCCAAAGGAGAATACAAAATGGAAAATGTATTGTAAGAAAAATAAACGAAGATAAGTAATGTTTGATTTATTATTTTACATTGCGCACGGGCACACACACACACACACACACACACACACACACACACAAACAAACAAACAAACAAACAAACAAAAATGTTTGTTTTGCTTTATCTGGCCATTGTAGTCTATTTGCGTTTAAATAATATGAAAAAAGAAGTTTAAACTAATTTAATCGGCCGTAAAACACAAGATTGTATCAGAAAAAAAAAAAGTGTCCGAACTTAACATGGAAGAGATAAATAGACCAGTGGGGGCGGGGATACAACCCCCACAACCCCCGTGTATGGAAAATAATCTGTCAGCGAACTGGAAGCTGTTTAAATTAAGATGGAATAACTATGCTATCATCACGTATCTAGCGAGACAGTCAGTACCATACCAAACGGCGATGTTGCTGCATACACTTGGAGACGAAGCGTTAAAAGTATATTATGGGTTTCAATTTCTGACCCCGGAAGAAGAGGGAACACCCAATGAAATTCTCCAAGCGTTCGATAAGTATGCCATTGGAGAAATTAATGAGACAGACAAACGATATATCTTCCACACAAGAAAACATGGAGAAGGTGAAACGGTGGAAGCATTTATCACAGCACTCCGTACGTTGATAAAGACATGCAATTTCTGTGAGAATTGCGTCTCTTCCATACTACGAGACCAGATACTTCTTGGAGTATATAACCCCCACACCCAAGCGGAACTGCTTAAAATGAGACAGTTGGACTTACAGAGATGCATAGACATATGCAAACTATCGGAAAATGCAACGCTACAGTCTAGAATTCTGAGACCCGAGGCAGTTAACAGAGTGGACTTGAAACCTAAGGGAAGGCCAACAACCACAGAAAGTAACAGAGGGTGTAGGGCGTGTGCATTGCGACATGAACCTGGAAAAGAGTTTTGTCCAGCTTTTGGGAAGACGTTTTTCAAATGCAATGGAAAGCACCACTTTGCAAAAAGATGCAAATCAAGAAAAAAGAATATTCGGTTTGTTGGAAAACAAGATGATAGCAATAGCAGTAGTGATAGTTCAGACTATGGACACGTGGACAGTGTGACCACGAAAGAAGGAATCAATTCCATCAGACCTGAAGTGATAAAGGCAGAAATAATGGTCAAAGGAAAGCCAGTTGTTTTTCAGCTAGATAGTGGAGCTGCAGTAAACATCCTGAACGAGAAACATGTGGCGGGAAAAACACTTGAGCAGTCCAATAAGACCCTTGTCATGTGGAACGGGTCACAAATGAAACCGTTAGGAGAACGTCGGATAAAAATGATAAACCCAAAAACCGGACTCAAGTATGCAGTGAAGTTTGTCATTGTAAAGGAAGACTTCCATCCACTACTTGGAGCGAATGCCATCCAGCAAATGTCACTCATTAGTGTGAACGATGACAAATTTAAGAGGGTTGCAAACATATCTCAAAAAAACAGCAGCCAGCACCCGGAGAGCATCATATCCGAATTTCAGGATGTATTCCAGGAAGAATTGGGTACGTTACCTGGAGAGGTTCATCTGGAGGTGAACTCCAACGTGACACCATATATTGCAGTGGCTCGAAGAATACCAGTCGCTATCAAGGTAAAAGTGAAAGCCGAATTAGAAAGACTGGTCAAAAAGAAGGTAGTTGAAGCAGTGAACGAGCCAACACCATGGGTAAGTGCCTTATCACTGGTAATCAAAAAAAATGGAAAGTTACGGATATGTATTGACCCCAGACCATTAAATAAGGCTCTTAAACGGGAGCATTTCCAGTTACCGGTACTGGACGATCTCCTCCCAGAACTTGCTGATAGGAAAGTTTTCTCAACTCTTGATCTAAGGGATGGATTTTGGCACCTGAAGTTAGATGAAGCCAGCAGTCGCTTGACCACTTTTACCACTCCATATGGTCGGTTTCGATGGAAGGTTTTACCATTTGGAATTGCTCCAGCCCCGGAAATATTTCAAAGAGAACTATATAATAATGTGGCCAATTTGAAAGGAATCATCAACAAAGCAGACGATCTTCTGGTGGTTGAGATTGGTAAAACGATAGAAGAAGCAACAGAGAACCATGATAGAAACTCAGAAGGCTGTAGCAAAGATGTCGTGATCGTGGGATGCGATTGAATGTTGAGAAAATGAATTTATGGCAAACATCTGTATCATTTCTGGGTCACAGGATAACCAGTGAGGGTTTACTTCCAGATCCTGAGAAAATAAAAGTCGTAAAAGATATGCCACGACCAACAGACATTAAGGGAGTACAACGATTGGGAAGATTTGTGAATTATTTGGCAAAGTTTCTGCCCCACATCTCTGATGTGATGGCTCCAATTCGCAACTTAACAAAGGTGGATGTGCCATGGACGTGGTCTCAGACCCATGAAGAAACTTTTGAGAAAATCAAAAAGGTTGGTGAGTGAAGCACCAGTTTTGAGATACTATGACCCCAACAAACCATTGGTCATTTAATGTGATGCAAGTGAGAAAGGAATGGGGGCTGCATTGCTACAAAATCAACCCTTAGCATATATTAGCCAAGCATTTACAGACATAGAAACCCGATATGCACAGATTGAGAAAGAACTATTGGCAGTGGTTTATGCCTGTTAACGGTTTCACCAATACACATTTGTTCAACAGTTTACAGTACTGACTGATTATAAACCATTAGAAGCAATAATGAAAAAAGAATTGGGGAAATGCCCAAAGCGACTGCAAAATATGTTAATGCGGTTGTAAGTTTACAATGTGATTGTTTTATACCATCCTGGTAAGAAGATATTCCTAGCAGACACATTATCAAGGGCATACATTCATGGATGAGCAATGAATGTATCGATGATGATGATGATGATGTCTAGGAAACAGAATATATTCCAGTAACTGAGGGAAGGTTGCTCGAATTGCGCTCAGCCACAAAAGAAGACGGATGTATGCAGATGTTACAGCAAGTAATTGTGGAAGAATGCCCAGAAGACAAAGTACATCTTGACCCAGAGGTGAGACCATATTTCAGCATGCGGAATGAAATGACGGTAAAAGATGGATTAATATTCAGAGGAAACCGAGTAGTAGTACCAACAACACAGCGAGCAGTGTTAAAAGAAAGATTGCATTCCACACACTTAAGGGGTCGAAGGATGCTGCAGAAGAGCAAGAGAATGCTTGTACTGGCCAAATATGAATAGTGACATCAGAGACTTTGTCTCAAAATGCCCAACGTGTAAGAAATATGAGGTAGCCAATCCTGCAGAGCCGTTAATGGTTCATGAAATTCCGGAGAGACCCAGGGCAAAAGTAGGAGTAGATCTCTTTAGCTTTGCAGATAGGGACTATCTCTGCACCGTTGATTATATGAGTAATTTCTGGGAAATTGACCATCTTCCGACTACACAAGCTAGTAAGGTGATCACTAAGCTTAAGCACCATTTTGCACGACGTGGGATACCGGATCAGGTGGTCACTGATAATGGACCACAGTTTAGTAGTCAAGAATTCTCCACCTTTGCAAGAAAGTGATGTTTTGCACATACACCCGTCAGTCCTTACAATAGCAAGGCAAATGGAAAAGTAGAATCTGCGGTAAAGATGGCAAAGAACCTTTCCTGGAAATCAATGGAAAATAAGGCTGATCCATACCTAGAGATGCTGGATCCACGGAATAACGCCAGCCAAGGGTCACTTATCACCTGTGCAGAAGCTAATGTCAAGAAGAACAAAGACACTTCTTCCAACCAGAGAGGACCTACTCAGACCAGAACTACACAAAAATCTAAGAAAAACAGTTAAGTGAGACAGCCGAAAGCAAAACCATTATTTCAACCGGAAAGTAAAACCACTTCAGCCAGTGCAGCATGGAGATGTGGTACGTATTAAACCACACATAAAAGGTCAGCGAGAGTGGAAGAAGGCAGTTGTGTGGCAGAGACTGGATGAGAGGTCATACCATGTCAAAGTTAATGGAGAGTTGCTCCGATGTAATAGAGTGGATTTTAAAAAAACAGAAGAAGCCTTCCCATCACCATCATTGATCCCTCAGTCATACCAAAGGCCTAACGAGGAGGCACCAATAACTGAACTGCCAAGTACAGAAGGAGTTTGTAATTCGCAAACACCTCGGCTCGAAAGTAATAGAATAGAAGGAATGAGGCCGGCGACAGCATCCCCAGCAAACCAAAATACTGAAGGAATGAGGATGACACGTTCAGGGAGACTAGTAAGGAGTCTGGCTAGATTCAAAGACTATACAAACTAATTGAGTTCAAGTGAAAAGGGCAGAATAATCCCTGTTAGGCCGGAGAGTAGTCAGCCCAGTGAAGACCTAGGTCACAAGGACAAAGCATTGTTTTGTTTTTGTATTTCTGTTATTTTGTGTTTTTTGTTAGTGGATCTTTTTTCTTTGTTGTTGTCTTAAAAGGGGAAAGATGCTGCATGAGGAACTAATTTCAGGTTACACCGCTAGAGTAATGTCCCTTGGCTGTGACGGACCTGTATTGGAGATGTTGGCGCGAGAATAAATAAGATGCCTGTAAACCACATGTACACGTTGTGTTGTTTTCATTAATGGGAATCCGCACGTAAAGATAACGAAAAAATGTCTACATTACCAATTTAATTGAATTTTTCAGAAAATTTATCTGTAAAGTCAAAGAATGTTTGCATGTTATTAAAATAAATTAAGATCATTAAGATCGCAAATTATAAAAATATATTAAATAAAATAAAAATATTTTTCGTAACTGCGAGACTGTTTGCCATTTCATTTCCGGTAGAAATTAGCCTTTCACGTGCACCACACGTGAACGACTTTCGAATTACAACATTTAACTATCTAATTAATAGATGGGTAAAAAAAAAATCCCTATTTTTTAAATTATATATATATATATATTTGTACTTTAACTTTACAATAAAAAACATATCATAAAACTTTAATTAAACTTGGAAATACGATTTAAAAAAATAGCACGGATCGGTAAGTGCACTAGCATCCTTTGTTTATCTTAATTTTTTATTTGTAAAATCTTTCCTTGCGAAGCCTACTTAAAATAAATTTGTCTAATTTTTAATTTCTTATTTTATTGGGGGGGGGGGGAAGGTAAATATGAACAATTACTCCACCCTCGAAAATTCCTTTAAAATTACCACTCTTATAGGTTTTCGGGGCCGCTGAAAACGAAAACAACGTTTATTTCATTTCCGGTAGAAATTAGCCTTTCACGTGCACCACACGTGGACGACTTTCAACATTTAACTATCTAATTAATAGATGTGTAAAAAACAATCCCTATTTTTTAAATTATATATATATTTGTACTTTAACCTTACAATAAAAAAAAACATATAATAAAACTTTAATTAAACTTGGAAATACGATTTAAAAAAAATAGCACGGATCGGTAAGTGCACTAGCATCATTTGTTTATCTTAATTTTTTATTTTTAAAAGCTTTCCTTGCGAAGCCTACCTAAAATAAATTTGTCTAATTTTTAATTTCTTATTTTATTGGGGGGGGGAGGTAAATATGAAGAATTACTCCACCCTCGAAAATTCCTTTAAAATTGCCACTCTTAAAGGTTTTCAGGGTCGCTGAAAACGAAAGTAACGTTTATAATTAAGGCAAACGAGTAGTTTCCAAGATATGAAAAATGTTAGTTTTAAAAAGTGGAGGATCAATTTTCCATAATAATTTAATGTAAAATGATTACCCACTTTGTGGCCACGATTTGGGGGAGGGGACTTTTACCCTTGGAAAATCCTTTAAAATTACCTGTTTAAATTGCAAAATGCAAAAGAAATCAAACAAAAAACTTTTTAGCCAAGAAACACACAGAAAAATTTTTAAAAAATTGCATCCATTTTTTTCTATCGAATTCATTTGCTCTTTTTATTGAAAACTATTTTATCCCGGATTTTTGATAAAATTTTCCATAAAGGGCCGTGCGTCTCACGTTCGTATATAACAAACAAATTTTTGTAGATTTCGGTGTGCTAAAAACGAATCTGCAAACCGTTTCCGTCGCAAAAAAATAGTTTTTATGATATGAAGAAATTACTTTTTCGAAAAGTAGGCGATCACTTTTCCATGTAAATTTAACTTAAAATAAGCACCCACTTTCTAGCCACCTGAGAGAGGGGGGGGGATTTTTTCCCATGTTTATTGGCTAAACAGCTTTCGTTTATGCTCGCGTGTAGCATAAACGAAGACTACGGCTGTGAAATGGAAAATAGTCCCAGAGTTCAGGGGTTATTACCATGCAAAAGAAAGCAAACAAAAAACTTTTTAGCCAAGAAACACACAGAAAAATGCCCCTCTCTCAGGTGGTCAGAAAGTGGGTGCTCATTCTAAGTTAAATTTATATTGAAAAGTGATCACCCACTTTTCGAAAAAGTAATTTCTTCATATCATGAAAACTTTCATTTTGCGACGGAAACGGTTTGCAGATTCGTTTTTAGTACACCGAAATCTACAATAAAATATTTCGTTATATACGAACATGAGACGGGCCTTAATAATAATTTTGGGGGGAGATTTGCCGTTTAGTTGTACAAATATCCTCAAACCAGGTAATCACTAAAAGGGACTCTTAAAGGTCGTCACCTGTATCGAGCAAAAGTTTAAAACCACTGATTATATGTAAGCTTACGTCACAGTAACATATATTGAGTGAGTTCCTAACAGTATTTTGTATAGTTTTTTAGTTTAAACTCATTTTCTCAAAATTTCCCCAAACTAAACGTGTCTGATACAGTCTGCCGCCATTTGTATTTTTCAAATATACCGATAAACACTGCATGTTTTTGAACTGATTAAACATTATACATTACATAAAAACACTACAATCTTATCCAGTTAGGTAGAACATTTACTTTTCTTGCCTTTGATAACATTTATTTGTTATATATTTATTTTTTGACAACTTCTTTGTATCTGTATTTTCGGCTCGAAAAACAGTGTTTATCGGTGTATTTGAAAGCTACAAATGGTGGCGGACACTGTTGATTGCGTTAAGTTTGAGAAAGTGAGTTAAAACTAAAAAACTATACAAAATACTGTCACAAACCCACAAACGTAATTTCCGATAATTTGCTTATTATTGTTTTGAAGGCGTTAGTTTCTTCCTCGTTTAGCTTGGTCTTTGCTTCAGGATCCAACCTCATCCATTCGGATAGTGGTAATATTATGGATGCATAATTAGGGACTAATTTGCGGTAAAACCCTGTCATCCCCAGAAATCTATATAAGCTTTTTGAGTCCTTAGGTATCGGAAAATTTTCAAACTCTTTGATTTTCTTTAAAGTAGGCAACAAGCCTTCTTTGCTTACGTGAAAACCTAAGAAATCTAACTCTGGTACTTCGAATACACACTTATCTAAGGAAATCTTGAAATTGTTATCACAAATGATCCTAAATACTCTATCTAAATCTTCCTTGAGCTGTTGCTCACTTTCGCTAAAAACTAGTATGTCGTCTAAATATATAAATATGCAATTTAATTTTTAAAATATCCATAAAACGCTGAAATGTAGCCGCAGCATTCTTTAAACCAAATGGCATGTAATTAAACTCAAACAAACCAAAAGGTGTCAATACTGCTGTCTTAGGCACATCTTCAGGGTGTACCGTAATCTGATGATATGTTGCAGTTAAATCTATTTTGGAAAAATATTGTTTATTAGCTAACTGTGTGCAGAAGGAATTTATATTTGGTACTGGGTAGCGGCCTGTTTCGATAATGCTATTTAACGCACAGATCACCGCACGCTCGATATGACCCATCCGGCTTCTTCACTAAGTGTAAAGAGGTTGTCCACTCGCTGCTGGAAAGCTGGATAACTCCCATATTTAGTAACTTTTTAAATTCTGCCTGTGCTGCGTCTAACTTAGGACTGGAAAGTTGTCTGGCTTTAGCTATGACTTGTACGTGGCTGCCTGTATCAATCCTGTGATACATTCCACCATAGTCTTTGTTTGTGTCGCTATGTGGTGAAAGCACATTATTATATTTACCTATTACTTTGGTAACATAATCTGCTAGGTCTATTTTGTTAATCACTACAGCATCAGTTCCCGTTACTGCATTGACTATAATTTCATGCTCCGTTACGGTATCACGGATGGATCTATTTTTACAATCCACTATAATGTTAAATTTGTTTAAGAAGTCAAATCCTAACATCTGCGATCACGAAACTCCATTGAAAAGATCTTCTCAAACGGGGTATCTTAACTTCGAGGTTTGTCTGACCATAGCATTTTATGCTTTCACCGTTAGCGGTAGAGATATGAACAGGAGTTGGCTCCATAGTAATTCCATTTACTATGGAATGTGGTAAAATGGAAACACTGGCTCCTGTATCTATGATAAAATTGACTTTAGACGCTCCTATTTTAGCAGAAACTTTTAATAACGGTGGCACTACTGGAGCAAACGCAGTCCGCCTTTCTAGTTTTCCGAATCACTAGGGGCGGGGGAGGAAGGGCGCGAGTTAGGCAGCGTCTGTAAACTACTCTTTTTTTTTGGGCCACTTACACCATGGCTTACATGTACGAGGCTCCTCCGCGAAATATATATGGGCTCTACATATCTTCGGCCGCTGTTTCCTTCTATATGGACATAGGCCGGCTGAGGAAGGTTTCATTAGACTGTCTGGTGGTAAAAGAGGTGTCTTTAGCACTGAAAGTCCCTGGGGACGCGAACCAGAATTTTGGCAGGGTTACCCATACTGGATTTATATTAAGAACAATGGGCTCCAAACTTTGGCCAAGTTTTAAAAAAATCTAATGGATGGATCAAAAGTTATGGGGTAAAATGTGTCATTTTTTACCATTTTGGGGCATTTTTGACCTCTTTTGAGCCCCTGGAGGTTCAACGGGAATTTTTGTTAAACAATGTTTTTACTGTACACATCTATTTAATGAAATACAATTTGTGGCAAAATTTCAGGAAAAACTAATGGAAGGTTACCTGGCAATAGTCCACGGACGCACAGATGCATGGATGCATGGACGCACGGAAGCATGGAAACACGGAAGCACAGACGCGACTGAAAACATAGGTCCCTCTCCGATAAACTGGGGGACCAATACTGTTTTTGCTTAAATTAACATATTTAGATAAAATTACCGCTATAGTCTAACCATAAACAAGCACCTATGCCAGCATTAGTACTTTCAGCTTCCGAGTTCTGCCCAACAACTTCTTTTATTAAAGGATTTGATGGTTGAGAAGATATTCCAAGATATAAATTGCTAGAAATCTTGTAACGGTGAGCACATCAGCTGTTGATCTTGCAGGACGTAATCCATATTGTTTGTCACTGGATAGCCTGTTTCTGCTCAGATAAATAACAATTTCTTAATTGATTACAGATTCAAGCAGCTTACTCATAACTCGCAGGAGACTGATTGCTCTGTACTGAGATGCCAAAGATCGATCTCCAATATTTTTAGTCTATGAGGATTAGCAATTGAACAGCTTTATAATGTCCTAGGATCGAGTACTGTTGCCACATCTGAGCAGTAGCTGCTAGACACATTTGATCCTGCCTTGACAGAGTTCAAAATAGTAAGGTATGCCCTTTTATCCTCCCTGCAACCTCTTTCCCACAGAAGAGATGTTGTGAGCTTGTCTCTGTTCTATCGTCATTTTCATGGCAAGTGCTCGACTGAGCTCTAATCCATCGTCTCTCCTTGCCAAACATTCACAAAAACACTCGTCTAACTGAAACCACTATCAATAATTTTCCCCACTCTTTATCTGTGCCTAAACCTAAACGTAGATTCCATAAACAAAGCTTCGTTCTTTGAATTGCATGCCTGTGGAACTCTCTTCCGTTTGCTTGCTTTCCAGCTGACTACAATATAATCATCTTCAAGTTCAATGTAAACAAGTTCTTGATATGTCATCCCCTTAAGTAATCCAATTTTCTAATTTTCCATGACTAGCGATTAATACGATATTGTCTCATTGACTACTGTACACTCATTAACCCTTATCCTTGAGTGGCCTCCAGGCCTTGATAAGTGGTGATTCCTTTGTAAAAAAAAGATCGGAAAAGCTCAATACTGTTAAGAGGAGTAAATGAAATATATTAAGCAAAAGGCAATAATAAAAGTTACATATATTGATTTATAATAAAAGTTACATATATTGATTTATAATAAAAGTTACATATATTGATTTATAATAAAAGTTACATATATTGATTTATAATAAAAGTTACATATATTGATTTATAATAAAAGTTACATATATTGATTTATAATAAAAGTTACATATATTGATTTATAATAAAAGTTACATATATTGATTTATAATAAAAGTTACATATATTGATTTATAATAAAAGTTACATATATTGATTTATAATAAAAGTTACATATATTGATTTATAATAAAAGTTACATATATTAATTTATAATAAAAGTTACATATATTGATTTATAATAAAAGTTACATATATTAATTTATAATAAAAGTTACATATATTGATTTATAATAAAAGTTACATATATTGATTTATAATAAAAGTTACATATATTGATTTATAATAAAAGTTACATATATTGATTTATAATAAAAGTTACATATATTGATTTATAATAAAAGTTACATATATTGATTTATAATAAAAGTTACATATATTGATTTATAATAAAAGTTACATATATTGATTTATAATAAAAGTTACATATATTGATTTATAATAAAAGTTACATATATTGATTTATAATAAAAGTTACATATATTGATTTATAATAAAAGTTACATATATTGATTTATAATAAAAGTTACATATATTAATTTATAATAAAAGTTACATATATTGATTTATAATAAAAGTTACATATATTGATTTATAATAAAAGTTACATATATTGATTTATAATAAAAGTTACATATATTGATTTATAATAAAAGTTACATATATTGATTTATAATAAAAGTTACATATATTGATTTATAATAAAAGTTACATATATTGATTTATAATAAAAGTTACATATATTGATTTATAATAAAAGTTACATATATTGATTTATAATAAAAGTTACATATATTGATTTATAATAAAAGTTACATATATTGATTTATAATAAAGGTTACATATATTGATTTATAATAAAAGTTACATATATTGATTTATAATAAAAGTTACATATATTGATTTATAATAAAAGTTACATATATTGATTTATAATAAAAGTTACATATATTGATTTATAATAAAAGTTACATATATTGATTTATAATAAAAGTTACATATATTGATTTATAATAAAAGTTACATATATTGATTTATAATAAAGGTTACATATATTGATGTATAATAAAAGTTACATATATTGATTTATAATAAAAGTTATATATATTGATTTATAATAAAAGTTACATATATTGATTTATAATAAAAGTTACATATATTGATTTATAATAAAAGTTATATATATTGATTTATAATAAAAGTTACATATATTGATTTATAATAAAAGTTATATATATTGATTTATAATAAAAGTTACATATATTGATTTATAATAAAAGTTATATATATTGATTTATAATAAAAGTTACATATATTGATGTATAATAAAAGTTACATATATTGATTTATAATAAAAGTTACATATATTGATTTATAATAAAAGTTATATATATTGATTTATAATAAAAGTTATATATATTGATTTATAATAAAAGTTACATATATTGATGTATAATAAAAGTTATATATATTGATTTATAATAAAAGTTACATATATTGATGTATAATAAAAGTTACATATATTGATTTATAATAAAAGTTACATATATTGATTTATAATAAAAGTTATATATATTGATTTATAATAAAAGTTATATATATTGATTTATAATAAAAGTTACATATATTGATTTATAATAAAAGTTATATATATTGATTTATAATAAAAGTTACATATATTGATTTATAATAAAAGTTACATATATTGATTTATAATAAAAGTTATATATATTGATTTATAATAAAAGTTACATATATTGATGTATAATAAAAGTTACATATATTGATTTATAATAAAAGTTACATATATTGATGTATAATAAAAGTTACATATATTGATGTATAATAAAAGTTACATATATTGATTTATAATAAAAGTTATATATATTGATTTATAATAAAAGTTATATATATTGATTTATAATAAAAGTTACATATATTGATGTATAATAAAAGTTACATATATTGATTTATAATAAAAGTTACATATATTGATTTATAATAAAAGTTATATATATTGATTTATAATAAAAGTTACATATATTGATGTATAATAAAAGTTACATATATTGATTTATAATAAAAGTTATATATATTGATTTATAATAAAAGTTACATATATTGATGTATAATAAAAGTTACATATATTGATTTATAATAAAAGTTATATATATTGATTTATAATAAAAGTTACATATATTGATTTATAATAAAAGTTATATATATTGATTTATAATAAAAGTTACATATATTGATGTATAATAAAAGTTACATATATTGATGTATAATAAAAGTTACATATATTGATTTATAATAAAAGTTACATATATTGATTTATAATAAAAGTTACATATATTGATTTATAATAAAAGTTACATATATTGATTTATAATAAAAGTTACATATATTGATTTATAATAAAAGTTACATATATTGATTTATAATAAAAGTTACATATATTGATTTATAATAAAAGTTACATATATTGATTTATAATAAAAGTTACATATATTGATTTATAATAAAAGTTACATATATTGATTTATAATAAAAGTTACATATATTGATTTATAATAAAAGTTACATATATTGATTTATAATAAAAGTTACATATATTGATTTATAATAAAAGTTACATATATTGATTTATAATAAAAGTTACATATATTAATTTATAATAAAAGTTACATATATTGATGTATAATAAAAGTTACATATATTGATTTATAATAAAAGTTACATATATTGATTTATAATAAAAGTTACATATATTGATTTATAATAAAAGTTACATATATTGATTTATAATAAAAGTTACATATATTGATTTATAATAAAAGTTACATATATTGATGTATAATAAAAGTTACATATATTGATTTATAATAAAAGTTACATATATTGATTTATAATAAAAGTTACATATATTGATTTATAATAAAAGTTACATATATTGATTTATAATAAAAGTTACATATATTGATTTATAATAAAAGTTACATATATTGATTTATAATAAAAGTTACATATATTGATTTATAATAAAAGTTACATATATTGATTTATAATAAAAGTTACATATATTGATGTATAATAAAAGTTACATAAATTGATTTATAATAAAGGTTACATATATTGATTTATAATAAAAGTTACATATATTGATTTATAATAAAAGTTACATATATTGATTTATAATAAAAGTTACATATATTGATTTATAATAAAAGTTACATATATTGATTTATAATAAAAGTTACATATATTGATTTATAATAAAAGTTACATATATTGATTTATAATAAAAGTTACATATATTGATTTATAATAAAAGTTACATATATTGATTTATAATAAAAGTTACATATATTGATTTATAATAAAAGTTACATATATTGATGTATAATAAAAGTTACATAAATTGATTTATAATAAAGGTTACATATATTGATTTATAATAAAAGTTACATATATTGATTTATAATAAAAGTTACATATATTGATTTATAATAAAAGTTACATATATTGATTTATAATAAAAGTTACATATATTGATTTATAATAAAAGTTACATAAATTGATTTATAATAAAAGTTACATATATTGATGTATAATAAAAGTTACATATATTGATTTATAATAAAAGTTACATATATTGATTTATAATAAAAGTTACATATATTGATTTATAATAAAAGTTACATATATTGATTTATAATAAAAGTTACATATATTAATTTATAATAAAAGTTACATATATTGATGTATAATAAAAGTTACATATATTGATTTATAATAAAAGTTACATATATTGATTTATAATAAAAGTTACATATATTGATTTATAATAAAAGTTACATATATTGATTTATAATAAAAGTTACATATATTGATTTATAATAAAAGTTACATATATTGATTTATAATAAAAGTTACATATATTGATTTATAATAAAAGTTACATATATTAATTTATAATAAAAGTTACATATATTGATTTATAATAAAAGTTACATATATTGATTTATAATAAAAGTTACATATATTGATTTATAATAAAAGTTACATATATTGATTTATAATAAAAGTTACATATATTGATTTATAATAAAAGTTATATATATTGATTTATAATAAAAGTTACATATATTGATTTATAATAAAAGTTACATATATTGATTTATAATAAAAGTTACATATATTGATTTATAATAAAAGTTACATATATTAATTTATAATAAAAGTTACATATATTGATTTATAATAAAAGTTACATATATTGATTTATAATAAAAGTTACATATATTGATTTATAATAAAAGTTACATATATTGATTTATAATAAAAGTTACATATATTGATTTATAATAAAAGTTACATATATTGATTTATAATAAAAGTTACATATATTGATTTATAATAAAAGTTACATATATTGATTTATAATAAAAGTTACATATATTGATTTATAATAAAAGTTACATATATTGATTTATAATAAAAGTTACATATATTGATTTATAATAAAAGTTACATATATTGATTTATAATAAAAGTTACATATATTGATTTATAATAAAAGTTACATATATTGATTTATAATAAAAGTTACATATATTGATTTATAATAAAAGTTACATATATTGATTTATAATAAAAGTTACATATATTGATTTATAATAAAAGTTACATATATTGATTTATAATAAAAGTTACATATATTGATTTATAATAAAAGTTACATATATTGATTTATAATAAAAGTTACATATATTGATTTATAATAAAAGTTACATATATTGATTTATAATAAAAGAACACTACGAGAAAGTAAAAGTAAATGACTAACGATTAATACGATATTGTCTTATTGACTACTGTACACTCATTAACCCTTATCCTTGAGTGGCCTCCAGGCCTTGATAAGTGGTGAACACTACGAGAAAGTAAAAGAGAGAAAGAAGAAAAAGAAATTGTTTAGGTCATGCCATTTCGAAGTTGCATCTTTTCAAACATTAATGATTGGAATGTTGTCAGGATAAGTTGTTTTTTACTTTTTATTAAAGTTCTCGGTAAGTTTGGCAGCATCCCGGACAGATCTATAAATGTCATTTAGAGTTGTTTCAGTCATAGAGAAGAATTCCAGGAAATAGGTGACTTTTATGCAATGTTCTTTGCAAAATTGTGGCTTGGTCAGATGCTGAGGAAATCACCTCTGGTTCATTTGTTTGTTTGTTTGTTTGATTGATTGTTAAGCATCATCCATGATGATTATTTTTTGCTGGCATTCGTTTCCCTGATATCTTTCTATTAGGAATTCTTTCTAGAAGGACATTGAGTATATTGTTTGATTGATTGATTGTTTGTTTGTTTGTTTTCTTGTTTGTTTGATTGTTTGTGGTACAATATTTTTACTATGATGGGGGTATGGTCCGTCACAGTTGGAAGATTCTATTCATAAACGATGCTGCTGGGAACTGACGAATCGAATTAAATCACGTCCTGCTACCAACCAATCAGAAACCAGAATTGCTCCATAAAAATGAAACCTTTTTTTAGCAATTTCGTATGTTTTTCCGTGTCAACACGGGAAGAATCTTTTGCTCTATGGATTCCAACTCGAGAACTGTCTGCTGCTAACCAGTCACCTCTCAAGACTTGTGTAGAACAACGACCCATCGGAAACTGTTCTGAAACTAAACATGGCTTACACTTCTAGAGTTTGTTAGTTTGTTTGTTTGTTTGTTTGTTTTCTTGATTGCTCGTTTGTTTGTTGGATTGCTAAGCATCATTCATGATGATTATTTTTGTTGGCATTCGTTTCCCTGATATCTTTCTATTAGGAATTCTTTCTAGAAGGACATCGAGTACTTACGAGGTGGTGGGGACCACATGAATGTTGCCAACGTCCCTAAGTGAAAGTATTCCTGTGGGACGAACTGGGTTCGAACTTGGCACATCCAGGTTATCAGCACATGTTACTAACCAATGAACCATTGCCACCTCCCTGATGATGATGATGATGATGATGATGATGATGATGATGATGATGATTATGTTGACGGTGGCGGTGGTGGTGGTGGTCTTCGTCGTGCTGTGTTTGTTATTCACCAAAGCTCGTGGGAACTAAATCTGTAGACTTAACAGTTTGAGCATACGAGTTTCTCACATTTTCTTCGCATTGGTTGCTGGCAGTCGTAAAGGAGGATTTAGTTTCAGAACATCTATTTTGTTTAACGCAATTGAAATAATAGTTTCTGTGATGGCAGCACATTCAGGGGTGCACAATGGTCATTTGGTTTATGTTGGAATTGTTTTTGGAAGGTATAAAGCTGTCTATATAAAAATATAATATATAAGTCTCTCCGATAGGATCATAAGAGTTGTGGTCGATGGACAAAAATCAGAGGCCTGCAGTATTAAACATCGACCTTGTGCCTGACTATCTCCGTAGGAAGCAATGATTAAATCGAAATAGATATAATTCTGTCTAAAAATATATATTGAAGCAAAAATACAAAATGAACTCTCATCTAAAAATTCAACTTTTCAACAACTAAAAAAAGTAATTATTCCCTTGTAATACTATACATTTAGACGTGGCGCAATGGTTAACAACATCGTTTAACAATAACTTCTAAATGAGTCTTTTGTGCGTAATACTTTTCTGATCTTGGTTGTTGTATTCACAGCGTCTCGGCCAATGTAACCTCCGATCTTCTTCAGGTCTGTTTGAACTGGGGAATCTTATAGTCGAACTCATGAATCCTTATATAGAATTGGGGAACCCGTACGTAATTTCACTTATTTAATCCATACAGATACATGGCCTAATGATTAATAGTATAATGTTGTCTTAAAAAAAAAAAGAAAGACGCTCCAGGTGACAGTTGAGTCTTCTAGAGGTTGAAAGTTCAATCCTTACTACAGGCGATTTATAAGACTAAAATGAAATGCAACATGGCTGACAGAATGAGATCAAGCTACGCCCGCTTATTAAACAAAGGTTTTAGTTTTAAATTCAATTCTGGTTAGTGAGTTTGAGATGAAAAAAAAAAAAAGACGCCGAAGTGTCGTATTAAAACAGATACTACATTATTAATTATTTATGTGCTAGTAACATAAAAATTACACTTTGAACAAATGCCACAAGGTCATTAATAGTGTGAGAAAATTAAAATAAAAATGCCTCAGTTTAGAAGGATTTCTATATGAGATTGAAAAGATGAACTATTTTTTTTTTTTTTTCACAACAGATGCGACACTTTGCTTTAGTGCAATAAATCTAAAAATGTTTAAAGTTATGTATTTGGCTTTCAAAATAATTTTGAGAAAAATATTTTAAATAAAATAACATATTTTTTGTAGATTGGCAGTTGAGCGTGTGTGCGTCAAGAAAAAAATGCTAAATTCACAAGCCGAGCGGAGCGCACTTTTCGATATTTCAACAGAGAGAGAGCGACAAAGAGAATGAGAGAGACACACACAAACACATACACACAGACACACACACAAGTTCGCGTACGCACACGCATGTACACAAGCACGAACACACACATACACACACACACACATAGATACATACTCTATTCCTGTTTGTCCCTCGCCGCAAGCACACGGACATACATACCCATGTACATACATACACACACGTACGTACACACATACACACGCGCATGCGCGCGCACACACACACTATTCCTGTCCCTCCCTCGCTGCAAACACACACTCACGCAATAGATTTCATCAGTAAGCTTCTATACAAAGATGAGAATGAGCGTGGTGTGGTGGAGTGGGGGAAGAAGGAGATTGGGGTTGGGATGAGAGGGAAGAGACGCGGGGGTCATGAAATATGTCGGTGGTGGGTGGGACGGGGCGGCGTGTTTATTCATAATCACGCTATAAGAACACGTGATTTCTGTAGGACAGAGGGGGAGGTCGGAGATACGCAGACAGAAAGAGAGATAGAGGAGGAGAGACAGACCAAACTGCCTCGGCGATAAAGAAGGCAGAGAAGGAGAAGGAAGAAAGGGAGAAAAGAAAGTAAAAAAAATAATTAAACAAGTAATACGAAAAAGGAATAAACAAAAACGAGGCTTGCTATTTATATAACATGAGAAAGAAAACGGATTTAATTTATACCAGGTCATATCAGAAAGGGAGGGGAGATGGGTGGTATGGAGTGACGGGGGAGGGGAGAAAGACAGAGCGAAAGAGAAGAGGGGAGGGGTTGTTTATCAACTTGTTCAAGTTAGGATGGAAGTGAATGCCACTCCGAAACGATAAATTTCTTTTAGTTTCATTGTAAGAGGAAAAGGAACTGAGTGATGCGTTTATATATATATATATATATATATATATGTGTGTGTGTGTGTGTGTGTGTGTGTGTGTGTGTGTGTGTGTGTGTGTGTGTGTGTGTGTGTGTGTGTGTGTGTGTGTGTGTGTATAAAGATTTACTGTTATGTTATTTAATTTATATTTAAAGAAAGTCAATTTAGAATGATTTTTAAAAATTTGTTTAAAATATTTGTATAGTAAAGTCATCACTTTATGTGAAGTCTTGATACACAGTTGGAAGAGAAGAGCCTAGCCTCATACGTCGAAATAGATAGATAGATAGATAGATAGATAGATAGATAGATAGATAGATAGATAGATTATTATTCAATGGAAACCAACATTATCAATATTTTATAATTTAAGTATTTATGCGTATTATAACAGAATACATTTATTAGTAGTAGTAATATTAGACAGTACATACATATTTATGTATGTATGTACATGTATGTATGTATTTATAAGTGTGTATGTATGCAATTATAAGTATGTATGTATTTATAGGTATGTATGTATGTATTTATAGGTATGTATGTATGTATGTATTTATAAGTATGTATGCATGTATCTATAAGTATGTATGTATTTATAAGTATGTATGTGTGTGTATAAGTATGCACGTATTTATAAGTATGTATATATATATATATATATATTTATAAGTATGTATAATATGTTTTTATAAGTATTACGTATGTATGTATAAGTATGTATGTATGTATTTATAAGTATGCATGTATGTATGCATTTATATGTATGTATGTATGTATGTGTATAAGTATGTACGTATTTATAAGTATGTATGTATGCATTTATATGTATGTATGCATGTGTGTGTATAAGTATGTACGTATTTATATGTATACATGTATGTATGTATGTCGAAATTACACATAGCATTATTACTCAAAGTGATCACTTGACAACAAACACATACGCTTTGCCAATCGACTTTTTATTTCTAAATGACCTCGTATTTAAGATTGCGTCATTGTTCTGCTAAAAAATAAACAATAAAAAAAGATGCCGATCTAAGTCATGATTCAATTATTTTTTATTTATTTTCTTTCCTTTTTTTTTGTATAAAAAGAAAATTTAATGCAACTGCGATTATTAATTACGATTTTAAAAAAAATATTTTTTCGTTGATATATTATATTTCAAAATACGGAATTTTATATTTTACGAAAAAGAAAGCGCGACATATTCCGTCAGATTAAATTCGCGCTCAA
This sequence comes from Euprymna scolopes, assembly GCF_053919585.1. Lineage (NCBI taxonomy): Eukaryota > Metazoa > Mollusca > Cephalopoda > Sepiida > Sepiolidae > Euprymna > Euprymna scolopes. Next base: position 1,712,485 of record NC_136518.1, on the reverse strand, counting down.
AGTGGGTGCGGTGGATTTCTCTTTTTTTCCTTTTTTTTTTTTTTTTTTATAAATCTGTGTAGTGATTTCTTTGGCCATTGCGGAGGTTTGTCTTCCGTATAGTCATTGATAATTCTTGTATAGATGTTGTCAAAGTGTAGCATCTGTTTAGTCCTTGACTAATGTAATTTTTATTCTTTTTAAAATAGAAAGAAAGGGGTGCAGAAAAGGGGGAGGAGTCGTTATTGACTGATGTGTACCTAGAAAGATATATAGATATATATGAACTGGGCACATTGATAGATAGATAGATAGATAGATAGATAGATAGATAGATAGATAGATAGATAGATAGATAGATATGGATTTTAAGAATAAATAGAAATCCAAGGAACGTTCCAGGGAATAATATTTCATGAAATATTCGTATTTTCAAATGGGAGCTCATATAATTTTGCCTAAAACTCATTAAAAAAATACACTAGAGAAACTGAAATTTGGTAAATATTTTCAACCAATCGGACACAAAAAAGACTCCTTTGGTTAAGCGAGGTACATTTTTTTTTATTAGTGATGTTCAAAATATTTTAAAAATAAAGCGAGGTACATTTTGTTTTTTTAGGTTATGTTCGGCTCTTTACTAACAGACTTTTTTTTCTCCAACTTTACTACATGGCAAGGAAGAAGAAAAGGAAAAAAACAACAATATACTGAGGATGGAGTATAGCTCTGAAATATATTTGTTATAAATTTCAAACAAGTAAAATATTTGTTTATTTTCCTAGTATTACGTTGTGATTTGGCTTTCAAGAGCACTTGATGCGTATTTTATGTTAACTCTGAAATATTTTTATTTGAAAGTATTCCGATTGGATAAAAACATGCATATATCTATCTATATATAACAGTGAAAGCGTGTGTATGTGTGTGTCTGTGCACATTTTCATACGCAATAACTCAAGTTTACGTCTACAGACTCGAAATTTGATATACAGGGTACTGAGATTTGGGAAAATCGATGTGATCGGTTTTCGGCCAGAAATTTGGCTGTTAAGGGGTCAAAGTTCAACGATTTGACTTTTGAGAACTCTACCAAAATCCTCCGACAATTTTGGGTCTAAAATCTTGAAATTTTAGATATAGGTTCGTTGGACATGGATCTAACTTAATAACTCAATTTGAGCCCACAACAATAAATTTTAAGGGGTCATAATAGGGGTAAAAGTTAAAAGAAAATTGACCGTTTTTTTTTTCACCTCCAAACACCCGGGCAACGCCGGGCAACGCCGGGCACCCATGCTAGTATATATATATATATATATATATATATATATATATATATATATATATATATATCTTCAGATCAATTATCTGGACTTACCTTATATCTTGACCTGTTTTACCTTTTGCCGCTTACATCTTATCTTCTAGTTTTTTAAATCCATTATTCTTTACATGTTTATTTTTGAATTTTATTTTAAACACTTTCTTCCCTCTGTTGTTACCATAATTAATCAATATAATTATTATTAAAAAAATATCATTTTCAACTATCATAAATATCGCAGTCACTAACATATTTATCGCCCATAACCTTCTATTTTCAATTGTCGTTATCACAATTGAAGTAGATGATTATATCTAAGCATGGAGATAAATTAATTATATACATTTTGTAGATTTTATTATTATTATTATTATTATTATTATTATTATTATTATTATTATTATTGCTATACAACTTTCAAAGCTTCGCGTAGTAAATAAGTAAGAAAAAAATATTATGAGAAATGGGAGTGAGGCTTGGGGAGTGGCCGGGATGGCGGACGAGTTGGAAGGAGAAATATATTCCTTAGAATCAACACCAATAAATTATTTATGGTTTCGTCTTTTCATTCTTTCCCTTTCTCTTCTTTCTTTCTATGTTTTTCTTTTTTCTTTTCTATCTTGCGTCATTTTCTTTTTCTTCTTCACCTCTTAACCTCTTCACTAATGTGTAGGGATGATAGTGGTGGAGTGAGGATATACAAGAGGGCAACATAAGTCGTCCATTTTCTGACCACATAAAAATTCTAGTCAAATTAAAAGCATTTTTATAACTGATTAACCATGATTAAATCTGAGACTACTTTTAACATAGATATGTCGAATTCACATTCCACTACTGTTTACGCTTGTAGGTTAAAGATTTAGGGCGGCCATAACACACGCATACTAATACTATTCTTTCTAGTCTTCTTTTACCCTCCTCTCCATATGTAAACCTTCTTTCCCATTCATTCCCATACCTTAACATAGACTCATATCCGCACCACTATTAGGTCTTGTTTATATACAACTAAATCTTATTTTTCACAACATTTGACGGAACCCCCTAATACTAAGTCTCTGTGTTGAGGAATATGATGTTTTCATTACAAACTTTGCTGTCGTATAAGCTGTGTCGCCTGTAGATGTCTATAGTTACTGGTAACTAGCTGACCGGAACATGCTTATAACTGTGTAGCAACATATTACTGCTTCTATAAAAAATAAAGAGTATATATATATATATTTCGGACGATATCTAAAACATCGTTAAAACTCACTACTCGTTCAAGCAGCCGCCAATAGCGTAATGGTTAGAAGCCTTGACTGCCGTATAAACGGTCGGGTTTCAATCCTAGCTTGAGGTAGTTGCCTGTCTAGCCGCACTGATGAGCTGTGAAACAGCGAAACAGTACTGTATGTGGATGACTATATATATATATACATATATACATATATATATATATATATATATATATATATATATATATAATATTTTAAAAATATAATTATAATTATATTTTCAAATCAATATATATACTACTCCCCATGTAGGGGTACAAATTAGTTAAAGGGAAAATTATTTCCAACTAGCATTTAGGTAAAAATACACTTTCGTAAATAAGTGAATTCATTCAAAAACGTATCGCAAAAACAAAATCAAATAACACACACACATACATATATATATATATATATATATATATATATATATATATATATATATATATATATATATATATATATATTCCGGGCCTTGATAAGTGGTGATCTCTGTGTAAAAAAAAAAAAAAGGAAAAAAGAAAGATGTATATTTAAATAAAGGAGTAGTCACCAACAATGTGTATTTTTTAACATTATTTTATTATTCCGTGTCTTGGTTTTTCATTGAGAATTATGTTTGGATCATTGTAATAATGTTTTTAAGTCATTGAAATCGTTTACGTACGTTTCAGACGGTCTGATGCGTCCTCGTCAGAAATTATTTTCAACATTACACATTTGAAAAA
>NC_136518.1:1701689-1704189 GCF_053919585.1 Euprymna scolopes | reverse complement strand
TGGAGATTTGATAAAGTGTCTTACTTAAGGGGGCGGTTCATCAGGAATTTGTTTACATTGGACTTGAAGACATTCAGGTTGTAGTCAGGTGGGAAATAGGCAACCGGAACAGAGTTCCACAGGCGTGCACTCCTAAGAAAGAAGCTTTGTTTATGGAATCTACGTTTTGGTTTTGGCACAGATAAGAAGTGTGTGTGTGTGTGTGTGTGTGTGTGTGTGTGTGTGTGTGTGTGTGTGTGTACAACTCTCCTACAACCCAAACCACTGAACCGATCATGACCAAACCTGGCATGATGATGGTCCTCCACCTAGAGATGCTGCACACCATTTGTCAAGGTTAAGATCAAATCTCAAGACCATAACCTATGTATGTATACTACATTACAGTCCACACCACCGGACCGATCATGACCAAACCTGACATGATGATGATGATCTCTGACCTAAGGATGGTGCACGCCATTTTCTAAGGTAAAAGGTAAAGGTCATATTTGATGCAGCTCTTACAGCATCCACTTTCTGCAAGCGTACAGCAAAGTCACGCTCAAAGTGTGGGTATCTTTGCTAGTATTAAATAAAGATGCGAAAGCCTAATCATATCACGTTATAAAATTTCTTTTTTGTCGAGTCTTGATTATTATATTTAAAAATTTAATTACGTCATCAGTTTTTTGGATAAACGTTGAAATAAAAGTTTGAGACAGAATGTTCGAAAAAGCGATTATTTAAAAAAAAAATTTTCTTTTCTCATTTTTTAAATCATGCCACGTTATGCGCTTTGAGGTTAAAATCTATTTTGAAGTTTGAAGAAAAACACTTTTTTAATCAGTTAATATTATTCCTGTTTTTTTGTTTTTTTACAAAATGGCGGCATAAGGATGGCAATTAGTTAACAATCGTATGTGGGTATCCTATTTTTAAAAAAAGATATTTTTTTATATTAATACATAATTCTAAATTAATATTAACTCCAAAAAGTCAGCATTTCATAATCTTCTTTTTAAAAAGTGTCGTATTTGTGACCAATATCCATTCAATTAATTTATTTATTGCGGACTATTATCCTCATCTTTCTTAGTTGTTGTTTCACGTTTCGGCCAACTATTCCTCTGGCCTTCGTCAGGTGGTAACCGCGATGGGATAGGAACTCCGAATCTCCTAACTGCCTTCTCAGCAATTACTGCCATCCATAGTTGTTGTCGTCTCACCACGTTTTTGGCCAAGTAAGCCTCTGGCCGGCTTTGGGTAGGATTGAAACCGATATCTTCAGACAATTCTCACCTGGAACTGTAGAGATTCAACGTCTCTATCTACTGCGTCATGGGCCACGAAGGACGATCAAGGTTGGACTTCTTGGTCTTATAAATCCACGTTTTTTTTTTGTTTGTTTTGTTTTTACTTGGCCAAAATGTTGTAAGGCAACAACAACTATGGATGGCAGTAATTGCTAAGAATGCAGTTAGGAGATTTGACATTCCTATCCCGTCACGGTTACCACCTGACGAAGGCCAGAGGAATAGTTGGCCGAAACGTTGTGAAACAACAACAAAGAAAGATGAGGATGATAGGCCACAATAAATAAATTAATAAATAATACTCATCTCAATAATGAATTCCAATTAAATAATATATATATCTATTCTAATCTCAACATTTAATATTTGATAATCCACCGAGTTATAATATTAGACAAACGAGAATGAGTAGCTGTATTGTTATTATCTAAAAATTAATTGACTTGTCCGTACGTCCAGTGTCACAAAAGAATCATCATTGCAAACATTGATTTATGAGAAACGAATTACCTCCCTTATAGTCGCTCTTTGTCATTTAAAAATGATTAAAACTATTTACTCTCCAACAATTAACAAAAACATGGCTGTCTATTGTCGGTTTCAAATAGACTATTGTATTTTATAATTTAAACAAGAGTCGTGTTAAGAGGAGACTGCAATTTTTTTTTTTTTTTTTGTAGTATCTTCTTAAAATTAAAAAAAAAAATGTGCAAGTGAATTGACATATGTTTCTTAATAATTTATATCGAAAACTATTCTGGGGGAAAAAAACAAAGCAAAACAAAACGATGTGTTGAATTTTTATTTTAAAATTTTTTTTAAATATTTTAATGAAGGTTAAAAAAAAAAGAATATGCTAAAAATTGTTTTAATTTCGTCGTTATTTGTTTTAATTTTTTTTTCATTTTATTTAAATTGTATTATTATTATCATCATAATTATTATTATTATTATTATTATTATTATTATTATTATTATTGTTGTTGTTAATATTGTTGCTCGATATTTGAGCGCAAAGCAAAAAGGCAAGATGATAGACAGCCACAAAGCTTGTATAATTATTTGCCGTTTGGCTTTAAACAAACCTAAATAAATAAATAAATAATAATAATAATAATAATAATAATAATAATAATAATAATAATAATGATAATAATAACCTAATAATAATAACCTAATAATAATAACAACGTATGTGTAGTTCC
>NC_136518.1:1576689-1696689 GCF_053919585.1 Euprymna scolopes | reverse complement strand
TTGGAGTGTTTATAATACGCTGAGGCACGTCGTAAAACTTTACCGATTTTTTTTTTAATAGAAAATATTGTATACTAAATCTAAAAGACTAAATTTGTTTATATTTTACTAAAATTATAGAAAGATTTTATTTCTAACTAGCAAGTCGTCTAATGTTGCCCGGTCATGTCTCGCAAAAACTTTCGACACAGGCAACGGATCCTGACCATTTCGGTATCGTTTTAAAGGTCGATGCCTTGGACGACAAATATAAAAAAAAATTGGCCCAAAACATTCATTCCTTCATCCCCAACTGATCAGTTTTGTAAAATTAGAGGTCGCTTTTGTCTTCTTTTCCATTGAGTATCCTTAAACCTCGTGAAACAGTTGACAAACAGATGAAAGTCCAATGACCCATAAATACCAATTTTTTTCAATTTTATCCGTGACCCCCCCCCCTTTTTTTTTCGGATAAAAAACGATTACACAGTTTTCCACGTATCTGGATACCCTAAATTTCAGGTCTGTACAAAAAAAAATCGTTGAGTATATAGGTTGAGAAATGTCCACACACACACATACACACATTCTCTCTTGTATAAATAAATAGATTTACAATAACAGATTCCTATATTAAAAACAAAATCCAAGTTATTTCGCAGAACAGCGGCTCCCTTCAATAAATACTGATATCATTTGATACAGAAACGAACAAACAAACGGTAATACTTGACTTTGGTATATATACTTTTAACTCTAGCCCGAAATGACGTTTTACCCAACAATTTAAAGACTTCAAAATTACTCGGTATTTTAATCGCCTATGAAGAAATATATACCAGCAAAAAGTTAAAACCACTCATGATGTTTACTTAAAAGTTAAGCGTCGAATTGAAAGTGATTTGAAAACTTTTAAATTATCTAAATAATAAAAACAAACAACATTTATCGATAAGAGGGACACTGTTCTACAAAAGAGCTGGCTCATTAATTTTTACATTTCCAAGTATATTGCTGCCTAAAGGAATAAAAATGACTTGTGGGTTTTTATCAAACTAACATTCAAACGAGCCACTTAATGACCTTTATTAAGGCGATATAATTAATTAAATAATTACTACTAATTAATTGAGAAAATTAATTCATTTAATTGTTCCATTGTTTTATTTCTGATAAAAAAAATTAATACACAAAGGAATTATTTCATATTCCATGTATATAGACATATGGTGTGCGTGTGTTTTCAGTATTAATTTCTAGTGTTCATATACTATATATATGTAAAAAAAAAATTTTTAATTTTATTTCATAATATTATTTTGTATTCCTGCACGTCACTAATTGAAAACGAATAAAGAAAAGTTATAAGCTTTTATACTTTTCGTATTCTTTTTTATACATTTCCATTCATACATACATATATAGGAAGTCTTATACTAAGTCTTACTGATGCATGCATTGAACACTAGGAATTAATACTGAAAACATATATATATACATGCACACACACACACGCACGCGCGTTTCAATATTTTACAGAAGGTTAGAAAAACAGTGGTACCGTCGGTTTCTGATCATCTATAACATATTTAAATAAATATATTGAAATTTTCTTTCTTTGCAGGGATCCTCTCCCACAAACCTACACACACACACACACACACAAACATGTGTATACACTCGCACATACAAACGTGTGTACCTATTTACTATGCCTCCCCACGGGACAGAGTTAGACACCAGGGTCGTTTTTTAACGTGGAGAATATATATATAAACACACAGAGAGAAAGAGAGAGCCAGACTGACAGAACGACACAACACTGACATGGCCACGTTTTGTTTTTTCTCTTTTTTTTTTAGTTATAACGAACGTCAAGCGAAATATTTTTATTTTCATTTAGTTCGTTATATTGGATATATGTTCAAAATTTGTTGTTTTATGTTTTTGATGTATTTTTCACTTTTTTTAAATTCGACACAAACACATACATAGTTGCGCACTCGCACACACACATATCATACACACACACACACACATACATATCATACACACACGCATACAACAAAAGGGTCTTTCATACTTCGCTTCCCGCGCCTCAACACCACGTGACCAAAAATGTCGATCACTAATGGTTTGTGCGGGATTAAATAAAATCACAAAACCAAACTTTAGAAATAACGGGAAATAATGCCGCCTTATTATTATTAGATATTATTATTATTATTATTATTTTTATTAAAATATCAACTACGATTATTTTCCTTTTCTAGTTTATCATGTTTCTTTTCGTCCAGAAGCTGTTTAATTTCGTAGTATTTTTGCAATAATCATACTACTAAAAATGGCCTGCGAGCTTTGTTTAGTCCAATTTTTCGTTTTGCAATTGTGTTGGCTGGACGATATTTTAACACTCGTAAAAAGACATTTATTGATTAAAAAAAATGATTTTAAAAAAATCAAAAAAAGAGTCGATTTTTTTTAATAGCTTTGTATCTTTTGTGCTGGCCTTTCTTTGTCTTAAAGGATAAAAAAATACGAAACAAACATAGAAAGGCGATATGATTGGACTTCTTTGTGACGTCTTAACTCAAACAGTCACACATTTTTCAGTGGGGATATTGTAACTGGATTTTGTTAAAACTACAACCAATTTGGGGCTAAAACAAAGAAAAGGAAATATTACCATAAAATTGTGTGTTTATATACTTTATAAATCTATATATGTATACATATATATATGTATATATACATAAGGAAATTATACTGCAAACATAATTAAATATTTTTAAACAAAGAAACCAAATGGATGTGAGTTTTAAAATGTCTTTAGCGACTGATTTAGTTTTAATATACGCTGAAATCAGAAAAAAATATATTTTTATTGTTTCATTTGCTTAAAAAATAATAAAGTAAAACATTATTGTAAAAGTGTTGATAAATAAATTTATATTTTCGTTTAAAGAGCAGTGATTACTTACAGAAATAAATCATTCGAAATTCTAGTTATTTCGGATATTTTTTATCGAAATATTCTAAAGTTTATTTATTTAGATATTTTTAATGAAAACATATTGACTTTCTATGAACAATTATTACAAAGATATATATATATATATATATATATATATACAAAAAAAGATTTCAAATTATTTATAAAATATTTTTTAAGTCTTACAAAATTGTGCATTTTTTTCTTCTTTCTATCTCGTCAGGCTAGAAATTAAAAATTGTTATTTTTTTTTTTTTTCACCTTCTCCCGGAAATCACCATGATGCTTGCTGAATGAAGAGAATTAAAAAAAAAAAAAAAAACGTGTTCAATGTAAAACGGAATTATTACTCCTATTTTTTTTTTAATCACCCAAATATATCGTCTATACAAGTATATTATTATTAAATAGATTCACGTGCGCTTTTGGCATCGTTGAATCTATTTTTCTTTCTGTTACGTGGATTTATTTTTTTTTTTTTTTTTTAATCGGATAAAAAGTGGAAAAAAATGGATACAATTGAATAAAAAAAATGCGGATTACATTTTTTTAATGTTAATAGGTAAGGTACACCTATTGTTTGTTTCAGTTTTAAGGTCGCGAGTATTGCTATCACACATACATACACAAAGGCGCGCGCATATATATATATATATATATATATATATATATATATATACACATACACACACACACACTGCTAATCAAATTTTTACTGCTAATCCAAAAAAAAAAAAAAAAAACTCCTTTTTAAAGATAGATTTTAAACTCTTCCAACTTAACATTAAACTCTTTTTAACCTGTTGGCCAAGATCAAAGTGTAGTATCTGGTCTTCAGATGCTACACTTCAATTTCTTGTTCCCTGTTAGTGGAGGAGAAATCCTTCACGACTTGGCCAATTTTTATTTTTGTTCCTTTTTCTGCACGTTAGAAAACGACCCTGGTGTCTAACTCTGTCCCGTGGGGAGGCATTGTAAATAGGAACTCTTCCGACTTAAGGTTACCAATACTATAATCTAAAAGGTTATGGAAACAAAAAGCTACATTCCAAAGATTTATTTTTAAAATTTACATTTTTATTAAATTAGGCTTTTTACACATGATCAACATTATAAGACCAGAGACAAAAATTCTGTTAAATTGTACAAAAAAGTGTATGGAAACATTCAAACTTAATGAGTTCTACCTCCACTGCTTTTGATGATTTCAAAAATTCTTTGGGGCATGCTAGAAATAAGGATTTCCATTAAGGTGCGAGGGATCCTGCTCCAGTTTCTGAAGATGGCTTCACGAAATTCATTTTTTGTTGAATATTGTTCCTATTTACTATTTTACAGGGTCGTTTTTTAATGTGGAGAAAAGGAACAAAAATAAAAATTGTCTCAGTCGTGAAGAATTTCTCCTCCACTGACAGAGAAGAAATTGAAGTGCAGCATCTGAAGAACAGATACTACACTTTGAGATATTAAATCTTTTATTCATGTTAAAAATACAGTAAAAATCAACGATGAACAAAAAACGGTAAAACTATACAAACACCGTGACAGCGAATTAACCCTACCCCTAACCCTAACCCCTAACCCTAACCCTGTCACGGTGTTTGTATAATAATACCCAAAAAACTTAGGCACATGGCCAACTCAAAAGGGGAGATTTTGGGGGTCGTTGGTCATCCTTGTCACTCCAGAACTAAACAAAATCAAAAGTTTCTCCCAGCTAGTATCTTCTTTCACCATAATACCGCATTCACCCTTTCATATTGGGGGACGTCCTACTTAACTCCTAGATACTACACTTTGATCTTGATCCGAAGGCCAAGATTGTTTTCCATTTCGATAAACCTCTCTTGTCATCCATCCCCAAACATTTTCAATTGGGTTCAAGTCCGGTGAGCATGCAGGATGTCCCAAGAGATGGACTCCATTTTCTTGTAGAAAGCTCAAGGTCCATCTTACAGTGTGGATTGCAGCAGCATTATCCTGTTGGAATAATCAGCCATCCCCACACAAACGATGACTCTCCATCATCAAAGATGCTTTTTGTAGCATGCTAACATAACCAGCTGCATGCTGGCGACCCAGCACCACCTGGTGCTCCATCGTCCCTCTGTAAGAAAAGGCACCCCATACAATTACGGACCCTCCACCACTATGACGTGTGGAAAAAATTTCAAGGGGCATGTTTTTGTCATGCCAATATCGCTGGAAGCCATCAGGACCATCTAAATTGAATTTTTTCTCATCAGAAAACAGGACTTTCTTCCACTTCTCAACGGCCCAGGTTTGGTATTCACGACCAAATCTTAAGCGGTCCACTTTGTGACGTGGAAGCAATCGAGGAATTTGTTTATGCTTTTTATTTACCATGCTTTTTTTGTTGTAAGTGTCGTCTAATGGTTATTGGACTGCAATCAGCATCTGTAACCGGCTTAATTTGACTAGAAGAAAGTCTTATCATTTATAACAACCTGTCTGATTCTCCTACTCAATGCAGGAGAAATTGGGGGGGGGGGTACCAAAGGATTTTGCTTTTCCATAATTCTCAGTGTTCTTTAGAAAGTTGCAAATAACAGTTTTACTGCGATTTACCTTAGCTGCTATCGCTCGCTGTGACAAACCTTGCTTATGGAATCCTAGAATTTGAGAGCGCTCAACTTCGGTTAGTTTTCTTGCTTTAGGCATGGTAACACCTTTACACAGTGATTGCTAATCTCTAACTGAACTAAAAACATTAGAATTACCATAAATCTAACAATTTATACCCTTAGTTTTATAATTTTGATCACGTGTAAAAAGCCTACTTGAATAAAAATGCAAATTTTTAAATAAATTTTTTGGAATGTATCTTTTTGTTTCCATAATATTTAGATTGTAGTATTAGTATTAGTAACCTTAAGTTGGAAGAGTTTAAAATCTATCTTTTAAAAAAGGGGTTCTTTTCACAGATTTTTAAGTGTCTAAAATTTTTGATCAGCAGTGTGTATATATATATATATATATATATATATATATATATATATATATATATATATATAGCTAGATTCAGCAACTCTGATGAGTCGTAGACGACGAAACACGTGTCAGTGGATAATTATATTTTAAAAAATAATATAACTATATATATTTATATATATATTTATTGTATAAAAAGATTCATACTTGAATTCTAAAGCAGTTTCAAAAGGAAAAAAAAACAATTTTGTTGATTTTGTTTGTTTTTTGTTTTGAAACTGATTTTTAATTCACAATTATTAATCTTTTTACTCAATATTAATATAGCTCTAGGATACATATACCTATTGAGCTTATTATATATCTAAAGTACTATTGGCACTGTTCTTTGTAAGTATTAATACATTTATGAATACATAGACTCCAAGTCTAATTACCACTATATATATATATATATATATATATATATATATATATATATATATATATATATATATATATATATATATATATATATAATATTAATATGAGCTTATCATTTTCCAGAGGTAAAGTAACCAATGACGTGTAACGAGGTTAACAGAAGAGTGCTTAATACCAAAGTAGAGCAGAATATATCCTTTATTTATTTTTTACGTAAGCATTAATATGTTCCAACACAATCCTTTCGCCCAAAAAGGTCTCTAGTTACTGGTAACTGGCTGGCCGAAACATGCTCATGACTGTGTAGCAACATATTATTGCTTATGTAAAAATATATATATATGTATATATATATATATATATATATATATATATATATATATATATATATATAATATTTCTAAGGTCAATGTGAGGGAACTCCGACAGAGTGCTCAAGTATTAATAAAAAAAGTAAGAGTGTAATATATATCAACATTGATATCCACAAAGACAGTCCCATGCCATTCCCCTTCGTCGGATTTGAAACCGATGGTAACAATGTCATATAGATAGATCGATACATCAATTATATATATTGATTATTACTACTACGGGCATAAATTATTTTATATAAAAAAATACGGTTGGAAAATTATTAAAAAGTTTGCTTTATCTACACACTTGAATTATATATATATATATATATATATATATATATATATATATATATATATATATAACTCAAGTGTGTAGATAAAGCAATATAAATAATAAATATATACATATATACACACAGTTTTTTTTATCTTTTATATTTGCATTTTTTATAATTCTGGCCCTTCTCTTTTTTTTGATGAGAAGCATTTAGACTCGAAATGCTATATATATATATATATATATATATATATTTGTGTGTGTGTTGAGAATAATGAAAATAGTATTCCGACAAAATAGAGAAATAAAAAGTAAAAAAAAAAAAAAAAAATCGAGTTATGTTTTCATCGGCGTTTCGTCTTTATTTTATTCAGAGGATGTCTCGAAATAAAGACGAAACGTTGATGAACACAACTCGGTTTGTTCCTTTTTATTTCTCTCTCTCTCTCTCTCTCTCTCTCTCTCTCTCTCTCTTTTTCTATCTCTCTCACACACACACTATATATATATATATATATATATATATATATATATATATAGAATAAATGACAAAAAGTTATATTCCAAAATTCATGATGTTGACCATCTTATAATTTATTCCTTTAATTCAGTTGAATTATGTAATTCTCTCTCTCTATCTCTCTATCTATCTCTCTCTCTCTCTCTCTCTCTCTCTCTCTCTCTCTATATATATATATATATATATATATATATATATATATATATATATATGAAACACATGTAAGACGTAATGTAGGCAAACTTCAGGTTTCCTTATAAAAAAATCTTACAAAAATTTATGAGTGCGAATAATTAAGTTGCTTGTTTTTTGAAATAATAATTAACTTCGAGCCAAGATCAAAGTATAGCATCTGTTCTGATGCTGCAGTGCTGCACTACATTTTTTTTTCTTCTTGTTTAGTGGAGGAGAAATCCACGAATGAGACAATTTTTATATTTGTTCTTTTCCCCACATGAAAAACCGATTTGTGTCTACCCCCCTCTCTCTCTCTCTCTCTCTCTCTCTCTCTCTCTCTCTCTCTATATATATATATATATATATATATATATATATATATATATATATATATATATATACCTTCCTACGAGGGCAGAGTTGACACCAAGGTCAGATTTAATGTGAGGGAAGAAAAAAAAAATTAAAATTGTCTCAGTCGTGAAGGATTTATCCTCCACTAACTGAGAAATGAAAAAATTGAAGTGGAGCATTAGAACAGATACTATGCTTTGATCTTCTCCAGCTGAGTATAAACAGATACTATACTTTGATCTTGGCCCGAAGTTATTGTTTCATAAACCAAATGACTTAATCATTCGCACTCATAAATTTTTATTTGTTTTTTTTATACGAAAGCCTGAAATTTTATTACATTAATACATAACGTCTTACATGCGTTTCACTGAATAGCAGATCACTAGACAACCCCTCAAAGACGAATGGAAATCTATCTATCTATCTCTGTTTATATATATATAGAGAGAGAGGGGAGGGAGGGGGGAAATATGTTACAAATAAGTAACGCAAAATTGTTTTTACTAATCTCTCAACTGTATTTCCTTGTAAATAATTTAGTTCAGCATTAGTAATATATTTATAATGTTGAATATGAAAACTAGTGGCTACACATATGCAAATATGTTTCAGTGACCACCCTGCTAGGGAAAATCACATCATCAGGCCAAGAATATCTCCGACTCGGAGATCTTCTTGGCCTGATATGTGTAGCCACTAGTTTTCATATTCAACATATTTATATTGCTCTGTCTAAACATTGAGCATTCTTTGGTAGACACATTGTGTTTTTTGTTTTTGTTTAAATAACTAAACAATACTACCAATAATATATATATATATATATATATATATATATATATATATATATATATATATATATATATATATACTAGCAGGGGTGCCCAGCGTTGCTCGAGAGTTTGGAGGTGTATGCTGTGCAAAAAAACAAAAACAATGGTTAATTTTTTAAAACTTTGACCCCTATTATGATCCATTAAAATTTATTGTTTCGGGCGCAAATCACTTTATTAAGTTAGATCCAGGTTCAAGGAACCTAAATCTAAAATTTCAAGTGTCTAGACCCAAAATTGTCGGAGGAGTTTGGTAGAGTTCTTAAAGGTCAAATCGTTGAAATTTGACCCCTTAACAGCCAAATTTCTGGCTGACACCCGTCACATCGATTTTCCCAAATCTCAGTACCCAGTATTTCAAATTTCGAGTCTATAGACTAAAAATTGACAGAGTTATTACGTAGGGAAATGTACACAGACAGACAGACACACAGACAGACAGACAGACAGACACGTTCACTTTTATATATATATATATATATATATATATATATATATATATATATATATACACTACAAATATCATTATGCATTAATTTGATCAACCATCGATACTTGCGATTTCCTAGACACACTGGGAATCTCACCCAATTATATTATCTGAGAAGTTATTTCAACCTATCTGTTAGCTTTACATAGAGAAACCGCGGGTATCGATGGTCGCTCAAATTAATGTTTAGTGATGTTTGTAATAAAATAGTATGGCATTACATATGTAATTGAGCACTCTGTACATTTTTCTGTACACAACACAGCATTATATATATATATATATATATATATATATATATATATATATATATATATATAAACGTGAACGTGTCTGTCTGTCTGTTTGTCTGTCTGTCTGTCTGTGTACATTTCCCTACGCAATAACTCTGTCAATTTTTAGTCTATAGACTCGAAATTTGAAATACCGGGTACTGAGATTTGGGAAAATCGATGTGACGGGTGTCAGCCAGAAATTTGCCTGTTAAGGGGTCAAATTTCAACGATTTGACCTTTAAGAACTCTACCAAACTCCTCCGACAATTTTGGGTCTAGACACTTGAAATTTTAGATTTAGATTCCTTGAACCTGGATCTAACTTAATAAAGTGATTTGAGCCCGAAACAATAAATTTTAAGAGGTCATAATAGGGGTCAAAGTTTTAAAAAATGAACCATTTTTTTTTGTTTTTTTTGCTTTTTTTTGCACAGCATACACCTCCAAACACCCGAGCAATGCCGGGCACCCCTGCTAGTATATATATATATATATATATATATATATATATATATATATATATATATATATATATAATTATTCACTATATGGTTATCTTGAACTTTTCGGCTTTAAAATGGTTGTCATTGAAATAATATTGTTAACCAAATTAGTTTTAAATAATAATTTGAATCAGTCAATAATTTAATGACGACTATAATTATATATGAAAACAAGTGGAGCATGTATAGTCTCCTGTGAGTGCATAGTGAACGAGGCATTAATAAAAAAAAATGACTAAGTTCAGCATTTACGCCCCCCCCCCTCAATTTAGCCCCAAAAGTCCTCAGGGGCGTCAAATCCTAGTGAAAATGAACAACCGGTGCAGTTTTATGCCTTAACATATGTAACTTTGAGTTCTGTGCACCACGCATCATTTGCCCACCTCCCACCACATAGCCCCAAATGTTCCCAAGGCCTTAAAATATTTAAATTTGAGTTCAGCACCATACACAGAAAACGTTTTTACAAATATAGTAAAATAGTCCCAAAAATGGCGTGCTTTTATTAGCCCTAAAAGAGTCCCTGGGGCACACCCAAGAGTTATTGCGAAGTATAGACAAACAAAATTATATAGAAATCAGTTAGTTACAAATTTTCAGAAAGTTTTTTTTTTTTAAATCCAAGGCATCAATTTCTTAATAAGCACAAAGTTGTAAATTTTAGCCATTTTAACCCGAAAGGCATCTGGTTTGGCGGGGGGGGGGGAGTTTTCCCGGAAAATTCGTTCTGTTACTTTTTTTACTCATATCATGTTTAATGTTTGTACAAAATTTCAAAAAATTCCAAGGCGTAGTTATTGAGAAAAGTGCGGACAGACGAACGGACAGGGATGAATTTATAGGTTCACCCTCCTTTTGTTAGGGGACTAAAAATGTATAATGATGTAACTTAATTATGGCGTCGTCGTTTTGTTTTTAACCAATTGAACCAGATTGTTATTAAACTAGAACTAATTTGGTTGAATTTGATTCGGTGGCGACTATGTTAAAGCTAAAATGTTCAATATAACAAAAACAATTTATTTCAAACTTTATTTTTAATGCAAATACTTTTTGTAAATAAACGAATCGTTTTTATGTAAATTTTTGTTTCTTTTTTAATTAAAAAAAAGAAGTCATTTTTGTGCAAATATTTTCGTTTCAACTTCAACGATCGTGAAAAAAAGAGGAAGAGAGAAAATTGAGGTCATCAAGGACATAATCAGTATTCCGCTCACAAAAGATAGATTACAAACTGACTCAATTATACCATAGAGGCTATTGAAATATCTCACTTAATTCTTGGGTAAAAGTCAATAGTATTTCTTGTCTTGAATTATAGTTTACTAGCAGGATGACCTGACGTTGCTCGGGATTGAATAAGGACTATTACTATGTAGGTGTTCAATATGTCTAACAGAAGATTGGGGGAGAAGTGAGTAGTAAAATATTTATTTATAATATATTTAAACTTTCCGTACCATACTAAGGTGTAGAAGCCACATGTCAGTACAATTAAGGAAACAGGGAAGGAACTCCATTGTCTAGCAGTCTTGAAGGGAGAAACAATTAGAGCATAAGGCTTTCCAGCATCTAAGTACCTCAACAGTGAAGAGGTGTGATTTTGCTGTATGTCGAGTTAGCCGAGAGTATGCACGTCGAAGGAGGCACAAGCGGTGAGAGTTTATCAGGACACATTGTATATTGCCAGGAAAAAAAGGTGAAGGTTTTAGTTCTCTCCCACTGCAAGAACTTGGACACCGGGGTCAGAAAGTGAGATTGACAAGTCAGCACCCCCGAGGAAGGGGGGGGGTGTACTCTGACCTGCAAAAAGTGCCTGAGCATACCTGTCGGCATTCTCCGGTAGGAGCGCCTCAGGCGATTAGCAATAACCTAACCTTTAAACTAAAACCAAAATCTGGAAGGATAGACCTCCTATAATTGCTCAGGAATAGCATTACAACGCAATCAACAGGGACAAAATAATTACAGAAACGCTCTGATCTCTGTTGGTTTTGTGGGGTCGAGGGATAAATATCCCTAGCCGAAAAGTTTAAATGTTGGAAAACTTTCCGAATCAATGTCTTATGCGTATGGTTTGAATTTCAGCAAAATCGGATGTACCTATTTGAAATTTTACTTCTTTTTTTTTTCCTCCAAATGGGTGACTTAGAAGTGGAGAAAGGTAGCAATTCAGCACATAACAGAGATTCGGTACCGCTTCCATTGTCTTCCTATGATAATTTTAAACATGTAACATAAATTTCATCAAAATAGGTTATTTTTAAGTTTTAAAGGAGGTTCACCCTCCATAGCTTCCTTAGGTTAGGAGGGCACTCATATACATACTCATATATATATTCATATACATATATATATATTCATATACATACTCATATACGTACTCATATATATACTCATAAACATACTCACATGCATACAATATAAATTTAATCAAAAATGGGATATTGTTTATTTTATTTAATTATTTGTGGACTATTATCTTCATTTTCTAGTCGCTGTTTCACAACGTTTCGGCAAGTTATTCCTCTGGCCTTCGTCAGTTGGTTTACCACGACGCGATAGGTTAATCACCTGGCGAAGGCCAGAGAAATAACTTTGTGAAACGGCAACTAGAAAATGAGGATAAAAGTCCAGAGTTCAAAATAGACTTCGTAGTCTCATAGGAGATGTCCTTTTCTCTTCCCTGCAACCGCTATCTCACAGAAAAAATGTTGCGTGTTTGTCTCTGCTTTATCGTTATTTTCATGGCAAGTGCTCGGCTGAGCTCCAATCTATAGTCCCCCCTCGCCAAACTTTCACAAGAAACACCTGTCTAGCACAAAACACTATCAATAATTTCCCCCACTCTTTATCTGTGCCTAAACCTAAATGTAGATTCCATGAACAAAGCTTCTTTCTTAGAACTGCACGCCTATGGAATTGTCTTCCGTTTTCCTGTTTTCCAGCTGACTACAATATGGTTATCTTCAAGTCTAACGTAAACAAGTTTTTGATGAGCCGTTCCATATAAGTTAACAAATTTATCAAATTTCCATTACTAACGATTACTATATTGTCCAATTTCTACTGTACACTCTTTAACCCTTATCCTCGAGTGTCCTCAAGGCCTTGATAAAAGGTGATGACTATGTAAAAAAAAAAAAAAAATTAAATAAATAATACAAATTATTCATTCCAATAAGAATTCCAAATTAATTCAATAAAATGGGATATGTTTGAGATTTTAAAGAAATTATTATTTAGGAAGTCACCTATATCCACCTATATATATATATATATATATATATATATATATATATATATATCGTGTTTGAATACATGAACTGCTTTAAAGCTTCACCGCTCACTCAATTTTCGATCAAAATTCAAACACTTAGTACAGTTTATATTAGCTATATTGCAAAAAAAAAAATGTTTTCAGTTTTCGTTCAGTAAAACAAAAGTTATGATGAATTTAGTGGTGTTCAAAATCGTACAAAAACGTAAAGAGGCGAGCGACGTTTTTTATGACAGGTTTCCATAGCAACTACATCGCTTCAGCAATTAGTGTTGCTGCTAATTCACTGCTGTCGCAAAAAGAGAAGTAACAAGCAAAACAGACAGAATGAAAGAATGAAAGGGAGATAATTGGAGGGGATTTTATTGAAGCAGACAAATACCGTACATTGTCATTACATATGTGTATGTTATGTTTATGGGAGGAAAAAAATAAGACTGAAATTAAACAAAGAACAAGTGAATTTATTGGAAGCCTGAAAAAATCATGGCTTACAATACAAAAATGCGAGCATGGAAAGTAATATGGTTAAGCTTAAACATGGAAAAGTAAAGGACTAGTTGTTAAAACTGGAAAAGAAAAGGACAACGTCGAGGGGGTACAAGGGCTTGTAGTTCGTCAGAGCATCCACCATTAAAATACTTGTAGAACAGGCAGAGGGATGCAAAATTTCGCTCACGGACAGAGGATGAAGCTTAGATGACAATTCAGGACCAGTCAGGTTGGTGACTCTCTTTTGAACCCTATCCAGGAGCGAGAGATTAGTAGCAGATGCACCAACCCAAATGTGGCAACAATACTCCATGCATGGGCAAAGGTGGCCTTGTAGAGGTGGTAATATTTATTAATACATCTTATATGCTATAAAAGTGAGAATGTGTGTGTACGTGTGTGAGAACACTTCTCAACCTATATACTTAATAAATATTTAATCTACAGACTGGAAATTTGGTATATAAGTTATTCAGACATGTGGAAAACTTTTTAATAGGTTTTCATCCGGAAAAAAGTGCTGCTAAGGAGTCAAAATTGAAAAATTGGTACGTGGGAGGCCATCGGATTTTTATGTTTTCAACTTTCGTGATTGCGCATGTGGAGTCATAAAACTTCCTTATGTTATGTATGAGTAGGTTTGAAAACACTTTCTGAAAATCATGTCAAGCTGGCTTAAAGGTTATCATACTTGACTCACTGTCTTTTGGTTTTGGTTTCGATCTCAACTCGAGTGTTTTTTTTACTTACAAGAAGTGAACTGTTTAGTAAAAACATATAATACTCGCATGAACGTGTCTTAGTTCCTTTCCTTTTTTTTTACTGCATCCTTTTTTTTTTTTTAAAGAGTCAAAATTGAAAAATGGTACTTGGGGGTCATCGGAATGATAGATCTTCCTAACATTCCTGTTTCTTTTCGTTTCATACATACGACCTTGGTACTTCATCATCTTTTCCCTCTTAGATCTTTTATAATCCAGCATCATTGGGGGACACTAACTTCCACTAAGGTTGCTTCTTTCTCCTTGTCTCATACCACTATGTCAGTTTTAATAGCTCCGTTTTCAAGGTACCTAGCTGTAGGGATTGCATGATCATAGTGGATGGTGTATGACTAGCAGTGTCAGAAGTCGCCATTACAAAGTAGTGAATAAACATTTGATTAATTAGACTCTCTATGTTTCGAAGCTTATAACAAAATGAACATGTAATTTCAATCCCTAATTTTTCTTTCAATAAAATGAGCAAAGACCAAATTTTAAAATAATAAAAGGTTTAATCGAAAAATATACAATTTTTTTTTCATTGGTTTT
Source organism: Euprymna scolopes (assembly GCF_053919585.1). Taxonomy (NCBI): domain Eukaryota; kingdom Metazoa; phylum Mollusca; class Cephalopoda; order Sepiida; family Sepiolidae; genus Euprymna; species Euprymna scolopes. The sequence goes on along the minus strand of NC_136518.1, from coordinate 1,681,467 downwards.
CTTTAAAAAAGATTTCACGAAATTCAACAAATTTTAACTTAATCCAAATGTAATAAATATATATAAATGCCAAAAAGTCACTTACCTATAAAAAAAATATAAAGCAATGGGTGCTTCCATTTTTCATTTATAAGAATTTGTCCATATTTATATTTTATATTCAATCTACTTATTTTTTAAAGCAAGAGTCCCAGAAAACCGTGTTTTCACAACTCGTTATCCGCCATTAGCCAAAGAGGCGTTTCTTCGATTTTTCAAGTTGTCAAATATGGATGCCTCAAAGGGACATAATTATTTCCAAAACGTAAAAACAACACATTAGACCAAATACATTTCAAAAGTAATCTCGATAGTAACTATATGAAGAAACAAACATGTAATTTATCTCCCCTTTGTAATTAATTAGATATTTGAAGTCAATAAAGTTGGTCGATATGGGTTACCGTACGTAAAAAATAATCACATTTAACTCATCAGTTTTCGGCGATTAAACGCAAACCAATCGGATTTTTAATTTTTTTTCTTCTATCAAAGAAATACATGAGTTTTTGACTTAATATATTTTATTTTTCTTTATGGAGTGAATTTTTTTTAATATCTAAAAAAAAAAAAAAAACATTGAATGAAATAGAAAAAATTGTCGTAATTGTACGAAATTTTTTGGACGATATAACAAGATTATAAGGTTTTACTAAAAAAAATCAACATGGTTTTTAAAAAAGGTTTAAAACTGTGGACTTTACAGGTAAATATGCAAATAACTATTCTTTTTTTGTTTTAAATTAGCTTATTTTATTTATTGATCTTTTATCTTCAATTTGTGATATATAAATCTGAGGTGAGAAGATTAATTATTTTCATTTTAACAGACATTTAAAAATGGGGGGGATGCTTTTCTAGAATATTATATTCGGTTTATTGGAAAGAGCATAAAATTTCACATTAAGCCTGAAAATATCGTAAAAATTGAACCAATAGAACAATTTTGATAGATTTTTAAAGTGAAAAAATTGAAAAAAATTTAACTCGTAAAATTCAATTGATTTCATTACGTAGAAAAAATGGCTGCATGAACGCGCGCAGGCACTTTGTAAACACTGTCTTTTAAAAAATAATAAAATAATATTTCTATTATTTTTTAAACAACTTTAATAGTTTATTTTGGAAGTATATTCCATAAAGAAAATAAACAACCCACTTTAAAAAGAGAAATTATGAGTTTTTTTTTTATATATTTTATTCGCAGTTTTGTGTTAGGGGTGTCAAAAATTCCTAAAAACTTTTGACACACCTAGTGTATGATTTATTTCGAACTGTTCTTTCTGGTGTATGTTTCTATGGCTTGGTAATGTGAATTTTTATGAAAAAAGAGATTACTGAAGAAGGGAACGGTCGGGTGTCCGTTTGAGACTGCCATTCTGACAGGCACCAAAACTATTTGACCTAATTTTGAAACTAAAAACATTTGTATTTTTTTATTGGTATGTATGTGCGAGGCGATGAGGGACATGAAGGTATGAAAATACGAAATATGATGTTCTCTTTTATATTTTGTCGTCTTGATTTTTGCGAAAAGATGATATATATATCTGTTACAAGAAAACATGCAAGCATGAAAAATAATATGGTTAAGCTTAAACATGGAAAAGTAAAGGACTAGTTGTTAAAACTGGAAAAGAAAAGAAAATATTCTAGTAAAAAATATCATAAATTTATAACTTAAAATGTTACAGCATTATGAATTGATTATATAATGTTATAAATTGAATTAGAAAAAAATTCTTAATGCTGCAATATTTTAAGTTATAAATTTATATTCTTACTAGAATATCTTGTCCTTTTCTTTTCCAGTTTTAACAACTAGTCCTTTACTTTTCCAGTTTTAATAACTAGTCCTTTACTTTTCCATGTTTAAGCTTAACCATATTATTTTTCATGCTCGCATTTTTCTATTTAATCCATAATTTTTCCAGGCTTCCAATAAATTCACTTGTTCTGTGTTTAATTTCAGTCTTATTTTTTTGCCCCCATACACATATGATAACAATGTACGACACTCGTCTGCTTTCAATAAAATCCCCCAATTATCTCCCTTTCATGCATTCATTAGTGAATTAGTAGCAACAGTAGTCACTGAAGTGACGTGGTTGCTATGGCTATCAGTCATAAAATACATCACTCACCACCTTATAGATAATATATTAGAACACCACTAAATTCATCATAATTTTTGTGTTACTGAACGAAAATTGAAATTTTTTTTTCATGATATAGCTGACAATGTGATCTATAAGCTGTAATAATTGTTTGAAATTTGTTCGAAAAATGAGTGAACGGTGGAGTTTTAAAGCAGTTCTAAATGACTACAGCTGTCACTTAACCATATATTCAAACATACTCCCATAAATTTGGGGTGTTTTGTGTATTGATATTCATATTAAAAACCTTTTTTTAATTATTTAAAAAGAAAATACAACTTTGTTATATATGGGTCGTAGAATTGCATCCACTATCAAAAGATCTAGCTAATTTGCATATTCTTTAAAACATTCATTTTAATTAATTCCCTATTAGTTTGTTTCGGTTTTCTTATGGGATGATCATCTTTAGTTAACTATTACGTGTAATTATATTCATGCAGATATTCTACATGATTTATACTTGTGTAATATTTACATAAAAAGCTTATAGTAAACACAAACCTCTTTCTATATATATTTATGTGTGCGTATATATGTTTGTTTAAAGAAAATGTTGCCTACCAAACTCCTCTGTCAGTTTGTAATCTACAGACATAAAACTTAATATACAGAGTATTCGAACGCATGCAAAACTTTATATTTGGGTTTTAGCCGAGGAAAATCGGTGCAAAAATATGAAAATTAAGAAAATGGAATTTGCCAAGTGCAGGTCGAACGACAGTATTACGAATATGCATGCGTAACGTAATAGCTATTGGTTCATGTTTTAAATTTTAGCCTTGCTACAAATATGGCTTCATAGCTCAGGCATTAACGTGAAAGGAAAAAGTAAATCATAAGCGAAACATTTTGGTTTCGATTCTCTGTCATTTTCCTTTTTAATTTTTTAAATCATTACTATATATTAGGCCCAATATAATCATTACTATATATTAGATCCAATATAATCATTACTATATATTAGGTCCAATATAATCATTACTATATATTAGGTCCAATATAATCATTACTATATATTAGGTCCAATATAATCATTACTATATATTAGGTCCAATATAATCATTACTATATATTAGGTCCAATATAATCATTACTATATATTAGGTCCAATATAATCATTACTATATATTAGGTCCAATATAATCATTACTATATTAGGTCCAATATAATCATTACTATATATTAGGTCCAATATAATCATTACTATATATTAGGTCCAATATAATCATTACTATATATATTAGGTCCAATATAATCATTAATATATATTAGGTCCAATATAATCATTACTATATATTAGGTCCAATATAATCATTACTATATATTAGGTCCAATATAATCATTACTATATATTAGGTCCAATATAATCATTACTATATATTAGGTCCAATATAATCATTACTATATATTAGGTCCAATATAATCATTACTATATATTAGGTCCAATATAATCATTACTATATATTAGGTCCAATATAATCATTACTATATATTAGGTCCAATATAATCATTACTATATATTAGGTCCAATATAATCATTACTATATATTAGGTCCAATATAATCATTACTATATATTAGGTCCAATATAATCATTACTATATATTAGGTCCAATATAATCATTACTATATATTAGGTCCAATATAATCATTACTATATATTAGGTCCAATATAATCATTACTATATATTAGGTCCAATATAATCATTACTATATATTAGGTCCAATATAACCATTACTATATATTAGGTCCAATATAACCATTACTATATATTAGGTCCAATATAATCATTACTATATATTAGGTCCAATATAATCATTACTATATATATTAGGTCCAATATAATCATTACTATATATTAGGTCCAATATAATCATTACTATATATTAGGTCCAATATAATCATTACTATATATTAGGTCCAATATAATCATTACTATATATTAGGTCCAATATAATCATTACTATATATATTAGGTCCAATATAATCATTACTATATATTAGGTCCAATATAACCATTACTATATATTAGGTCCAATATAATCATTACTATATATTAGGTCCAATATAACCATTACTATATATTAGGTCCAATATAATCATTACTATATATTAGGTCCAATATAATCATTACTATATATTAGGTCCAATATAATCATTGCTATATATTAGGTCCAATATAATCATTACTATATATTAGGTCCAATATAATCATTACTATATATTAGGTCCAATATAATCATTACTATATATTAGGTCCAATATAATCATTACTATATATTAGGCCCAATATAATCATTACTATATATTAGGTCCAATATAATCATTACTATATATTAGGTCCAATATAATCATTACTATATATATTAGGTCCAATATAATCATTACTATATATTAGGTCCAATATAATCATTACTATATATTAGGTCCAATATAATAATTACTATATATTAGGTCCAATATAATCATTACTATATATTAGGTCCAATATAATCATTACTATATATTAGGTCCAATATAATCATTACTATATATTAGGTCCAATATAATCATTACTATATATATTAGGTCCAATATAATCATTACTATATATTAGGTCCAATATAATCATTACTATATATTAGGTCCAATATAATCATTACTATATATATTAGGTCCAATATAATCATTACTATATATTAGGTCCAATATAATCATTACTATATATTAGGTCCAATATAATCATTACTATATATATTAGGTCCAATATAATCATTACTATATATTAGGTCCAATATAATCATTACTATATATTAGGTCCAATATAATATAATAATAAATACAAAATCTGCATTAATCAAAATATCATATTTAAGTTTATTTTATGACTGGGCAATGCCGGGTGGCCTGCTAGTATATATATATATATATATATATATATATATATATATATATATTTGTAGTCATCGACATACAGTCCTGTTTTGTTGTATCACAACTCATCAGTGCTGCTAGACTAGCACCTCTCCCAAGCCAAGGATTCAATTTAGAACCATCGCGTTGGCAGTCAGCAGTTCTACCGATCGACCCACGGGAGCGACGCCCGTCAATAATCTTGCCAGATGTCTATTTAAACAAACATCCGTCCACCGCTTTATTTATAAACAAAGAGCGAGTGTCGCATTTTTCAGCCAATTAAGTAGCGGGTGAGATTACTTACGACAGTGCTCTACCCAAAGAGGGGGGGGCGTAAAATATTTGTAGTCATTGACATACAGTCCTGTTTCATTGTATCACAACTCATCAGTGCCGCTAGACTAGCACCTCTCCCAAGCAGAGGATTGAACCTAGAACCATCACGTTGGCAGTCAGCAGTTCTACCGATCGACCCACGGGAGTGACGCCTGTCAATAATCTTGTCAGATGTCTATTTAAACAAACATCCGTCCACCACTTTTACAGTGCTCTAACCGCTTTATTTATAAACAAAGAGCGAGTGTCGCATTTTTCAGCAAATTAAGTAGCGGCTGAGATTACTTATGACAGTGCTCTACCCAAAGGGGGGGGGCTTAAAATATTTGTTGTCATTGATATTTAGTCCTGTTTCGTTGTATCACAACTCATCAGTGCTGCTAAACTAGCACCTCTCTCAAGCAGAGAATTGAACCTAGAACCATATATATATATATATATATATATATATATATATATATATATATAGTAATTACTAACTAGCTCTACCTATGTATTGAGCACTTTTGAAGTAAATACTTCAAGTTTACGCATAAATCTATACTTTCGTATATTAATTTTATGTGAGTAAATTAAGTAGTTATATATGTATATATATATATTATGCGCAGATAATCATTGCCTGGTCATAAAATAGAATTTTTTGATTAATATAGATTTCATATGTATTATTAGAGTCGATTCTTATTCGATTCTTATTCGATTATTAGTCGATTATTAGTCGATTCTTATTCGATTATTAGTCGATTCTTATTCGATTCTTATTCGATTATTAGTCGATTATTATTCGATTATTATTCGATTCTTATTCGATTATTAGTCGATTCTTATTCGATTATTAGTCGATTCTTATTCGATTATTAGTCGATTCTTATTCGATTATTAGTCGATTATTATTCGATTATTAGTCGATTCTTATTCGATTATTATTCGATTCTTATTCGATTATTAGTCGATTCTTATTCGATTATTAGTCGATTCTTATTCGATTATTAGTCGATTCTTATTCGATTATTAGTCGATTCTTATTCGATTATTAGTCGATTCTTATTCGATTATTATTCGATTCTTATTCGATTATTAGTCGATTCTTATTTGATTATTATTCGATTATTATTCGATTATTAGTCGATTATTAGTCGATTATTAGTCGATTCTTATTCGATTATTAGTCGATTCTTATTCGATTATTAGTCGATTCTTATTCGATTATTATTCGATTCTTATTCGATTATTAGTCGATTATTATTCGATTATTAGTCGATTATTAGTCGATTATTAGTCGATTATTAGTTGATTATTAGTCGATTATTATTCGATTATTAGTCGATTATTATTCGATTATTATTCGATTATTAGTCGATTATTAGTCGATTATTAGTCGATTCTTATTCGATTATTAGTCGATTCTTATTCGATTATTATTCGATTATTATTCGATTCTTATTCGATTATTAGTCGATTATTAGTCGATTCTTATTCGATTATTAGTTGATTATTAGTCGATTATTATTCGATTATTATTCGATTCTTATTCGATTATTATTCGATTCTTATTCGATTATTATTCGATTCTTATTCGATTATTATTCGATTCTTATTCGATTATTAGTTGATTCTTATTCGATTATTAGTCGATTATTATTCGATTATTATTCGATTCTTATTCGATTATTAGTCGATTCTTATTCGATTATTAGTCGATTATTAGTCGATTATTAGTCGATTCTTATTCGATTATTAGTCGATTATTAGTCGATTATTATTCGATTATTAGTCGATTATTATTCGATTATTATTCGATTATTAGTCGATTCTTATTCGATTATTAGTCGGTTATTAGTCGATTCTTATTCGATTATTAGTCGATTCTTATTCGATTATTATTCGATTATTAGTCGATTATTAGTCGATTCTTATTCGATTATTAGTCGATTATTATTCGATTATTAGTCGATTATTATTCGATTATTAGTCGATTATTATTCGATTATTATTCGATTATTAGTCGATTATTAGTCGATTCTTATTCGATTATTAGTCGATTATTATTCGATTATTATTCGATTCTTATTCGATTATTATTCGATTATTATTCGATTATTAGTCGATTATTAGTCGATTCTTATTCGATTATTAGTCGATTCTTATTCGATTATTATTCGATTATTATTCGATTATTAGTCGATTATTAGTCGATTCTTATTCGATTATTAGTCGATTATTATTCGATTATTATTCGATTATTAGTCGATTATTATTCGATTATTATTCGATTATTATTCGATTATTAGTCGATTATTATTCGATTATTAGTCGATTATTATTCGATTATTATTCGATTATTCGTCGATTATTAGTCGATTATTATTCGATTATTAGTCGATTATTATTCGATTATTATTCGATTATTAGTCGATTATTATTCGATTATTATTCGATTATTATTCGATTATTAGTCGATTATTAGTCGATTCTTATTCGATTATTAGTCGATTCTTATTCGATTATTATTCGATTATTATTCGATTATTAGTCGATTATTAGTCGATTCTTATTCGATTATTAGTCGATTATTAGTCGATTATTATTCGATTATTAGTCGATTATTAGTCGATTCTTATTCGATTATTATTCGATTATTATTCGATTATTATTCGATTATTAGTCGATTATTAGTCGATTATTATTCAATTATTAGTCGATTATTAGTCGATTCTTATTCGATTATTAGTCGATTATTATTCGATTATTATTCGATTCTTATTCGATTATTATTCGATTATTATTCGATTATTATTCGATTATTAGTCGATTATTAGTCGATTCTTATTCGATTATTAGTCGATTCTTATTCGATTATTATTCGATTATTATTCGATTATTAGTCGATTATTAGTCGATTCTTATTCGATTATTAGTCGATTATTAGTCGATTATTATTCGATTATTAGTCGATTATTAGTCGATTCTTATTCGATTCTTATTCGATTATTATTCGATTATTATTCGATTATTAGTCGATTATTAGTCGATTCTTATTCGATTATTATTCGATTATTATTCGATTATTAGTCGATTATTAGTCGATTCTTATTCGATTATTAGTCGATTCTTATTCGATTATTATTCGATTATTATTCGATTATTATTCGATTATTAGTCGATTATTAGTCGATTCTTATTCGATTATTATTCGATTATTATTCGATTATTATTCGATTATTAGTCGATTATTAGTCGATTATTATTCAATTATTAGTCGATTCTTATTCGATTCTTATTCGATTATTATTCGATTATTATTCGATTATTAGTCGATTATTAGTCGATTATTATTCGATTATTAGTCGATTATTATTCGATTATTAGTCGATTATTAGTCGATTCTTATTCGATTATTATTCGATTATTATTCGATTATTAGTCGATTATTAGTCGATTCTTATTCGATTATTAGTCGATTCTTATTCGATTATTATTCGATTATTATTCGATTATTATTCGATTATTAGTCGATTATTATTCGATTATTAGTCGATTATTAGTCGATTCTTATTCGATTATTAGTCGATTCTTATTCGATTATTATTCGATTATTATTCGATTATTATTATTATATTGTACCCAATATCTAGTTTGTTATTTGAAAAGTAAAAAAAAAGTAAAAAAAAAAATTATTTGACGCCATCAGCTAGTATCAAAACCAAAACATATAGCATTACAGCCTTAGTTGTTACCATTTGAGCTATCATTAGAAGGATAAGAAATAGTTAAAAAAAGAACTGACTTTAATGCATAAATGTATATTTACGAAAGCATAGACGAACACTTTAAGTTGATTTACGCCTGCCAAGTTCCTATTTTTTTCTTTTCAATTTTGACTCATTAGCAGCTATTTTTAACAACTAAAAAATCACATGGAATTTGTTATACAGATCCAAATCCCCTACACATCAAGTCTTAAGTCTGTTGACCAAAAATTGACAGAGGAGTTTAGTAGAGACCGTTCCTCAGACAAGCAGACAACGTCACTTATGGGATAATTTGAATATTTCTCCTGATTCCAATACAATTACTGATTCTGTTCTAAATTCTTAATTCAGATACAATTATCGATTATAATTCTTTTTAAACTTCTAAATATACAGTCAATATTTTTTTTTTTTTTTAGGTGGACCAGATCACAGCAAAAAGCCACGTAATATGTGCATATATATTTGCGCTAATTTACAAAGACTCTTCTCAGGTTGACCTACAGATGTTAGTTTAAAATCAATAAATATCGATCATTTGATCATTAATACAAAGCTGAAGAAAATTAAGTTTGAAACAAAAAGCAAACAAATAGAAACAATGAAAAGAATCATTTTTATGTTGAAAAATCAATACAATACTGATTCCGATTTCGATACTGATTCCGATATCCCCCAAAAGTTTTGATTCTTTTGATCCCCAATTCTGATTCCGATTAATCGTCCCAACACTAAAAGAGTTTTACAGAAGGGAGCACATTCCTTTTTGCTGCAGTCAAGAAGCAGAGGGTTCATTTTTTATTCAGTAGGGGGAGGTATAAGTACGTACAGACGTATTTGAAAATAATGTTGGCAATGTGTTGAATTTTTCAACATGTTATTTTAAGGTGTAAATTGAGTTAAGAAAGAAGCAGCTTCGTTTTTGTTAGGAGCAGAAACGAGCTCCCAAAGCTCTAAAGCCCTGCATATATATATGGATGTATCATAATCGGTGATGGGACGATTCCCAATATTTTTCCCCGATTCCAATATTTTTCCCGATTTCAATTCCAGATTCTGTTCTAAATTCTTGATTCTGATATAATTACCGATTCTGATTCTTTTTAATTTTTAAATACGGAGTTGTTTTTTGGAGGAGCTATCGAAAAAAAAAAAAAAAGCATGAAATATTTACATATAATTTTCCAAACATAGAAATACACTTATGGAGATAATCTATTGATTTTTAATTTTACTGGTAGTTTCAAATCAGTGAACAGAAAACTGAATCATTAATAACAGCCACATAAGATAATGAGATTAGAACCAATTATGTATATCAAAGCTAAGATCGAAAAGACACACGAAAGCAATAAATGCAACCTTTGTGGACAAAGGGATGAAACAATAAACCACATAAGTGAATGCATCAAACTAGCCCCAAAAGAATATAAGAATAGACATGACCAGGTGGGAAAGACAGTACATTAAGAACTATGCAAACCACTGCACCTTGAACATCTAAACAAATGGCACAGGCACAAATTCACAGCAGCACTTGAAAGAAAAATCATAAAATCTCATGGAACGGGGATATTTAGGCAACATTTCGCACTTAGCAATTATCAAAGGTTTCTACTAGTGATGGGACGATTACAATATTTTCCCCGATTCTGTTCTAAATTACTGATTCCAATTCCAATTCTTTTTAATCTTTAAATATAGAGTTGTTTTTTGGAGGAGTTACCGCAAAAAAACATGAAACATGTGCATATCATTTCCTGAACGTAGAAATACACTTACGGAGATGGTCTATTGATTTGAATTTTTTAGGTAATTTCAAATCAATAAATATTTATCATTTCATCATTAATATGAGCCACGGAAAAATTAAGTTTTAACTAAAAACAAACAAATAAAAATTATGAAAAATCGTTTTGGCATCGGAAAATGGGCACAAATTTTTCCGATTCCAATATCCACAAAAGTTCCAGTTTTTCAATTCCCAATTCTGATTCCAATTAATCGTTCCAACACTAATCATCATCATCATCATGCAGTCCGTCAGTCTTGACGATGACTAGTCGAGGCCTCAGTGTTTTATCCTTCAGTACAGGATTTTCCACCTTGGCTCCTAACTTGCTTGTGCAGTTTAGGTGCAGTATCTGTTGCACATCAGATAAACACTCTCTGAACCCCCAATGCTTGTGTGTGGCCAACATGGAGGCACTGTAGGAGTCTTGATGATGGAGAGGCTATGTACTAGCAGGGAAGACTTATGCACAGCTGCTCCCTTTTCACCATGAGGTTAGCCAGCGGTGTTAGCTGGAAGTGAGAAGGCATGCAAGCATGAACTTAACACTAACTTATACCTAACACACTAGACGCCTCACATCTCCCTGCCGGATTAAGAATCCAAACACACACACTAATAATAATACAATAAATATGTGGGCGGTGGCTTATTGAAATAAATCCCATGGCGGAGATAATGTGATACAAGGGTCGCAAAGTAGGATTTGAAAAGTCAGCACTCTAGAAGAAGAGGACTCTGGCCTGTAAAATATACCTAGGCAGCCCTGTCGGCATTCCCTGGTAGGGTAATTAGCAGCAAATATAAACTATGAAGAATATACTGCATTTATTTTTACTCGTGGTCGTGGGGTTTTAGGGTTGAGGTAATTTTTTTAAATTATTAAAATCTTACCTGCACTGCCTGCATCTACGACAGTAGTGACCCCTCGTTTTAGGCAAAATTCATCCACTTCGATTCCTAATGGTGTCGAATATTGGTAAACGTGAGTATGGCAATCGAGCAGACCAGGAACAACGAAACAACCCGAGGCGTCAAAGACTTTTACTGAGAACAGACCAGAAGATGAAGAATTGCTCGAATTAAAGGAATCGGTCAGAGAAGATTTGGGAAAGAAACGATCAGAAAGATGCAACTCTGAAAACGGAAAGGGGCTAAAAAAGGATAACATATTCGAATTGGCGGTTCCCTCACTTTGCTGAACCGGAATGGGAACATCTTTTACGCCAGAATCGCAGACAATTACAGAATGGTCAACACTCGAATTCAAAGAAACAGACAAAGTGTTTCCGTCTGTGAAACGGATATTCGCTCTGCTAGCAGCTGTTGAGACATTTTGGTGCGATTCTTTGTGTGTTGGTTCTTCGATGGCAACTATCCTTTTACCAAGCACAACGACATTAGATGAAAATGCTGGCACGTAATTTTCAGACGCCATTTTCGTAATTATCGGAAGATCTGTACTCGCTGAAGCTGTAGCAGTACAGTTATTTCTGTTCGCAGCATCGGAATAACGACGGTTTATAGTGCTTTCGCCAGCATCAGTTCCGCTAATGGTAACACGTGTAATTCCTTCTTCATCACTAATTGCTTGAAGATGACTTCTGAGGGTTTTTTTGGCTGCGTTAAAACATTGAGCACCATTATCCTCTTGAGTAGTTGCCTGGAAACGTTTGGCAAAATTGTGAGCGATCATTTCATCACGAGAGCTAAGAACTGCACGAATGTCTACAGCTGCGTCTAATGTGCCGTTCAAGTCCAAAAGGAGGCCTCCGCGTATAAGGTAGCCTATTTGACTCGAGGCGTCCGCCATAGTTTCTTATTCTTTCTTAAAATAATGAACAGGCCGAGTGAATGTATGTGAGAGGAAGAGATAGATAAAAAGATAATTTTTATATCTATCTATCTATCTATCTATCTATCTATCTATATATATATATATGTGTGTGTGTGTGTGTGTGTGTGTGTATATGTATGTATGTATGTATGTATAATTTTTAATATATCGCACAAACCTCCGTCCTTTAGTTTTTTATAAATAAAAAAAATTTACGAACTATGTTCAACGCTTGAAGATAAAATATAGATATTTACGGCTTCCTTGCGTTTTGTCGGTTGGAAATGATTTCAAATATCTTAATGCTTTTGTTTTGAAATAAATATTAGAAATAAAATGGCAATAGAAAGTAAAATAAGCAAATGAATAGATACTACTACTACTACTACTACTACTACTACTAATAATAATAATAATAATAATAATAATAATAATAATAATAAATAAATAAATAAATAAATAACTGTTAGCGTGGTGGTGTTTTCTTTAAAAAAAAATATCTACTTGTCGACGCTGCGTAAAATGGCAAATGACATCAACGGATCAAAACGAACTGAATTATTGTAAATACAAATATTTATTTAAATGTTGAAATCCTCGTTGAAATAACTATAGTAATTAAACGCGCACGCACCACCACCGCACGTCACGTTCACGTATCTTTGTTTTCGCTGTTAAAATATTTCAAAATATGTTTTATTTTCTTACATAGAAAAATTACCTACACAAAAAAATTCAAAGTTATGCTCAGGTCACTAACAATTTGCGACAGGGAAAAAAAAATTCAAAAGTTTCTTCACCTCCCGGTCCGTTGAAAAGAATATACGACGGGCCACTCGTTCAACAAATGACGGATTTACTCGAGCTGAATTTGACCTATTTCGTCCTGATAAAAAAGAAAGAAATAAGAAAAAAAAAAAAAAAAACAGGATATATTTATATCGCACTTGTCTGTCTTTATAGGACGCTACGTAACTAATCTTGTCACTTATCTACAAGCAAGTGCTTGTTTTTAGACACCCTTTCCCCATCCCGCCGATATGGTCTGGCTTTCCCCAGCTCGCTACCGCTTCGCATTTTCGTAACGTAAATTACTTAAAACAAAACTGTTAAATGAGAAACATTTTCCTTGTGTTATGTTGATTAATCAGATTATTATTCTAATCTTGGGCACAACGTTTCGGGCGCTGCAACCTGCGACCTTCTTCGGGTGTTGAAAACATGCTTCTTTTTCTCTATTAAGGAAAAGAGGGTTGGCTCTGCATTACAAGAATTCGAACCGTGAGTTTGAGGGTGGATCCCTATTAACACTAATTATAGATATCCCAAAAATTTGAGTCATAGGAAAACCTTTAAAAAATATCTTAGTGACCCCTAAAAATTGAACCTTTTTTATGATCTACGAACCCACCCTCAAGCTCACGGTTCGAATTCTTGTAATGCAGAGCCAACCCTCTTTTCCTTAATAGAGAAAAAGAAGCATATTTTCAACACCCGAAGAAGGTCGCAGGTTGCAGGGCCGAAACAGTGTGCTAATAACACTCAAGATCAGAATTGTTCTGGGGTAACTGACACCCCTATTCCTGTCTTCACATGGACTCTCCCATCGCTGTGAAAGGCAGCCATTTTGGACTCTCTAATCAGAGATTCCATGCCAGCCTAATCGTTGACATGACTTTACAGACTCTCCTGTTTGATATTGTGAACCTCTAAAATAAGGCCACAACAAGAATAATAGTCCCATTAATCAACGTAACACAAGCATTCACATCTCACCTAAAAAATTTAGAATTGCATTAAGAAACATTTTATTCATAAGTTTGTCGCAAACGTGAAACAACGAATGTTGCATTTAGATTCATATAAAATAACCATTAACATTGTAATCATTTCGATACACATTTTTTAATTTTAAAAAAATGACCATAAATAAAGGAAAAGAAAGAAAAAACGTCGGCGCTTCTACACTATTGGGACAAAATTTCGGAAATCGTGATACTGAACTTTACATGAAAACAACGGTATCTACGTATTCCTCATATTTTTAACATGATTATATCCAAAAATTACGAAAATCGATAAGGTAGAAAATGATTTATTAAAGAAAATAAAAAATAGAATTTGATGAAAACGATCGTAAGACACAGGAGAGTTCAAAAGGGAGGTAATTTTCTGTTTCGATTAAACAAAGATGGCGGCAATTTTTCACCTACTAACATGATTAAAGTTTAATAATTCAGTAATATGCAGGTAATTTCGACTGTCTAATTTGGAAGCTAGTGGAAGCCATTGTAATTTATTAGAATTGGCAAAAAAAAAAAAATCAGTAGAAACCATTGTTTTTTATCTGAAAACTCCATTTATCTATTACAAAATCTCGTCCCAATTCTGTAGAAGTGCCAAAAAGTCTGTTTAAAAGTTATTAAAACAAGTTTGACCTTCATAAGGAAAAATGGTACATATGATACTCGCGTATGATAGATCTAGACCTTTGCATGAAGTCGGATCTTACTAAGTGACCAAAGGCGAGCTTTTGTTTTGTGTTGATAGAAATCACTCCAGGCAGCGCATGAAGCCACTTGATGTAAGGCGCTAACAAAAATGAAAGGTGATTTTCACAAAGTGGCGTATTGGCGAATGGAAAACAATACACACATATAAAATATATAATAGATTTACTTCGTTAGGTACAATAATAGAAGTCCGTGTCGGGTAGCAACAACTGGTAAGCAAGTTAACAAGTAAACAGCTAAATGCTCGCATTCCAACTCACAGCTTTCAACTGATTCCAACAAGTTTTGTTCATATGTCAAGGCAAAACAAAAGGTATGAGTCAAGATAATGAATGACGTCACGTTTTTCGAGTTGGAGAGAAAAAAAAAGTTTTTTAAATCAGTATGTCTGTGGAAGCCGCACAACAAAGATTACCAATAAAAAAAATGTACACATTGTTGTATCGTTCAGTGATACAAAATATAGAATAGATTTATTCTGTTAGGTACAATAATAGAAGTCCGTGTCGGGTAATAACTGAATTAACAAGTAAGCAGCTAAGTGTTTGCATTCAAACTCACAGCTTTGAACTGACTCTAACCAGTTTTGAGCCACGTCACAGCATAAAGGCAACAGATGCCTATTGGCCTTAGTCTTGAAAAGTTTTGTTCGCCTTAAATATACTTTAAGAGTAGTGATGTGCTGTGAGATAGAGAGAATCAAATTACATTTTTCAAAGGTAGAAAACCTGTTTTCCCTAGAAAAAACGAATATTGGAAACAAAACAGATTCAGATCAACCATTAGATTCATTCTGTTAGGTACAATAATAGAAGTCCATGTCGGGTAATAACAACTAATAAATGAGTTGACAAATAAATAGTTAAATGCTCGCATTTCAACTCACAGCTTTCAGCGTACTCCAACCAGTTTCGTTCACGTATCGAGCCACGTCACAACATAAAGGCAACAGATATCTATTGACCTTAGTCTTGAAAAGACCAAGGCTATAGGTAGGAGAAAAACTGTCGGCAGGGTTCCACAATTCCTGGAATGAAGCTACTGTAACAGAAAGCTGTCTTAGTGAAGTGTCAAAACAATGGATTGATGAAGACCACTAGACCAACGAGTCAAACGAGCTGGAACAAAAGAAGCAGGGAATAGATCAAACAATTCCGAATGACACATGTCATAATAGAATTTATAGAAAAGAATGAGACTAGCAACATCACGTCCGAGAGAGAGGTTGCAGAAAAGAAGAAAGGGTGGGGGTCAATCAAATTACAGAAATTAAGAAATGAATATAATTGAAACCAGTGAGAGAACTGTAATTTCAACTTATGCAGCATTCATTCTTTGTCTTAACATGCAAGTTAGATTACGTAAAGTCTCTGTACCGATTGGTCAAGAAAACGATTGTATTTTTTTTTTAATATGAACGTGTGTGCATTTAAGAGCAATTGATTTCAATATATATATATATATATATATATATATATATGAATATATTGTGTTTTATGGAAATCACTCGAGACAAGGCATGAAGCCACTTGATGTAAGGAGCTAACAAGAATGAAACATGATTATTGTAAAGACAGGAGATGCCAATTGATCTTAGTCTTGGAAAGACTGAGGCTGTAGGTAGAAAGAAAACAGTGAGCAGGAAGAGAGTTCCACGAATTTTCAGTTCTTGGAAAGAAGCTATTGGAATAGGAAGCTGTATTACAATGAGGTATTAAAACAGTGAACTGATGGAAACCACTAGTCCAATGAGACAAATGAACTGGAACAAAAGGAAGGGGGGAATAGATCCCACAATTTGGAAGAAGATTTATCATAATGACATTCATAGAAACGACTGAGCTTAGCAATATCATGTCTGTGAGAGAAAGGTTGCAATGAAGAAGAAAGGGTAAGGCCAGTCAAATTACAGATAAATTTCTGTAATTTATCAAGAATCTTCAAATGGGACAGAGATTTGCCAACCCAAATATGGCAACAGTGCTCCATACATGATCTGATCGTAAATTCGCAGAGATGGAGAATAACCTCTGATGTAAGAAAGTGTTTGGAGTTATAAAGAGAACTGATTTTACAAGAAGCAGAAAGAGCAATGGATTTAATATATACACATCCATAGCCCTTGAGCCCCTGGGGGAGGGGCATAGGGCATCGACAACTTTTTGTAGATGCTTTTGTAGTGAGGAGTTCTTTTTACAGGGTGAAGGTGCTGGCCCCACGCCCAACCTTCCCAGAAGGTGCATACAGTGCCTAGCCTTCCCAAATGGCCACCCACCTGGTACTGGCCAGGCTCAACGTTGCTTTACTTTGGTGATCTGGCGAAAACCGGTGTATCAACGTGATTGTGCCGTACATGGATTTAATATATGAACTCCAAAAAAGAGTTGACGAGAAAGAAAGACCAAGAAGTTAAAAAGTCAATTTCTCATCGAAAGCAGATACATCCATAAGAATCTCAGGAAGAAAAGGGACACGCCTACAACTGAAAGACCTGACCTGAGTCTTAACAGGATTAAACAAAACAAGACGTTTCTTACCTCACTCCTCAACTGAACGCAGGTTAACTTTTTAGATCAACTGCATATTTCAGCTAACCCAAAGGAGATGAGTGAGAAGCAATACCAGAATATAATTTTGATGTTTGTTCATTACTTACGAATATGACCGTGATCATGCAATTATTCTGTGGGTTCGAAGATGGCTTGTTAGACCAATTCGAGCTCTGTAGTATTTCCCGCATGTAGGACACCTGTAGGATAATTCTGTATTAGAGGTGTTGACTGCTCTGTCTTTTCTTATATCACGTTTTCTCTTGCATTTTTCATTGTGTGTCGATTCAGCAACTGTAGCCTCTTTGTAGGCTTTGGCATGCCAGGAACATCTGTCTTGGGTTAGTTTTTTCCCATGATTTAGAATACAAACTGTTTTAGAGAAACGTTCAGATTGCATTTGAACAGTTTCCACTGTCCTCTCGCGCGTCTTTTTCCTTTGGAGAGTTCACTGTAAAGGAACTGCTTTGTGAGCTTTGACTCAGGCATGTGACATATATGACCTGCCCAACGAACCTGGCACTGCTGTAACATGGTGTACACTGATGGAAGGTTTGACCGAGCTAAAACCAGACTATAGAGTGGTATCGTCAGCACAAGTGTTAATTTTATGAATAATAGTCTCTGGAAGGGGATTTATATAAAGAAATGTTGGATCTAAAATAGCGGCATGTGGAACAGCGCTATTGATAGAAGAAAAAATAAACACCATTCAAAGTTTCTCGCAAGCTTCCATAAAAAAGGAAAGACCTAGCAATATCTAGAACAGCACCATCAATAGTATAATCCAAAAGTTTATGTAGACGATCTGACTGCTATATATTATATCTTTGTAGGCTTTGGCATGCCAGGAACATCTGTCTTGGGTTAGTTTTTTCCCATGATTTAGAATACAAACTGTTTTGATGAGAAAGAAAGACCAAGAAGTTTAAGAGTCAATTTCTCATCGAAAGCAGATCCATCCATAAGAATCTCAGAAAGAAAAGGGACACGCCTATGATTGAAAGACATAAGCTGAGTTTTAATAGGATTAAATTAAACAAGCCATTTCTTACGCCAATAACTGAACCCAGATCAACTTTTAGATCAGCCGCATATTTCAACTGATCTGAGAAAGATAAGCAAGAAACAATACCAGGTGTCATCAGCATAAATGTTAATTTTTTTAATATTCTTATTGACAGCAGGTAGAGAGTTCCGCAAGCCTGCAGTTCTCTAGAATGAAGCTACTGGAATAGAAAGCTGTATTACAATGAGGTATCAAAACAGTGAATTGGTGAAGATCACAAGACCAATAAGTCAAACGAGCTGAAACAAAAGAAGCAGGGAATAGATCAAACAATTCTGGATAACACATGCCATAATAGAATTTATAGAAAAGACTGAGACTAGCAACATTACGTCTGTGAGAGAGAGAGGTTGCAGAAAAGAAGAAAAGGTGGAGGTCAATCAAATTACAGATACGAGTCTACAATTTATCAAGAACCTTCAAATGGGACACAGATTCACCAGCTCAATGTCATTGTTGACATGATGTTGAATTTCATCCGTGCTTTGACCTGTAAATGTGGCACAAAAATATTAGAACATAGCTTCTCAGTGGGGCCAAAATTCACCCCCAGGGGTGAATTTTGATTTCTCAGGGAGTGAATTTCAAACCCATTTATAGTTTTACTCTGTCAAGGCAGGATAGGCTGTTTTTAGCAGCTCCTGCCCAGATGTGGCAGCAGTACTCCTTCCTTGGACGTACTTGGCTTTTATATAGATAGAGAATTGCATCAGCAGTGAGATATCTTCTGGAGTGGTAGAAGGATCCCACCATTTTTCCAGCGACCTTGGCAACAGACTTGATGTACGTGTTCCATTCCAGATGGTCAAACCCAGAAGCTTGTCAAAACATGTTCAACAAGTGAGATCAGAGATGTGTAACTGTACAACTCATTCTATCTGCCGATCCAAGTTATGACAACAGGACCATTGCCAGCTCCCTCAAAATCCATTGCTGGATTGCTACAAATAAAAGGGATGTGTCCAGAGTGATGAAAACAAGTTTCCAGTCATGGTTATGGTTTAAAGTGAGGACCACATCATGTCACCTCACATCTTCGAAGTCAATTTGAAAGTCAACACCAAAGTGTACCTGGATGTGCTGAAGAGTGTGATGATCTCTTGGTGCTCGAGTATTTATTTAGAAGTGAACTGTTTAGAAAAAAAAAACGTAATATTCGCATGCACATGTCTCAGTTTCTTTCGTTTTTTTTTTTTTTTACTTTATTTTCTTTTAAAGAAATTTAACGTTACGTTTAATACCGGGCAACGCCGGGTACATCTGCTAGTTGTACAATATATTCCATTTCAAAATGTAGTTCAGATCTCTGATATTTTGAGCATCATCTTCACAGTAAAAATTTTATTTTAACAGAATTAACAAATTTTAAAGCAATCACAAAGAAATTAAAACTATTTTCAAAAACATTTTAAGAGTAAATTATTTAAAAAAAATGGACTCGATGGATGAGAAATTGGTATAGCTATTGAATTTAACGTTACGTTTAATACCTACGCCATTTCTATTTATAATAAATGAGAATTCTGCATTAATTGAAATATAATTTTTATGCGTATTTTACGACCTATATTACTTTATAAAATATTAATTGTTTTTTTTTTTTGTTTTTAGAAAAATAAAATAATTTCTTATCTGATACTGAGTCGCCTATACTCCTGCATCACCTAGGTTGTTAGTCCGTGTTGTTAAGTATTTAGCTGACATCACCTTTCTTCTTCTTTTTCTTCTTGTTGTTGTTTTTTTGTTTGTTTTTTTAACCCCGTGTATACGCCTTATCTCCAAGGCCAATGGAGCATAATTGCTCCACTTCTCATTCTCTTTCTCTCTCACATTCCTGTCCCAGGGTATTGAAAAGTCTACAATCTGCCAGTTTTTTTTTTTTTTTTTTTTTTTTTTTTGTCGTCATTGACAAAGTCCAAAAAAACTGGCAGATTGTAGACTTTTCAATACCCTGGGACAGGAATGTGAAAGAGAAGGAGAATGAGAAGTGGAGCAATTATACTTCATTGGCCTTGGAGATAAGGCGTACACACGGGGTTAAAACACAAATAAATCTCCATCGTAGTTGGTACACTAGGAGTAGTATCAAGTCGCCTGGAAGGACAATTGAAAAAACTACAAATCCCCAATGTTTTAGGCGGTCTTCAGACCTCTGCTATTGTAGGTACTACCAACATCCTTAGGAAAACCCTTGATCTTTGAAGCTCCTGGTTTGAAGCCGAGATTAAGGGAAATCCTCTGGAAATGAATCCTATCCCTTTCCAAAGAGACGTTGATAAACGAAATCAGAATTATTATTATTGTTGTTGTTGTTGTTGTTGTTGTCGTCGTCGTCGTCGTCGTCGTCGTCAACTCTACAGTGTTGTTTTACTTTTTTTTTATTTTTCATTCAAGAACAGGTTTTTACACCAAAGCCAGTGAGCATAGTCAAAAGGTCGATTAGATGGAAAGCACCTGCCATAGGATGTTTGCTGTGCCAAGCAGAATTGACTTCTGGAGTACGGTGATGTTGTACTTGATTCAACTGTATCTCAAGATCCTCTGGAATTGAGCTCAGCACACCTCTGATGATTGGCACAATGAAAGTTTTCTTATTCCACAACCTAGCAATCTCCAACCTCAGTTTCTGATAGTTCCATAGTTTCTTATTCTTTTTGCATGCTCATCATCATCATCACCATCATCATCACCATCATCATCACCATCATCATCATCAAGGTCATCAGCATCATCATTATTACTACTGAGCATCATTCATTTATTTCGTCTGAATCAGATGATTATTGTTGGCATTGGTTTCCATGATATTTTTCTAGTTAGACCTTTTTCTAGAAAGACATCGGGCTCTTACGGAACGGGCAACGTGAAGATTGCCAATATTCCTAAGCAAAAATATTTTTGTGGGACAAGTTGGATTCGAACTTGGCACACCTATGTTGCTAATCCATGTGGTTAACCAATTAGCAACCGTCACCTCCCTGTCGTAAGCCCCCCCCCTCCACGGGTCCATGCTATAAGTACATGTGACTTGTCATTCTATTCCGGGGAAAGAATAAGAGAATGACAGATGCCGGGAATATATTCGTCGCTGATTGCTGTTATTATTTGCAGCAAAGTTAGATTACAAATGCGGCTTAATTGGAGTAAAGAGTAGTTGGAGTTGTTGAAGAGAGAGGGGGGGTAGAAATAGAGGTGGAGAGCTAGGCTAAAGAGAGAGGGGTAGGAAGAATGATAGTAGAGGGAGAAAAGAATACCTTTTGATTAACGCGAGCAAAACGGTCCACTTTTTGCATCTGATCATTTCGATTATTAGATTCAAGATTAAAGTCTCGGAAACGCCATCTTAGTTTGTAAGAGTTTCCGATATAACTGTCCCCCCCCCCCCGCCCACGCATTGTTGAAAATAGTGAGAGAAGAGAGAGAAAGAGAGGGGGAATAGAGTGAGAAAGTGAAAGAAAAAACTTGAAAGAAAAATAGGAGGGGAAAGAAAGAGACAGAGAGAGAGAGAAAAAAAAGAAAAGGAAAGCGAGAGAGAGAGAGAGAAAGAGGGAGAGAGAGAGAGAAAAGAAAAATAAGAGAAAAAGAAAGTAAAGAAACAAAACGAAGAAATAGATAAAAAAAAGAAAGAGAATGGAAAAAGGGAGAGAGGGAGAAAGAGGGGAAGAAGAGGCGGACAGAGAGATAGAGATAGACAGATAGATAGACAGAGAGAGATAGAGAGGAGGGAGGATAAAAAGAGAGGTGGAAAGAGATGCAAGAAAGAAAAACAGAGATAGAAAGAGATAGAGTAGGAAGAGGAGAGAGCAGCAAAAAGTAAAAGGAGAGCAAATCAGAGAGACTGAGAAAGAGAAGAAAAACAGAAAGTGGAGGAGAAAGAGAGAGAAAGAGGAGGAGAAGGAGAAAGCGAGATAGATAGCAAAAGAGATCAACTGAAAATTCGTTAACTCCAACCCAACAATCTAGTATTAAAAAATTTGAGATGCTCATGACTACGTCCGCACTATTAACAGGATTTCTTTTCTTCTTTTTCCTTTTTTCTTTGCAGCTCAAATCTTCCATGTGTTTGTGTTCAGTTTTCGATTTGACGTTTAAAAATATAATCTTGTAAAAATAAACCAAATAAATAAAAACACAAATAGAAAAATAAATATCTGAACTTTTTCATTTTTTTAACTAAAAAAAAAACGCATTAGCTAAAAGTTGAAATATAAAAAAAGGAGCGGTTGAAATATTTCACCGAAGGCATTTGCTTTTTTCACAAATTTTTGATAACATTGGTTGATGGTCTTAAATTGTATGTATAGCTTTAGGGGAGGGCGCCATCCCTTTACCATTAAGATTGTACTTTGCTTGTTGAAATACATAAATGGAACGACCATAGTCGAGAGTGACTGTGATTCAAGGGAGGATGTGATACCTTTGTAATTTGGCTGTTACACTTGAACCGTGACGTTACATCTCAACCACTCGGACCCACATGTTGTCTGGTATTGCCGCAAAGGAACAAACAAAAAAGGGAAAGAAATAAAAATCCCGACTTGGCATTTTTTTTAAGCACACATGAAATGCAATTTATTAACAATAACGCATTTCATTATCTTTCAAAAGTCTTTTGACACACACGTGTTTTACTATGCTCTGCCATATTACATGTGCTTTTTAAAAGTCTTTCTCCCTGGCACCTCACACCAGCCATAGCCGGTGCTTTCTTGCCCTCGACTTCACACGTTCATCCTCATCAGCATGCACTATTCTTATTCTCCTTGACCATATGCTGTCCTTTTTTCTATTTTTTCTCTTTCTTCCAGTAACGTCAGCATGTGCACACTTGCTTAATTTGCATATGTGCTAAGATGGCTGCTGCTGCTGCTAATATTTTCATTCGTCAGCTATCCTACAGCTGATTTTCTCACACACATGCCATATGCCTTTACTTCACTATTAATTTTCTGGTTTTAATGCTGTGTGTTTAACAAAGGGGCAGACAATACTATTTTTTTAGTCTTTGGTATGACTAGATGAAGAATTGAACTCCAGTCTCCTGGCCTATTAGCAAGCACTCTAACACAGGGATCGGCAGCGTTTTAAACTAAGACGATCAATTAGCTATCCAGTGGTTCGGTGAAGGGCTATGTTATTAAATATAATGAAAATAATTTCTTCAGATGAAAAAGCGCTGTCTAAAAAGCTGAATTTAATCTGATTTTATTTAAACAATTCACCTTATTAACCAGTTGTAAAGGTAAAGAGGTTGCTAACTCCTATTCTAATGAAAATGGAACTTTTATTAAAATAAATGGCAGGCATTATCGACTAGTAATTTGGAGTATTTCGATTATTTGAACAACTGGTTTCATATTGGATCTTATTCTTCTTTAAATGTAGCCTCCAATTTCTTCAGGTGCGTCTTGTCAAACTTGGGAATCTTAAAAAACTTTCCAAGATGAGAACAGTAGTGAAGATAACTCCCTTCCCCCAATTCATTTTCCAAATTCCAAGATAATAACAGAAGTTCAGATAATTATTTTAACCTGATAACCAAATTTTATTGAGAAGATTTTATGAATACTATACATATTGGAAGAAAAACATAACTTTTAAATTTCTCCGAAAGAGTCATAAAAACTTATATTAAGTAGATACTTAATGCATTAAAATATATACACATCTTTGATTTTTTTTTAACCTATTTTTTTTAACCGACATGCTATAGTATCCAGGTAAAAGATTTCTCTACTCAGCAAAATGGACCTGTAGATCATGTCAGATCATTCAACCATTAGAAAGACGCCTCATTAGCTCTAGATGATTGCTTTTATCTTGAATGCTACTTTTTTTTATTGAATTTGGGAGCTTTATGTCGAGCTTGGGAGTCTGTACAATTTTGACTGGAGCCATATTTAATTCATGAGGGTAGATTGCTCTCATTTTATCAATCCTCACTGCGGATGATACTAAGAATACTTAATACTAAATCACTTAAGACTTCTACCTGGTTATAGCTGATTACTGAGTTTGACAAGATGCACCTGAAAAAGGTCAAAGGTTACAGTGTGAGAATAACATCCAAGACAATAGTCTGAATAATCGAAATAATCTAATCCTCATCTCACAGATTCTGAAGTATATTCAGCTATTCGCATTATTTGGAATCTTTGAACTGCTGTTCTCATTGAGGTATTTTTACAACGTTTCGGAATTTTGAACGAAAATACAATTGCGAATTTCTAAAAACTAACGCAAATTACTAAGGATGCTGAGTGGGGTAATCCTTTACCTGGGCACTATAGCATGTATTTATATGCCCCTACTCAGTAAAAAAAAGAAACAAAGTTGTATATATTTTTATGCATTAAGTATCTACTTAATATAAGTTTTCATGACTCTTTCTAGCGGCTAACGGAACAAGAGCATACTATTTCCGTGAGGTAAATAAATGGTTCCGTTCTAAATTCCGTTCAAATTTCCGAGTTTGACAGAAACATTCCCGAATTCGACAAGATACACCTGAAGAAGGTCGGAGGTTACATTGACGGAAACGTTGTGAAAATAACACTGAAGATGAGAACAGTAGTCTGATGAATCCAAATAATACGAATAACCAACCCTAATCTAAAAAAATCCAGAAACGTATAATCAACTAGTAAGTTGGAAACATTTGCTTTTAAATTTTATCATTTATCTTTTCTTTTTTTTTTCAAGAAGATATTTCCAAGATAAAAGAGCACGTGTTTTAGAGGTGGTAGAGCTCGTGACGTTTTCTTAGCGAGGAAGAACAACAACAAGGAAGAAGAAGAAGAAGAAGAAGAAGAAGAAGAAGAAGAAGAAGAAGAAGAAGAAGAAGAAAAGCTAACGTCAACGATCTGCTCCGCCCGTTCACATGAGATCCGATATCAGACTATTATAAAATGGTTATTTTGAAAACAAAATCAATTTATGAAACGAATACAACAAAAATAACATGTCCATCATTTTCAAACTTGACGCATTTCTTCATTGTTTATTGTTGAATGGTTTTTAGTCTTTCTTAACCCCATCCCCCCCGCCTTATCTTGTTCTCTTCCCTCCTTTCTTCTCTCTCCAACCGAGTTCGTATACACCATTCTATCTGCGTCCAGTGTCCACTGTGTCAGTCAAAAATATTTAACTATTCAGAACAGTTTTTCACCACATGTATCTTTGTCTTTCTTTAAAAAGATTAACATTAAAATATAATAATACTAAACCTTATGCCTAGAATCTTATTCATCAAAATCCATTACATAATTTTGACTCTAGAAAATGTCTAAAATTAAAGCTTAAGCCTAAGGGGCCTTAAGTAATTTTGTTTAATTCATTTTTGTCGAATGACTATGGAACAAATCCAATGCAAATCATATATATATATATATATATATATATATATATATATATATATATATATATATATATATATATATATATGTATATATATATATTACAAAAGTCTATAATTCCAAATTTCATGATGTTGACCACCTTTTAATTCATTCCTTTGAATGCGTTGACATTCACAATTCTTGACAGCACCTGTTTCGTAGCGCAAAATCATTCATTAAATTCTTAAATTTCCCCCACTCTTTATCTGTGCCTAAATCAAAACGCGGATTCCATCAACAAAGCTTCTTTCTTAGAACTGCACGCCTGTGGAACTCTGTTCCGTCTGCATGCTTCCCACCTGACTACAACTTGGATGTCTTCAAGTCCAACATTAACAAATTCCTAATGAACCGCCCCCTTAAGTAAACACTTCATCAAATCTCCACACTAACGTACTGTACTTGCAATAACCCTTATCCCTGAGTGGCTTCCGGGCCTTGATAAGTGGTGACCACCGTGTAAAAAAAAAAAAAATGTATTTCCACCAATATTGCAGCATTCTTCAAACTTGTCCAAAACACTGACACACAGTACGCCACAAATTCTGATTTTCATCAATTTCTTTGAATGCACCAGGAATATAATCTTTTTAATTCATTTGTTCTTTTAGAATTTTTCTCATACACCCCCCCCCCAAAAAAAAATCTATTGGTGTCAGGTCAGGTGAGCGTGGTGACCATTCAAAGCTACCTCTTCTTCCAAACCAACGCTGTTGAAAAACTTTGTTATGAAGGTGCTCCATCTCGCTGAAAGAAGAGTTCATCAAAGTTAAGTTTGGTTTGGAGTTGTGGCATTACCACTTCACAAAGCATTTCCAAATAGTTAAATAAGTGTATACTCACTTTTGGCCCACCCTGACTTTATTAGAGAGAGAGAGAGAGAGAGAGAGAGAGAGAGAGAGAGAGAGAGAGAGAGAGAGAGAGAGAGAGAGTTCCTATTTACTTTGCCTCCCCAGGAGGGTAGAGTTAGACACCAGGGTTGTTTTTCAATGCAGAGAAAAGGAACAAAAATTTTAAATTGCCTCATACGTGAACGATTTCTCCTCCGCTAACTGAGAACAAAAAATTGAAGCGTAGTATCAGAACAGATACTACACTTTGAGATATTCAATTTTTTATTCAATAGAAAAAGAAAAATACAAAAGGGAAAATGAACAAAAAATTTAGGTACAAGGCCAACTCAAAAAAGAAAGAGGGATGGTGAGGTTGGTTGGTTGGTCCATCTCGTCTCTGTTGGAAATTTAAAGGATTTCTCTCTCAGCCAGCATCTTTTATCATAATTATCTTTCTAAATGTGTATTTTTGTGTGTGGGGGGGGAGGACAAGGAATCTCTTACGGTGTTCCTATTTACAATGCCTCCCCACGGTACAGAGTTAGACGCCAGGGTCGTTTTTTAACGTGGAAAAAGGACAAAAATAAAAAAAATTGTCTCAGTCGTGAAGGATTTCTCCTCAATTGAGAGAGAACAAGAAATTGGAGTGCAGCATCTGAAGAACAGATATTACACTTTGATCTTGACCCGAAGGCTAAGAAGTATCTTATGGTGTTAAGAGGTTTAGAAACATACTCAACAGTACATGTTTATTCGTGATTTATATATCTTCCCCACTTCTCTTTCACACTCTCTCTCTCTCTCTCTCTCCCTCTTTCTCTCTTTTTCCCTTTGTCTAATAAATCTCAACATTTAAAAGGCAATTGGAAGCATGACTAAGCTGTAGAAAAGAAAGTTATTTAAACTGGTTTTAAATTTTTTAACAAATCGTCATCTAAGTAAACAATTAAGAAGTTTTGAAACGTTTTTTTTACACACACGACTAGAGATTAATATAACATTCATGCGTTAGCAATGATTTGTTATATTGTATGGCAACTTGGGTTCAATTAACAACTCAATCAATAAACAATACAAAATCTAACTTTAAAAAAATCCTTTTTAAAAAATGATAAATTTGGTAAAAAAAATAAATAAATAGATAAAGCATGAAAAATAAAAAAAGATTCCCGGGCTTAACCGGGTCCAGACAGCTAGTATCTTTGCCTCAGCAGAATGATATGGAAACTTATCATGGGAAGGAAGAAAACTTATCGCATTTGTTTTTGTTTGGTAGAAACAGAAAAATGAGTTGCTGGTTTCCTTGACACGAAAATATCACACACACACACACACACACACACACACACACACACACACACACACCTGTCGACTACTTTTAAACTTTCATCGCCATAGAAACAGAGACGTGTCTCCCTCAGAGCACTGACTGGTGGGAATACGAACTCTCCCCTTCCCCGTCTCTAGAAAGAGTGGGGGAGGAGGAGGAACTCTTTCTTCCAACAAGGCGAAATGAACGCAGCGATCATATTTCTAAACTAGACTATGCTAATAATGTACTGTTATGAAGAAAGAAAACAAAAAATGTTCGCTTACTTTTATCTATTATATAGAGAGCAGTCATAGGTTTGCTGTGTGCGTGCGTGTGTGTGTACGTGTCCACTGAAACGTCAAAAACTACACAAGACACACCAACAAAACATATATTACATTATTGCCTCGAACGGAATATTTGTACGTGTGCGTTCGTGCGCGCGTGCGCGTGTGTGATATATTCATTATTGGAAGCCAAGAGAAAAAAGTCAATCAGGCTGGGGTCACCATTGTCCTTTTCTCTTCGCTGCAACCTTTATCTCACAGAAAAGATGTTGCGAGTTTGTCTCTGCTTTATCATTATTTTCATGGAAAGTGTTCGACTGAGCTCCAATCTATGGTACTCCCTCGCCAAACTTTCCCAAGAAACACTCGTCTAGCTGAAAACACTACCAATTATTTCCCTCACTCTTTATCTGTGCCTAAACCTAAACGTAGATTCCATGAACAAAGCTTCTTTCTTAGAACTGCACGCCTGTGAAATTGTCTCCCGTTTTCCTGCTTTCCAGCTGACTACAACATGGTTGTCTTCAAGTCCAACGTAAACAAGTTCTTGATGAGCCGTTCCACTTGTTAGCAAATTTACCGAATTTCCATTACTAACGATTACTATATTGCCAATTGACTACTGTACACTCTCAACCCTCGTCCTCGAGTGGTCTCTGGGGCTTGATAAGTGGTTATGCCTATGTAAAAATAAAGACTATTTTCTATTGAATAGTACACCAGAGAGAGGGATTGTGACAGAGAGAGAGAGAGAGAGAGAGAGAGAGAGAGAGGGGGGGATTACAGAGTGTTGATGATAGAAAGAGGAAGAAAGAGAGAGAATGTGGTGAGAGGAGATAATATATATATATATATATATATATATATATATATATATATATATATATATATGATCGAGGTTTCATATTCTGTCATAGTCAGCCACGCTGATGAGCCCCAGTAATGGTGAAACACGCGTTCGTGGATAACTATTACACACACACACACACACACACACACACACACACACACACACACACACACACACACACACACATATATATATATATATATATGTTTAAATATGTTTAAATATGTATAAATAAAAAAATCAACAAGAAAAATATATAAATGTTTATACCTTTTCTGTATTTATTTCCTGTGTGTTGACGTGTAGGATACAAAAAGTCTTTCGAAAAAACAAACAAGAATGTTTCCTTCAAAAGCACATAATTTTCGAACGATCTTTCGATCTTCCTCAGTGTGAATATATCCTCAGTGTAATATATATAAGTGAATATGAATATATATATATATATATATATATATATATATATATATATATATATATATTTAATAGTACAGAAGTTCAGAAAAACATGGGTACCGTCGGTTTCAAGCCCAACATAAAGGGGACCAGTTAATGGTAAAACGTAAATGATTATATATATATAACAAGCAAATGAAATAGAAAGGATTCCTGCCCAGCGAATGAAACTGAAATGCATTCCAGCGGATTTAATTCCTTACAATTTTTTAAGAATCCAAAAAATTATTTTACGCTATTTTTTGTTCTAATGCACATTCGATTAATCATCATACATCCACAAAATAATAAATATGTAAATCACGCAAAGACGAGAAACACATCGACACACGAGATATTGTCTCATCTCTATATGTATGTCTATGTATATAAGTAAAATTCCACGCGTAGAAATAAGAAAAAGCTTGGAAATTATTAAAAGAATATGTTTGGATCCATCAGTACTCACAGACTATGGATTCCCACTGAAGGTGCCAGCGCATGGAATTTTTGTGACAAGAGTCGCGCAATCCCCAACCATACCTCTCCTGAGTCGGCGTTGTTAAATACCAGGGGCAAGTGGAGGTTCAGGACGACTGAAACAATGCCGAGATAAACGGAGAGCACATACTGAGCCTAAAATTCCCAAATGGTCATCCATCTAATACTAGCCAAGCTCAACGTTGCTTAACTGTGGTGTTCTGACGAGAACCGGTGTGTCAACGTGATAATCCCGTGTGTTTATATATATATATATATATATATATATATATATATATATATATATATATATATATATATATATATATATATAAACATACGGGATTATCACGTTGACACGGGATTATCACGTTGACACACCGGTTATGTTATTTGATTATATACAAGTGTATTATATACTGTACTGTATTTTGTTACTAATCTTTAATGTCGCATCCCGGGGTCTACTTTACATAGTGCAAGAAAAAAATAAAAAACTTTATGTGCGTGCATTGAGCACTGTTAAAGTAAATATTGAAATAGACACGCGTGTACATAACTACACATAAAAAATTATATACACATAAGTGTGTGATATAAAATATATATATTTTTTTAGATATTTTGTATAGAATTAAGTATATAATATATACAAAGACATTTATCCACACACACACACACACACACACACACACACACACACACACACACACACACACACACATATATATATATATATTTGTGTGTGTATACATATTGTATATAGTAAAAATATAAACTACACACACACACACATATATGTGTGTGTGTGTGTGTGTGTGTGTGTGTGTGTGTGTGTGTGTGTGTGTAGTTAGCGCAAATGTAATTAAATAGCAAATAAAATGAAAAGGAATATGACAAATTTATAATTATATTCGTTCGTCTTGAAGGTTTTCTCAAAATGAAATACAAAATGAAAATATTGCGCTTACACACACGATGATGATCATCGTCGATGATCTGAGGGTGAGATTTTGAGAAATTCTTTTAATAAAGACGAAATGTTGAATATATAAATATAAATTGTTTGGTTTTTCCTTTCGCATATCCATCAGGTTGGAATATAATTTCAATACTTGTAGTTTTTAAAAATTATTAAACAAAAAAAAACAAAAAACAATGCTCTGTTTTGGCGTTACCAAATTGGTAAAAGGGAAAATTATTCCCAACTGGCATTTAGGTAAAAATGCACTTTCATATAAATAATTGAATTCATTCAAAACGTATCGCAAAAACAAAAACAAAAACATATATATATATATATATATATATTTGCAATATATATATATATATATATATATATATATATATATATATATATATATATATATATATATATATATATATATATATATATATATTTGTTTTTGTTTTTGCGATACGTTTTGAATGAATTCAATTATTTATATGAAAGTGCATTTATATATATATTGTTTTTGTTTTTGCGATACGATATTATATTATATATATATTGCAAATTCCGGTGTATAAAAACGTGTAATGAAAATCTACAAGCTGTGTAGATTTTTTCTTTTAATTAAATTTCGCTTTGCAATTCGTAAAGTAGGTCAACAGCGTGAGAATGGCGCATCTAATTTAGCCGCATGACGTCACGTCGGTAAGCGAACGAAGGAGGGGGTGAGTGGTAAGAGATAAGCAGAGTGAGGGGAGGAATAGAAAAATCTGTGTGTGTGTGTGTGTGTGTGTGGCGTTCAAACAAGTTTGCCAGCTTTTTTGTGTCTAGTGCGTTTGCGTAAGCGCGCGCGTTGAAGCAAACTGCCAAAGGGTGAGAGAGAGAGAGAGGGAGAGAGAGAGAGAGAGAGAGAGAGAGAGAGAGAGGGAGGGGGAGATGGGTATTAGATAAAGCAGTCAAAACGTTGAAAGAGAGAGTGCGATGAGGGGAGAGCGAGAGGCGAGGCGCATTGAATTAGTTGAATGGGAACGAGATAAATGTTAGAACAAATAGAGGGAGGATTTAACTGAACTGGAGAGATAAAGAGAGGGAGAGACACAAAAGAGAGACGGAGAGAAAGGGCGAGGGAAGAGGTGATGATCAAGTCGAATAATATAATGATAAAACTCGTCGAATTCAAGTTCTGTAGGAAAACTGTAATACGCTTTCCAAAGGTATGAATCCATCCTCCCTATAAATATTAGGATAAACTAGACTCTCAAGCACTGCTTTAGTATCGAGCAACTGGTATTGGAGAAAGAAGATTCCAAAATAGCACTATATACCATCGTGTAATTCATCCAGAAACAGACATTTTCCCCTAATTAATATGACCTCTAATTGAGGCTTGTTTCATTTTTTGCCAAATAAATACTTCCCTCAAGCTCCAAGGCTTAACATTCATAGACAACATGAATTGGAACAAATACATTGAGGTAATTGCCAAGGCACTCTCTACCGTGCTAAAGGGCTACTACTCACACCTGAGAGTATCCTGTATCTCTACAAGACCACAGTTCACCCATGCATGGAGTATTGTTGCCACATCTGGGATGGTGCATCTGCCACTAGTCTCCCGCTCCTAGACAGGGTTTAAAAAAAAAAAAAAGTCGCTAACCTAATAGGTCCTGAATTACCAACTAAACTCCAATTTCTGTCCCATCGCCAAAATATAGCATCCTTGTGCCTGTTTTACAAGTATTTTAATGGCAAGTGTTCTGACGAACTCTAAGCACTAGTACTCCCTCGACAATACCGTTGACAAACCTGACAAGCAGCAAAATCCCACCCCTACACTGTAGAGATCCATAGATGCCATCACGCCTTCTACTCAACTTTTTCCCTCAGACTGTTGCACTTTAGAATTCTCTCCCGGACTCCTGCTTCCCCTATTGATGTGCAGAAATTCAAGAGTAATGTAAACAGACATCTTGCTGCCCAACTCCCCAAATAGTATCTCTGCAAATCTGGTCCCAAATAGTAGTCCCTCACCACTAAGTGGCTCTGTGCCTTGTTTTGGATGAAAAAACAGTAAAATAAATAAATAAAAAATGAATAAAAAAAAATGAAATAAAAAAAGTCAATAAAATTAATTATTCGAAATCAAAAGAAATAGATTTGTTTGACAGTGAATGACGTCATAAAGGATTAATTTTTCTTCTTCCGCTATCAGGTCTCTTATTGCAGACATCGATTATCATGGCTCTCCAGTCCCCTCTGCATTTAGTCTTTCCTATGAAATCTATAATCATGTTTCCGGTGACCCTGTTGAGACTGTCAGTGAACTTTGTTCATTGTCTTCCTCTGCTTTTTTTTCCGGCGAGTTTTCCAAACATCAAGCTTTTTTTTTCAAGCCGTCTGCTCGCATTAGATAGCCAAAGAACTTTAACTATCTGGCGTTGACAGTAATAAGTAGTGAACTCTGTCTTATGCATGACTTCTTTGTTTGGCTTTCTTTCTGTCCATGCGATTCATAGAATTCTTAAAAACCATATCTCCGCTGCTTCCAAACAACTTTCAGCCGCCTTCGTTACTGTCCAACATTCGCAACTGTAAAAGAGAATTGACCAAATGTACGTCTTCAAGAATCTGATTTTTGTGTTCCGTTTTATGTTTCTGTTTTGTAAGATTCACTACATGCTATGGAACGCAAATTTTGCCATCGCGATTCTTTTCTTGATTTCTGCGTCCCTCTTTCCATCAGATGTAATAATACAACCCAGGTACTTGAATGTATCAACCGGTCTAATGGTCTTGCGTTTACATTTGATATTGCATTTTGGTATTTCATCGTTTTTGGAGATAACCATGCAATTTATCTTTTTAGCATTATGTTGCAGCCATTTCTTTTCACTCTCATCCGTCACTGTTGTCAGCATTCATTGCAATTTGTCTTCAGAGTTTGCAATGAGGACAGTGTTATCTGCATATCTTAAATTGATGTTATGATCGCCTACACTAACACCTTCTGGATTTTCAATTTTGTGTAATAGTACAAGCCAGGTACTTGAACGGTAATTCTAAAGTGTAGTATTTCGCACCAACAGCTGACAAGGACGATCGAGAATTAGAAGAGTTTTATGAATCTATTGATAGTCAATGAAACAGACGAAGACTCAAGAGATCAGAATCACTATGCGAGATTTCAACTCAAAGGTGGCAAAAGAAAGGGAGGCCACTACTGTTGGTCCCTTTGGAATAGCTGTGAGAAACGAAAGCGGTGAACGGCTCATTGAATCGTACAAAAACAGAGGATGGCGGTAACAAACATGTGGTTCAAGAATTATCCAAGGAGATGTTGAACTTGGAAAAAACTCAGATGACAGAACCAGAAACGAGATTGACTATATCTTAATACAAGAACGCCTGCGGAACTCTGTATCATTGTGCAAGTCTATGCCAGTAGGTAAACTGTGGAAGCGATCATAACTAGAGCTATGAAAACAGCATATTTTTTCATTGTTTTGACTCTCTAGTATATATACGACACAGTTAGACACAGTTAATCAACTAAAAACCACATCACTCTACATAAAAACATATACGATATCAATGGATATATACCTGAGAATCAAAACAAAGAAAAGAATATGCTGTTGTCATAGCCCTAATCATAAACCAGTAGTTGCCACAATGAGACTGAAACTAAAAAAGCTCCAAAAATCACAAAGAAGATCAAAACTTCAAATAAACCTTTTACAAAACAACCAGAATATCAGACCAGTATACACAATTAACGGCAAAAAAGTCATTCTTAACATGGAGAGAGGAGGGTGTTTTGTAACTATTCTGTAAAAATTTAATAAAAAATATAGCGTAAAACTTTAATTAAACTTGAAAATACGATTTAAAAATAGCACGGTCTAATAAGTGCTCTGGCACCTCTAATGGAAGGGAGAAGGCAAGCAAACGGTGACACTGCGCAAACTGGTGAAAAAAAAATGGCTGTAATGTAACAAAGGAAAAATGGATAAATCTTCAGAGCGCTGAAATTGAAAAGAACACAAAAATCGACAACAAACTTGTGTACAAGATATAAGAACGGACTGGAAAAAAAGGATACAGTCCAAACTGGTTGCATTTAAGCCAAAGATGGTGGTATTATCATGGAAAAAGATATTTTGAACTGATGGTCGGTATATATAGAGAAGCTGTACCACGATGAAGGAGGTCCACTGCTCGAAATACAAAGCGAAGATGGCCTTGTGATACTCCAAGATGAAGTATACAGTGCTTTCAGAAAAATGAAAAGAGGGAAGTCACCAGTACTCAACAACTTTCCAATCGAGCTGATTAATGCTCTTGATGAATTGTGACTTAAAGCGGTAACAAAACTGATCAACGGTACTTATGAAACGGACAATATTCCGGAAGATATGAAAAAGTCAGTTTACATTGCTGTCCATAAGAAACCAGGTACAACAGATTGTGGACAACTCCATACAATCATCTTAATGAGTCACATAACTAAGGTTCTTCTGCGTTTGCTCATGAACGGAATGAGGAACAAAATTCTGCCAAAAATATCTGAAGTACAATTTGGTTTCATAATTTTTGTCTTGAAAACCCTTGTAGAAAGATCCGTAGAGGTACAGAAAGATGTGCTTTGTCGACTACTCAAAGGCATTTGACAAGGTATGACAGGGGTTAGTGTGAAATTTTGACTCGGTTTAATATCAACCAAAAAAGACATTAGTGTCCTCAGAAGCCTCTATTGGGAACAGAAAGTGGCCATCAATGATTGCAGTGGCTATAGAACAATCTGCTGAGGAGTGAGACACATGTGTATTTTCTTGCCTGACCTTTTCAACATTTACAGCAAAATGATTTTACGCAAAATTGAAAATCAAGAAGGTGTTAGTGTAGGCAGTCATAATATCAACAAATTAAGATATGCAGACGACACTATCCTCATTGCAGATGCCAAAGACAAATTGCAATGAATACTGACAACAGTGACAGATGAGAGTGAAAAGAAATGGCTGCAACATAATGCTAAAAAGATAAACTGCATGGTTATCTCCAAAAACGATGAAATACCAAAATGCAATATCAAATGCGAAGGTGAGGTCATTAGACAGGTTGATACACTCAAGTACATCTGATGGTAAGAGTGACGTGGAAATCAAGACAAAAATCACGATAGCAAAATCCACCTTCCATAGTATGACGTGCATTTTACAAAACAGAAACATAAAACGGAACACAAAAATCAGATTCTTGAAGACGTACATTTCGTCAATTCTCCTTTACGGTTGCAAATGTTGGACAGTAACGAAGGCGGCTGAAAGTTGTTTGGAAGCAACGGAGATATGGTTTTTAAGGAGAATTCTATGAATCGCATGGACAGAAAAGAAGACAAAGAAGTCATGTGTGAGGCAGTGTACAGCAGATTACTTACTACTCATTACTGTCAATGATAGACAGTTAGAGTTCTTTAGTCATTTAATGCGGGCAGATAGCTTGGAAAAAAGCTTGATGTTGGGGAAAAATTGCTAGAAAAATAGCAGAGGAAGACAACAAAGTTCGCTGGCAGTTTCTACATAGTCACTGGAAACATAACGATAGATCCCATTGGAAAGACCGAATGCAGAGATGTCTGAAAGGCCATGATCATTGATGTTTGCAATGACAGATCTGAAGAAGAAGAAGTTTTTCCACAGCGTTTGGCAAATGCCATTCAACCTTTATGATGTCATACTGCTTTTGGCAAACTTTTTATGACGATTTTCAAGTAAATATATTAATTGTTCAACATTTTGATTACAAATTTTGGCCTTCGGGCCAAGAAATTCATTTCCTGTATAAGAGGCAAGTATGTCCAAGGATGGAGTACTGTTGCCACATCTGGGCAGGTGCTAGAAGCAGCTTATCCTGCCTTGACAGAGTTCAAAATAAACTTCGGAGCTTAGTGGAGGATGCCTTTTTCTTTTCCTTGTAACCTCTTTCTCACAGAAGAGACATTTGATAGGGTATGGCGTAAAGGTCTACTTCATAAGATCTCCAGCTATGGCGTAGCTGGAAATGTCTTCTCAATTATTAAGTCATTTCTCTCTTATAGATTCATAAGAGTTGTAGTTCATGGGCAGAAATCAGAAGCTCATAGTATTAATGCTAGAATCTCTCATGGGTCTATCCTGGGTCCAACTCTCTTCCTGATCTACATCAATGATCTTCCAAATCATATTCTTAGATCATTCGTAGACATTTTTGCTGACAACACTACTATCTATGGCAGCACATCAAAGACCGTAAATGACCAAGTTCTCTTTGATTCTCTCTCCTCTGACTTTCAGCATGTGGTACAATGGGGAAAGAAGCTGGTTACTTTTAATGCATTTATAATCAAGCTTCTATCTTTACATCATCAATGCTCTGATCCCCAACTGGCATCAATTAAAATGAATAGCTCTTGTCTTAAGGGGGGGGGGCTCCATGTTTTGACAAGCTGGATCTTTACTCCTAATTATAAATAGAACACATACATCAAATCCGTTGCCAAGGCCGCTGGAAAAATGGTGAGATCCTTCTATCGCTCCAGTAGATATCTCGCTGTTGATGCAATTCTCTACCTATATAAAAGCCAAGTACGTCCAAGGATGGAGTATTGTTGCCACATCTGGGAAGGAGCTGCTACAAAGGACTTATCCTGCCTTGACAGAGTTCAAAAAAGACTTTGTAGCGTCATAGGAGATGCCCTTTTCTCTTCTCTGAACCTCTTTTCCACAAAAGAGCCGTTGTGAGCCTGTCTCTGCTTTATCGTTATTTTCATGGCAAGTGTTCGACTGAGCTCCAATCTTGTCTAACTGAAAACATTAGCAATAATTTCTCCTACTCTTTATCTGTGCCTAAACCTAAACGTAGATTCCATGAATAAAGCTTCTTTCTTAGAACTGCATGCCTGTGAAACTGTCTCCTGTCTGCCTGCTTTCCAGCTGACTACAATATGGTCGTCTTCAAGTCCAACGTAAACAAGTTCTTAATGAGCCGTTCCCCTCAAGTAATTCAATTTACCAAATTTACAGTTCTAACGATTACTATGATATTGTCTCTTCGACTACTGTACAGTCTTTAACCCGTATTCTCGAGTGGCCTCTGAACCTTGATAAGTGGTGATTTCTATGTAAGAAAAAAACCTACTTTAAAAAAAAAAAAAAATGTTATTCTTAAAAAATGCTAAAAATTAAAATATTCAAAATATTATTTCTCCAAAATTTTAATTTAAATTATTTAAATGAATTAATCACGTGATGAACCCATTTAATAAAAAACGTAGTCGCAACTTCCTTTTCATTTGATGTTTTTTTTTTGTTTTCTTTTATTCAAATTTTCGTTAAACACAAAAGATTTCGGTAAAAAATTGCCTAAAAAATAGAAGACACAAAAAAGTCAGTTTTTTTTTTTTTTTTTTTTTTGCGTTAAAAAGTATTAAAACGTATTTTATTTTTACGTCCACATTTTCACAATTATATATTACCATCTTTGCTAATCTACCTACGAAAGCTTATATTGCTAAAAACAAGAACACAAGTTTGAATATTGTTGATCTGTTTCATATATTCCTTGAAGGAAGAAAGAGACAGATTCTTTCAAGCATATTTATTGACTCGTCGTATGATGATGGCTGTATGAACTCAGCACCCTCTATAAGAGTATTTGCTGGAAGAACAATGTCTGCCGGCAATTCAATCTCGGTTTGTTAAGTCTTATCGCTTTCCATCAAAAAGATGTGAGGTGTCTTACATTGCCGCCACAAGTCTGGCTCTTTGATACATTGAAAAATGCCAGCCTCATTTTCTCGCTAAAACTATTAGACGTAAACTAAAATGCAGTCAACAACCACAGCAAGGAGGTGACGGTAACTCAGTGGTTAACGACACGTACTGACAACCTGGTGTACCAAGTTCTAATCAAGTTGTTCCGCGAAACATTTTCACTTAACTTGAATACTTAATAGAAAGATATTAAGATGAAATGTTAGCAAAATCATGAATGATACTTACAGACAATCAACAACAACAAGCAAGCAAACAAACAAACAACAACAACAAACAACAATCAAACAACAAAAATCAAACGATAAGAATCAACAACAACAATAACATTCAAACGGCATCATCAACAACAATCAACAACAACAATCAAACGGTAACAATCAACAATAACAATGTGTCACGGTTTCCAGATCGGGAGATCCTATTTATTAAAAAGGAAAATAGAAAGTGATAACATTCTACGAACATTAAATTATTAGTATATAGGTACGCTAATTCAATCAACAACATTCAAACAACATCATCAGCAACAATCATCATCAACAACAACAACAACAACAACAACAATCAAACGAGAAAAACATCAAAAACAATAAATCATGGCCTCTGATTAGTCTCGAGAGACAATGAATAACCCTGTACATTTAATTGTGAAGCAAAGGTTGCATAATATACATCCACACCTCTTGATTCCAGGACGACTAGAAACAATGTTGAAATAAGCATCTGGTATTCCTAAATGGTCACCCATTTTCAGTAATGACCATGCTCAACGATGCTTAACTTTGGTGAGTTAACATGATTCTGCCTAATAATAGATTACTAGCAGGACCTGTGGAAATTCTACGGTGACATCTTTCATAGGTAATATATTGCTGCTGGGTATTCTGTGGATGTTCAGCATGAATGGAGATCCGCAATATTATCATATAATCTTTAGACAGAACAGATACTACCCTTGGATCCTAATCAGAAAACCAAGAAGGTATATTTTAGTTTCACGTACGGCCCGAAAGCAATTTTTTTTTGTTTACATTGCGTCTTTCGTGGTTGGGAGATCCTATTTATTAAAAAAGGGGGGGGGGTAGAAGGTGATAACTAAGGCTGTAACAAGAGACTATTCTTTACATTCTTTTGACTCTCAAGTATATATCTAACACAGTAAAATGCTGTCAATCAACCGAGAACCACATCAATCTATATAAAAACATATAAGATATTAACGGATATATACTCAAGAGTCAAAACAAGAAAAGAATATGCTGTTGTCATAGCCCTAGTGATATCTATATACTAATAATTTAATTTTCGTAGAATCTTATCACCTTCTATCCTCCTTTTTAATAAATAGGATCTCCCGATCTGGAAAGCGTGACACACGTGTACTACGTTAAATGTATTACGGTATTAATATATAGAAGATTAAAAAAATGATTTTTGAAAATCAATCGGTTGGAAGTTTCATCGGATGTCCTGCTGGCTCAAGGCGTTTTCACAAATGGTAGTAATGAGAATGCGCTCGTAAAATACTGTAGCACATGAAAAGGGGCAATCTTTTTTCCAAATGTAGGAATCAAATTTTTCCCATCGCTGGCCTGTCGCCGGCACTATGCCTCTATGCATCACATTAAACATGCAGCACTGCGCATGCTTACAATGTTATGGTGGCTAGGGCGATGACAAAAGAATATTCTTATCATTGTTTTTACTCTCGAGTATATATCCGACACAGT
Source organism: Euprymna scolopes (assembly GCF_053919585.1). Taxonomy (NCBI): domain Eukaryota; kingdom Metazoa; phylum Mollusca; class Cephalopoda; order Sepiida; family Sepiolidae; genus Euprymna; species Euprymna scolopes. The sequence continues at coordinate 1,640,427 of NC_136518.1, read as the reverse complement.
TAGACACAGTTAATCAATCGAGAACCACATCACTCTATATAAAAACATATGATATTAACTGATACATACCGGAGAGGTCAAAATAACGAAAAGAATATTTTCGTCATAACCCTAATGATGACTATTGTCAGAAATAACACGAATTTGAGATGACCGCTGATTGGTCATCGCTCCTCTCCTTCTCACTTGCAGGGAGCGTTCGTATTCGTGGGCTTTTTAACATTTTAAAATTAGTTGCTATATAGTTTTCAAACTAAACATTCATTTTTATTTTGTTATCTTATTTTAGGCATAATTTTATCGCCTTTTTTCGTATTCAATCTTGTGCGACTACTTTCTTATAAATGCATCTTCCTTTATCGGACGTAATTAAACGTCTTTAACTGTTTGAACCACTGTTAAATTGAAAAGGCATTTGTAATGGGTCAATCTTAAACACCTAAAAATATTGATTCATTATCGAAATATGTTTCATATCGTGACCTGTTTACAACAAGTTTGAATTTTCAGCGAAACCAACCAACTACAAGATCTCACTAGATTTCACGACCAGGCGCAAGTTAGCAGGCAAAAATTGCCCGACTTGATTTTGCAAGATTAAAAAATAGTTGATCTGAGAAGACCAAGGTAAGTCTGGTTTCAAGTTTGTGAATTATTTCTGCACTAACTGGGGTTCTGTGCTGCAAGGGATTAATTTCTTACACAACGTGAATTCAATTCAAGCAATAGTATTTGCTGGAAGAACCACATCTGTAGCAGACAAAATTGTAAGTTACACAAGCAGGAGCGAATTCTCGAGGCTTACGGTTTTGAATACACTTCCTTCTTGGCTTGTCCAATCAGAAGCCAGCTCTCAGTCACATGAACGAGTTTATAAAAGGTTAAAACGGCAACACACACACACACACACACACACACACACACACACACACATACACACACCACTCTCTCTCTTCTTAGATCTTGGGCTGATAACAACTCCACGTGGAACGACCTGTCCCTCCCGCCCCTATACCCCCAACGTCTCTCTTGGGACTCAACAGACCTCACCTGGCCTTCGGGCTTGGGGGTTCGGCTAAAGCGTGAATACAAACAAGCCAACACATGGACTTCCATGCTGTACACACACAAACTCTTTTTCTCCTCCTACAGTGCTGTCTGTAATCTTTTGTGACGCACGTTTCTACGGCTAACTTTAAGGACACAAATAATACATCATGGCTACGGCTTCAACAAACACACATTAACTCTTCTCTCTTTCAACAAGCCTGTCTAATCTTTAATCTACGTCTCCACACAGGAACATTTTCCACGAATCACTCTAACGAAGCTAATGAAGCTGTTTTTAATTGTTTGAATGAGACCCCTGGTCTTCTCATTTCTGCATATCCCTCGGTAACTCATTTCCTAGTCTACATCAAGAAGAAATCGTGAAAACGCATTGCCGTCTTCTTGAATTGCAGCTGTTCCTCTTTGAAATTATGTCTTTTAAATTGTTGCCACAAGTCTGGCTCTTTGATGCATGCATTGAACAATGCCAGCATCATTTTCTCTCTTGACCACCAGAAGAGGAAGTTGTCTGACGTCACCGCAACATGCGGCCAATGTTTATTTTTATATGAAAATCGCTCCAGATGAAACATATTGCATATGAGCGCGTGGGAAAGTAGCAGCAGCAGCAGCAGCAGCAGCGAAGGATGGCTGACTTGCAAAAAGATTAACAGCAACAGCAATAGTCGAAAAACCGCATATGCAAATTAGGAAGTGTGCGCTAGAAGAGAAAGGGGAAAAAAGGAGAGAAAAATGCACCACGTGCTCGGAGCAGAAACAGAAGGTGTGTCAAAGAAAATGGACGGGTAAAGTCGAGGATGAGAATGGACCAGCTGTGACTGGCATGCGGTTGCATGAAGGAGAAACGGAACCAGATAAAATAAACATGTGGCAGTAAGAGACTTTTTTTTAGTTGTGCCGAAAATAACGCTCATAAAATATTTTGATGTTTCTGAATTTTTTTGATGAGGATTGGTTATTCATATTATTTGGATTCATCGGACTACTGTTCTCATCTTGAGTGTGAGTTTCACAATGTTTCGTTCGATATAACCTCCGACCTTTTTCAGGTGTGTCTTGTCGAAAATGTTTCTGTCAAAGTCGGGAATTTGGACGGAAGTTCAAGCAGAATCCTTTATTTACTTCACAAGAGTAACGTGCTCTTGTTTCATTGCCATGACTGGATAGAGGTCTTAAGTAACTCTCAATTGTATTTTTTTGTTACGTCACACTGAGGATTGAACCTTCAAGAAAAAACGAGTTGAAGTTCTTTTCTATTCTTTGTGTACTTTGAGACTGAGCATACAATGTGTTGGTGGATGGGCAACGTTACATTATCCTCCCCTGAAGAAGAGATGTATTCTCGAAATTTTGGGGAAAGCCACACACCTACCATCATGTGCGACAGACTATGTTCGGAAATAAATATATGTAATCAAAAAATATTGAAATTCCTTTAACATTGTCATCATTATTTGTTTTATTTACTACATAGACTGTTTCCATACACTGCATTGCCATGGCCCTCAAACACAGTCCTCTATTCAGCAATAAGTATTAGGTATTTTGAGATTCTGCCCCAGAAAACAGCAATTCTTTCCCTTTTATTAGAAATATTGACAGGAATTATTTTATGTCAAGATGGGAATTTTAACCAACATGTTCGATTCTCTCTGTTGAAGGCAAGAAATGAGACAATCACAAAACAGCAAACACTACCTGTAAAATTCATGACAAACTTTATAGGTATACAGGGTATTATTGCAAAATAGTGAGCCCATCTTGCGTCCAACTTTGGAGCGGGTAGTTGCTTCAATTAATTAATTAGTAATTAGTGTCCTTTTGCATTCTGCAATTTTTTTTTTTTTTTTTTTTTTGGTAGCCACCACTTATCAAGGCCACTCGGGGATAAGGGTTATTGCGTGTACAGTAATCAATGTTGTAGTCCGTTGCAGTGCTTAGTGGTCGTGAAAAATAGGGAAAATGAATTGAATTGAGAAAGAGACGAAGTACGTGTTAAATTGAATTAAACGAACTAGGATTTATTTCGTGCAGAAACAAATGAAAGAAAAGGGTACTACACGTGTTTAGTTTGGCGTGCGTCTCTCGCTGTTAACTGGTGAGAAGGAAGGTCTGTAGTTTGGCGTGTGTCTCTCGTTGTTAGCTGGTGAGAAAAAGTCTATAGTTTGGCGTGCGTCTCTCGTTGTTAGCTGGTGAGAGGGAAAGTGTATTGTTGTAGAGAGAGAGAGTCTGTGTGTGTATGAGTGTTTCATTCAAACTCATCCATTCCATTTTTAAATAACGAGGTCACCATTTTACTGTTGCGCGTGGCAAGAAAAGGAAATGGAGTAGAGGAACAAAAAATGAAATGCTGGAATAAAATAAACATGTCGTTTATTTTCTGTTGAGAAATGAAAGTCTTGGGTGTACACGTGTTCATTAGGCCGTTGACGACTACGCGTGTGGAAGGAAAAGGGGAATGCAATAGAGAAACACAAAGTAGCAAGCCGGCCTGGAGAAAGAGAGGGTTAAGCTTAGTAGAGAGTCGCGCACATGTCTGTGTTGATGGACCAAAAGCCGAAGGGGAGATAGAGTGAGAATGTCAGTCCAGTTCATGGAGATAGAAAAATGAGAAAAAGTCAATCAAGCTTATGGAGATAGAAAGCGTATAAAGTGTACGTACAGTCTGTTGACTTTTTGTCCCACATAGTAGCAAGTGGTGTGAAGTACGCGCGTGCGCACGCCTACCGAAACGGCAGTAGCTGGTGTGCCGACCAACCACCTCGGAAGGCAGGTTGGAAAAGGAAGAAGCTGCTTATTACTCTTTCTTTTATAGGTGTTTCCGGTGGTCTTTTGCGCATGTGTGGATTTCCTTTGAAAAGGGAAGTGACGTTGTCCATGCGTGCTTACGTGTGTGAGTATACACATGAATGTGAGTGTATGTATGCGAACGTGAATATATGTACGTGTGTGGACGTGGGCGCGTATGTTTGTGTGCGCGTATGTATATGATAAGTAATATGGCTTGAAATGTGAACGCGTGTTTTTGTGTGAAACTAGAAAAGGCTTGCGCAAGTGAAAGGAAGAAATTAGCCGTGTTCCATAGGGCCTCCTCATGGCCCCAAAAAGTTGGTAGCAACGCAAACATGCTGCAATGCTGCATACCGAAGATGAAAGGTTCATAATAAGAAGAAAGGTCCGTAATGTGGTTAAAGACATTGTCTTATAAGTAAACCAAACTCGTAGGCATTTACAAATCTTTATACTTCATCCACGGCAGAGATCTGAAGTAAAGGAGGCACTACTGTTAATGCCCAAATCGCCTTATTAGAAGACATAATAAAAAATGATTCCTTCTTCTTCGCTGGAAGAAACTGATAAATCTGAAAAGGAAATAGAAATTGGCGCCAAAAGCACGTGACATGTCTGGTTAGATTCGACCAATCAAATCGATTGATACAATGGCAGTTAGGGCTTGTATTATGACTGTAAAATTTCTTACAATATCCCTCATGGAATACGAGGACTAAAGGACAATATGATTCATAGCACTTATTTACTAAAAAAAAGAAAAGAAAACGGATGACCGTCATATAAGAAAAATAGTAGGTTTATGACGTCGTCTATCGATATGTGTGACGTCATCCAGTATGCAAATGACAACAACGTCCATAGAGAGCTTCCGTAGTAACTTGTCAGTATCTACTGTATTCTCCTCTCCATTTCTTCTCTCCCTCATCATCGTCATCTATGTAATTCGCTTACTCACACGACCTCTCTCTCATCATTCGGCCCTGATTTACGTTACTTGTCTCTTGTGATGTCATCGAATGTGCATGGTGACAAACAAATTTTAAATGGATAGGGTTTTATTTACAGCATTAGAGTAATATTAAAATATTTCCTTCTTTCTTCTTCTTATTTTTATTATTATTATTATTATTATTATTATTATTAAACTACAACCACCACTACTACTATTCGTACTGATAGCACACAAAACTATTAACACTACTAGTATTAGTTTTACAATTCCAAATGAAGATTTATCCCTATTTAATGAACTTATAATCTCATTTATAATGCTAGAGAATTAGCTAGTAATATTAGCGTATTTATATTACTTTTTTTAAAACTGAGATTAGCCATTCTTGTACTTTTTTGGAGCCACTATTCGTACTGTCATTACATCGATCACGATTACTACGGCGATTAAAATTAACTGTACTAGTACTATAACGTTAAGAATAACTACCAGCATGTACAGCTATTAGTACTGCATATAATAATAGTACAAAATCAACAATAACAACTACCGCCATTCCGTAACTATTCGTACTACCAGTACGCTATTCCATTAAAAGCACCGGTAATTATTCGTACTACTGTTACCGAATCGAGAACAACTACTACTACGAGATATAAATATTCGTACTGCTATCACAACATCAACAACAACTACTACCAGCAACGTGTTGACTATTCGTACTGATATAATTACTACTACCACTGTCGGCAGGATTACTACTGCTACTACTCTATGTCTAGTTGAGTACCGAAGCGAAAAAAAAGAAGGAAGACAACTTCGAAGCTCTCGTCTTCTCTCTCTTTCCTAATCGCGATGGCCATGTAAGAAGGCGAAGAGAAACAACCATGTAGTAAGTAGTGAAGACGAGATGGTGCGGCAAACGAGGTATCTCCTGGTTGGGAATATACCCGAGAAAATCACCAAGGAGAAAATCACGGAACATTTTAAAAAGTAAGTTTTCATATGTTTGTCTTTTTTTTTTTTTTTATTTGAGAGAGTAGAAGGGAAAACACCCGAAAAAAAAAAAAACGGGACAAAAAAAAAAAAAATCGAAAAAAAAAAAGAAAAATACACACTTCCCCTCCACCACCACCCTCTTCTCAGCAACCATAATAATATATACATATTTTTGCTATTTATTAAAAAATATTATATTATTATATAATGTACAAAACAAACCTAAAACTCCTTGTAAATATTGTTGTTTATTTCTACAAGGGTATAAAAGTTGTGTCGATAGCAGCCATCTTCTTAAAGCTTAAAACTTCAATATAACCAAAGTTGTTTATGTTTGAGTTAAAAGTTTAAAAGCCTCCCCCCTTAAAAGTATCAAACTGAACCCCCATTTAAAACTTAAACACAAGTCAAAACGCTGATTAAAAGAATACATACGTTTTATTTTTACCTTATTATTGTCTGTTATTGCTTTAAAAATCCGTTCAAAAACTGTTTTAAGCAATTTTGTAAAATTTAAATATTTTTAAAAAATATGTTTATTAATTTAAAAAGAAAATGCAATTTTAAACTTAAATAACATTCGCATTTAACCTTAAATTAATTTAAAAAGAAAAAGGGGGACGTATTAAAGGTTTCTTTACAAATAAACAAACATGTTTATTTCCGAGTGTTTATTTATATATAAGTGTTTATTTATGTTGTCTAAAATTTTATTTTAAAACCTGTTTATTTTAAGTTGAAAGCTTTCAAAAAAAGAATCTAAAACTGAAGCCCATCTCCTAAAATTTAAGCAATTTTTTTTATGAAACCTCAATTTAAAAAAATTTCAATTTTGAACTGAAATAAATTTACTATCAAAAAAAAGGGGGGGGGTAAATTATCCTTTAAAAAGTAATTTCATTTAAATGTTTCACTGATTAAAGCTGAAAAGTTCAAGTATATTATTTCACTCATAAAATTGTTTCTTACTGTTTATTATTAAAAAAATAAAATAGACAAATGTTTTTATATAAAAAATTTTTTTTTTAAATTATTGATGTAAAATGAAAAATTGAAATTAAAAACATTAAGTTTTTAATTAATTTAAAAAAATTATTTTATATTAAAAAAAAAGTGGGTGCTAATGCACCTATTTATTCGCGCTATTTTTTCAAAATAATATTTTAAAGTTTAATTAAAGTTTTACGGTGTTTGCTTTTTATTAAATTGTAAGGTTACAGTACAGAATAGATACAAAACACCCTCCCCTCCCCGTGTTAAGAATGGCTTTCTAAATAACATTATTTCAGCACGGATCAATAAGTGCACTAGTACCAAAAAGTGTGACATCAAATTAAATCTTTATTTTTCGTTAATAAATCATAAATATGCCCATAAATACAAAAAAACTGAACCCCCACTTCTCAAAATTCAACAATTATATTTAAAAATCTTGATTTTAAACATAAAAAAATTAAATAATTTAGTGACCTTTGACCTTAATTGAAGGGAGAGGGGTCTATTATAAATACGGGATTTTTATTTTTCTAATCAATAGGTGATATGAGATTTCAATTGTTTAAACAAATTTATTTGAAAAAACAAATTGTATTTCTTACTTTTTAAATAAGATTTTCAAATTAATTTTAATTTTTTATGATGCCTTTTTTCATTATTAAATTGTTAGGTGAAAGTACAGAATCACTCCCGTCCCTATTTTAAGAATGGCTTTCTACATGTCATAATGTTATTACTTAATCACATTTTAAACTGCAGAAGTCCTCAATTAACTTCTTTATTTAAAATTCGTTTATTTACTGATATTTGTTAAAGAAGTTAATTGCAACCATATTAAAGCTGAAAACTTCAATATAACCATACCAACAACTTTGATGCATATAAACATTGGGTTTGTGCGTGTGTTTCAATAATTTTAAAGCCAAAATCTTCAATATAACCAAATCTAAATATTCACTCCAAATCGTTAGTAAATTAAAATAATATTCATAAAAATTATTTCAGACAATTAATGTCTCGCATATTCGTAACTTTGATAAATGCTAATTAAATTTTAAAAAAATTAAAAAAATAATTAATAAATAATGGAAAATTGAAATAAAAATGAAATGAAAACGAATTTATATATATTAAAAAAAAAAAAAAAAAAAATGAAAGTCAACATATTTTTTAATTATTTTTCTTGAATTTATTTAAACCCGGACAACATCGAGTTTCTATTTAAAAAACGGTATTTTTCATTTATTTATTTATTTTTATTTTTTTTTTCAAAATAAAAAAATCTATATTTTTGATTTCCTGTTGTAAAATTTGATTAGTTAAATTCTTAGATGGGGGTTCGTTATTCACAGAATGTCGAACAGATGCCCTTAGTTTGTTAGATTTATTATGCTAGCTGTGTTATATATATATATATATATATATATATATATATATATATATATATATATATATGTATATATATATATATATATATATATATATATTTTATAAATTACTAACTAGCTCTACCTACGTATTGAGCACTTTTAAAGTTTAAAATTTACGCATAAATCTATTCTTTCGTATATTAATTTTATGTGAGTAAATGAAGTAGTTATATATACATATATATATATATATATATATATATATATATATATATATATATATATATATATGAAAATATGCTTATTCAATTGTATTTCACCTTTAATTTATGAAGCTCAATGTAAATTATAAAGCATACACAACATCTTTTGTCACATCAATTAAATATACGGTTTGCTATTGTAAAATACATTCAGATCTAAAGAAATTTCTCAATCTGTTTGGACCCAACTAACTACACCTGGATGGATATATATATATATATATATATATATATATATATATATATATATATATATATATATATATATATATATTAGTATTACGTGTTTGTCTTACTTTTCTCTTAAAAATAATGTCTTCCAATATGGTCAAATATTTTCATCAAAAAAAAATAAATCCGTATTTTTTTCGTCTTTCTAAATAACTTTAAGTAAAAGAATAAATGGCTTCAAACAATAAATAAAATAAAAATTTTAACAATTCAATTCATCATGCTTTTCACACACAATCTTTTTTTTCCCTCCAAGAAATCCAAAACGTATTTTTCTAAAATTTGACATAACTAAAAAGTATTTTAACATTAAAATATTTTCTTATTCTAAATTTTATTTATTTTTGTTAAAAACAAAAAAAAAAACATCTTTTTTAAAAATTATTATTTTTTTTTTTAATTGACCTAATTTCTGTTAAATAGATAATGAAGAAGCACCTCCATGCGATTATATAATTTAAAATCAAGGCATGGTGTAAAATATATCTTGTGTTACACATTAATATTTACACACATTGTAAATACACTTGTTAAATGTGTGTTGTACATAAATTGACATCGTCAATCAATTACAACTTTTTTTTATAGTTACTATCAGTATACACATATAATTAATGTGTGTGGATAGTTTCTTATCAGTTTGTACAAGCTGGGGATGGGGCATTCTATCGGATGTCTAACATTCACCAGCTATCTCTGGCATACCAACCGAGAGATCTTTTCTTATGATGACCGTCTCTTTAAGTGCACTTGGTTCATCGGGTATATTTGCCAGGTAGTTTTTTTTACACTGTTTAGTAGTAGTCTATATATGTATATATATATATAATGTACATTATATATGTATATATATATATAATGTACATTATATATGTATATATATATATAATGTACATTATATATGTATATATATATAATGTACATTATATATGTATATATATATAATGTACATTATATATGTATATATATATAATGTACATTATATATGTATATATATATAATGTACATTATATATGTATATATATATAATGTACATTATATATGTATATATATATAATGTCCATTATATATGTATATATATATAATGTCCATTATACATGTATATATAAAATGGACATTATACATGTATATATAAAATGGACATTATACATGTATATATATAATGGACATTGTACATATATATATATATATATAATGGACATTGTACATATATATAATGGACATTGTACATATATATAATGGACATTGTACATATATATAATGGACATTGTACATATATATAATGGACATTATACATATATATAATGGACATTGTACATATATATAATGGACATTATACATATATATAATGGACATTGTACATATATATAATGGACATTGTACATATATATAATGGACATTGTACATATATATAATGGACATTGTACATATATATAATGGACATTGTACATATATATAATGGACATTGTACATATATATAATGGACAATGTACATATATATAATGGACACTGTACATATATATAATGGACACTGTACATATATATAATGGACACTGTACATATATATAATGGACATTGTACATATATATAATGGACATTGTACATATATATAATGGACATTGTACATATATATAATGGTCATTATACATGTACATATGTATAATGTCCATTTATATATATGTATAATGTCCATTTATATATATGTATAATGTCCATATATATGTATAATGTCCATATATATGTATAATGTCCATATATATGTATAATGTCCATATATATGTATAATGTCCATATATATGTATAATGTCCATATATATGTATAATGTCCATATGTATAATGTCCATATATATGTATAATGTCCATATATATGTATAATGTCCATATATATGTATAATGTCCATATATATGTATAATGTCCATATATATGTATAATGTCCATATATATGTATAATGTCCATATATATATGTGTATAATGTCCATATATATATGTGTATAATGTCCATATATGTGTATAATGTCCATATATATGTATAATGTCCATATATATGTATAATGTCCATATATATGTATAATGTCCATATATATATATGTATAATGTCCATATATATATATGTGTATAATGTCCATATATATATATGTGTATAATGTCCATATATATATATGTGTATAATGTCCATATATATATATGTGTATAATGTCCATATATATATATGTGTATAATGTCCATATATATATATGTGTATAATGTCCATATATATATATGTGTATAATGTCCATATATATATATGTGTATAATGTCCATATATATATATGTGTATAATGTCCATATATATATATATGTGTATAATGTCCATATATATATATATGTGTATAATGTCCATATATATATATGTGTATAATGTCCATATATATATATGTGTATAATGTCCATATATATATATGTGTATAATGTCCATATATATATATGTGTATAATGTCCATATATATATATGTGTATAATGTCCATATATATATATATGTGTATAATGTCCATATATATATATATATATATGTGTATAATGTCCATATATATATATATATATGTGTATAATGTCCATATATATATATATATATGTGTATAATGTCCATATATATATATATATGTGTATAATGTCCATATATATATATATGTGTATAATGTCCATATATATATATATATGTGTATAATGTCCATATATATATATATATATATGTGTATAATGTCCATATATATATATATATATATGTGTATAATGTCCATATATATATATATATATATATATGTGTATAATGTCCATATATATATATATATGTGTATAATGTCCATATATATATATATATATGTGTATAATGTCCATATATATATATATATGTGTATAATGTCCATATATATATATATGTGTATAATGTCCATATATATATATATGTGTATAATGTCCATATATATATATGTGTATAATGTCCATATATATATATGTGTATAATGTCCATATATATATGTGTGTATAATGTCCATATATATATATATGTGTATAATGTCCATATATATATATATGTGTATAATGTCCATATATATATATATGTGTATAATGTCCATATATATATATATGTGTATAATGTCCATATATATATATATGTGTATAATGTCCATATATATATATATGTGTATAATGTCCATATATATATATATGTGTATAATGTCCATATATATATATATGTGTATAATGTCCATATATATATATGTGTATAATGTCCATATATATATATATATATATATATATATATGTGTATAATGTCCATATATATATATATATATATATATATGTGTATAATGTCCATATATATATATATATATATATATGTGTATAATGTCCATATATATATATATGTGTGTATAATGTCCATATATATATATATATATATATATATATATATATGTGTATAATGTCCATATATATATATATATATATATATATATATATATATGTGTATAATGTCCATATATATATATATATATATATATATGTGTATAATGTCCATATATATATATATATATATATATATATATATGTGTATAATGTCCATATATATATATATATATATGTGTATAATGTCCATATATATATATATGTGTATAATGTCCATATATATATATATATATATGTGTATAATGTCCATATATATATATATATATATGTGTATAATGTCCATATATATATATATATATATGTGTATAATGTCCATATATATATATATATATGTGTATAATGTCCATATATATATATATATGTGTATAATGTCCATATATATATATATATATATATGTGTATAATGTCCATATATATATATATATATATATGTGTATAATGTCCATATATATATATATATGTGTATAATGTCCATATATATATATATATATATATGTGTATAATGTCCATATATATATATATATATATATGTGTATAATGTCCATATATATATATATATATATGTGTATAATGTCCATATATATATATATATATGTGTATAATGTCCATATATATATATATATATATGTGTATAATGTCCATATATATATATATATATATATATGTGTATAATGTCCATATATATATATATATATATATATATGTGTATAATGTCCATATATATATATATATATATATGTGTATAATGTCCATATATATATATATATATATATATATATATGTGTATAATGTCCATATATATATATATATGTGTATAATGTCCATATATATATATATATATGTGTATAATGTCCATATATATATATATATATATATGTGTATAATGTCCATATATATATATATATATATATGTGTATAATGTCCATATATATATATATATATATATGTGTATAATGTCCATATATATATATATATATATATATGTGTATAATGTCCATATATATATATATATATATATATATGTGTATAATGTCCATATATATATATATATATGTGTATAATGTCCATATATATATATATATATGTGTATAATGTCCATATATATATATATATATGTGTATAATGTCCATATATATATATATATGTGTATAATGTCCATATATATATATATATGTGTATAATGTCCATATATATATATATATATATATGTGTATAATGTCCATATATATATATATGTGTATAATGTCCATATATATATATATATGTATAATGTCCATATATATATATATATATATATGTATAATGTCCATATATATATATGTGTATAATGTCCATATATATATATGTGTATAATGTCCATATATATATATATATATGTGTATAATGTCCATATATATATATATATATATATATATATGTGTATAATGTCCATATATATATATATATATATATATATATATATATATATATGTGTATAATGTCCATATATATATATATATATGTGTGTGTATAATGTCCATATATGTGTGTATAATGTCCATATATGTGTGTATAATGTCCATATATGTGTGTATAATGTCCATATATATATGTGTATAATGTCCATATATATATGTGTATAATGTCCATATATATATGTGTATAATGTCCATATATATATGTGTATAATGTCCATATATATATGTGTATAATGTCCATATATATATGTGTATAATGTCCATATATATATATGTATAATGTCCATATATATATGTATAATGTCCATTTTTATGTATAATATCCATTTATATATATATATATATATATGTATAATGTCCATTTATGTATAATGTCCATTTATATATATATATATATATATATATATATATGTATGATGTCCATTTATGTATAATGTCCATTTATATATATATGTATAATGTCCATTTATATATATATATAATATATATATATATATATGTATAATGTCCATTTTTTATATATATATATATATATATATATATAGTGCACTTACTGATCCGCGCTATTATATATATATATATATATATATATATATATATATATATATATATATATATATATATATATATATAATGTACCTTATATATATATATATATGTGTGTGTGGTGTGTGTACATTATATATATAATAGTTTGTAGAATAACAGATTTGGCCTAAAATTGACCCTATAGTCAGTTCTTCCAACTTTTATTAATCTAAGATATTAAGAGTTTATGTGTGCACTTACTGATCCGCGCTATTTTTTAAATCGTATTTCCAAGTTTAATTAAAGTTTGATTTTTTTTTTTTTCTATTAAGGAATTTAGTTTATTATCTCGTAGGTTTCTCGTTTATACGTAACTTTGAGAAATACATTAGAATTTTTCTTTTTGTTTTCTTTTTTCCTTTCTATTAATCCATTATTTATTAAATTAAAAAAAAAAAAAAGGTTTTTTAAAAATATATATATATATAAAAAAAAAAAAAAATCATATTTAAAAAAATTAAACGTGAACGTATTTTTAAATCATTTTGCCAATCCTTCCACCGGGCCCAACCATTAACCAACGCCAGGTAAATTAAAGCTTGTTTTTTTTGTTTTTTTTTTAAATAATTAATTTACTGAATTATTATTTCAACATCCTTACTATTTTATATAATGAAATAATAATTGGTTCAATCACAAAATATAAAATAGAATTTCTAACTTATTTAAAAAAAAAAATACTAAAATCTTGAAAGTTAATTTGATATTTTCGTTTTATACACGTGGTGTGAAAGTTATTGGCAGACTCTAATCCGTGAATGAACTAGAAAAAATATATTAAAAAATAGTACAAAAAGGAGATAATGCATGGGAGAATGTTATAATGAGAACATTATAGAACGGGTACTATACACTGAATACCTTTCCCTGTTCTCATATTATTCTCCCCTAAAAATGAGTTAATGCAAAGAACGATCGTATATCATGTCAACAGCATAGAAACGCGGGACAAGATCAAAGTGTAGTATCTGTTCTTCAGATGCTGCATTGCTGCATTGCTGCACTTCTATTTCTTGTTCTCTTTCGGTGGAGGAGAAATCCTTCACGACTGAGACAATTTTTATTTTTGTACCTTTTCTCCACGTTAAAAAACGACCCTGGTGTCTAACTCTGTCCCGTGGGGACGCATAGTAAATAGGTACTACAGGAGCACAGAAACGGAGATAGTACCTGGAACAAAGTAGATACTACAATAATGTTCCTGAATTGTGCTTTAAAATAGCATAGTTTTCATAAATGGTATACTTTCGGTTTTCAAACAAAATATATATTGAAAAATGGTACAAAAAGGGGATAATGCATGGGAGAAGGGTCATGAGAACAGAACAGGTACTACAGTGTAGTAAAAAATATATGGAAAAAGACACTGGACTTCAGTGTAGTACTACTTACACTGGAGTCCAGTGTCTTTTTCCAGATATTTTTTATTTTTAATTAAAAAATTTTTGTTTTTAAATTTATAAATGTATTCACTTGAAAAATTTTTCTCAGTGCCTAAACGATTTATTAAAAATGTATTAAATAATAATAAAATTAAATTTTTAACATTATTCATAAAATCTTCAAGGTTATAAAAAAAATTAAAATTGTAATTTAATTAAAAAATTATCATTAAAAAAAATGTTTTATTAAAACTTACCTGGATGAGAAAGCTAATTAAAGTATTTTCCGTTTTTACACGTGGATGGAAAATAATAGAAACCCATTTATTATTTATTTAAAAAAAAAAAGAAACACATTTTATGTATGCATAAAAAAATAAATTAATTTTAAAATGTCTCTGGTTTTGTATTACAATTCACAGACGTACGGAAACGTGGTCAAAAACAAAATATAACAAATGTTATCAAAGGCAAGATAAGTTACTCTTCTACCTATCTGGAAAAGTTTTTAGTGGTTTTATTCACTTTTAAACATTTAATCGGTTCGAAAATCATATGGTGTTTATCAGTATACGTGAATATGGCGGTGAGGCTGAGGCTGTGAGCTGACTGTTAAATGTGTGAAGTTTGAAAAAATGAGTTAAAATAAAAAAAAAATATATATATACAAATTACTGTTAGAAGAAACTTAAATGTCATGTAACATATGGGTTTGGGTTTCTAACAGTATTTTGTATATTTTTGTAAATATACATTTTTTTTTTTTTCATTTTGACCAATTTTTCGGACGTCTTTCGATTGTAATACAAACCCAATTTTAATTTTGCGCTTGAAAAGCATTAAAATAAAATTTAAAAAAATACTTGAATAATTTAGTTTTCGTTTCAAATTTAGTGTTAATTCAACAAAATGGTTCAATTGTAGAATAGGGACACTTTTCTCTTTTTGTTTCCCTCCATACTTTTTCGTGAATAAAATTAGTCTAAAATTATAACTTAGGAATATAAATGTATATTTCAAGTTTTCCTTACAGAACTTTTGTTTTTGAGATTTATTTAACAATTATAATATCTTATATATTTTTTTTAATTTTACATTTTTTTTAACTTTTTTTTTTTTTGTCTAAAAGAATATTTTGTTAATTTAAATATCTCAAACGCTTCAATTAAAAAAAAAAAAAAAAAAAAAGTAAAAATGGTTCATTCCTTTTTCACCTGATACCAAAGAAAAAGTCGACGACATAGAACAAAAGTGTGAGATATTCCTCCTCGAAGGTTGAATACATTTTTATGTTTTTCATTAAATTAAACACGCACATTTTTTTTTTTTTTTTTTTTTTTTTTTTAAATATCTGCCATTATTATTATTTATATTTTCGTTAACCTTAAAATTAGTTTCACTTTATATCTGTTCTTTTGCCTTGGCTTTCTTTTTTGGGAGGGAAAAAAAAGTATAATACCTCTTCTCTCATGAGCGATTTTACTTTAATATTTTTTTAACCCAAACTTCTCCCTTTTATTTATTTGTTGGTGATTGGGTTGAATTCCACCCCATCCATTAAAAATCCCTTTGACCTCGTGCAATGGGGAGAGGAAATGTGTCTCTTTAAGATAAAATCCTAAACTGCCAATCCTTCGAGAAATATTGCTTAGTTTAAAAACAAATAAAACGGACAAGACGCGATAAAAACGAAACTTGTCATCCCTTAAAAGCCAGAAATTTTCATTCTTTCCGGAAATTTAAAGGCTTCAAAATCATTTTCATATGTCCAAATTTACAACCTGTCGAACTGGATTTCTTGGTCCTAATAAATTCAAATTGTTTTCGTATTTCATAACACGTTTGGTATATATCTGTCCAACAGTGCTCAATAATACAATAGTTAAGTAAAACTAGTATATATTGAGACTGAGCAAACAATGCTTTACTATATGAGTAGAGTTGTATGGCAAGTAAGCTACAAAGAAACGTTTGTTTCACACATTATCGATTAATCCCTCTCAACTGAGGCAAATTTTATTTTTGTACTATCCGAAGTGCCCCTTTTAGATTGTCACGAAATTATATATGACGGGCGACGGGGTCGAAGAAATATTGACAATTCTTTAAATGGAGACTTCTCGAGATAAAAAGCGCAACATTCGAGGTGGAGCTTAGACACAAGAAGGAAAAAATATCGACAATACAAAAGTACTCGTGTAATTCTCAATTCAGTATGGAAAATGCATGAAAAAGAGTAAGGATTATAAAAGTTCTTTATGCCTAGGCATTTCGAAGCCATTTTGTGTGTGTGTGTGTATAGAGAACACGTTGGTATATTATTTCTATAATTTTCATGTGTAGATGTAATTACTTGGAAATGGATGACATCACAAAGGACTGTCAAAAGTTGTGGCCATAACAGCTGCAGCAGCAGCCGTACTTGCTGATCGCAACTGCTTTATCAACAACTTCGAGCAAAGTGTAGTATCTGTTCTGATACTACACTTAAATTTTGTCTGACCTCGATCAGTGGAAAAATTCTTCTAGATTGAGATTTTATTGTTGTTCCTATCCAGAGTGCTTCCTTTTTGGGAAGCTGGATTTTCCCCACATTAAAAACCGACCTTGTGTCTAACTCTGCACTCGTGGGGAGGCAAGTAAATAGAACAACTAAAGGTCAAAAAATAAATGTTATATTTTAGTGATATATATATATATATATATATATATATATATATATATATATATATATATATATATATATACACACGCATATACACAAATACTGATCCAACGGTTACAGTATGTGTATTTTCTGATTTGTTTTTTCTTACAGTATGACTTTCATTACTACTTTTTGAGAAGGTATGAATCGATATACACATCCTCCAGCTATGGGTAAATAATAGAGTAAACTGGCTTTCAAGCCTTAGTTGTGCAACTAGTCTAGGAGAAAGAAAACTCCGAAAATAAAACCAGTTGTCCTCTGCTCATTCCGGCATTGTTTCCAGTCAGTCGTCCTGGACTTAAGCAATGTTGATTCAGGAGAGATGCGGTTTGGGATTATATAACCTATGCTTCACTATAGATGCACACAAGCATCTTTACAGAGTGTGTTCGTTGTCTCGCGAGTTTATAATGGAGGCAAACTATTTTGTTAGTTTTTATTTTTAATCTATTTTTTTTTTGGGGGGGGGGATTACACTATATAGTTTTATAAGTTTTTATTTTTTTATTTTCATTTTGATAAAATAATTAATATTAATGGTGCTTATGCACTCCAGTTAATTAATAATATTCATAACTTTCAATTCCCGCATAAAGATGGAAGCATATGTTTTCCACATAAAAAAATATATTTGGCGTTTTAACGATTTCAATTCAAAAAATTATTTCTCACGAAACGCTCGTCACATTAAAAAAATAAATAAAATAAAAATTCACTTAAAAATTTTTTTAAAATTTAATTTTGAATTAAAAGTATTATTTCACAGTTGAAATTCTTTTGAAAACTCAGTCGTAAAAATTCATTCTAAATGATTTATTAGTGGAAAAAACGAAATGCATTCTAGTGGAGTTTATTTCAAACGTTCTGTTTACGCTATTGCACTTTTTATTCAAAACATGGTAGATTAATATTAAATTTAAATAATGTGTAAATTATCAAAGTTACGCTGTTACGAGAAATGTACAATTGTCTCACAATTTAAAAAATATATATATTTTAAAATCTCGTTAGATTCAGCCACTCTGAGTCGTAGACGACGAAATACGAAAATAGATTTATTCATATATATATATATATATATATATATATATATATGCGTTATTTTTCTTTCACATCAACTAAATTTTCGGTAAATTTTTATTTGGTTTCCACCTTAACATTTTTTCTTAAAAACGACGGTCTTTAACATAAAGAATTACATTGCTTAATGTCTGAAAAAATTATTTGCGGAAAATTTAAATGCGATATTCGTTTTCAGCATATTCGAAAACTGAAAAAAGGTCATTTTAAAAATGACAAAATTCATATAAAAAAAAATTTACCAAATTTTTTTTTATATGAATTTTGTCATTTTTGATAAAATTCTTTGTTCAAGACATTAATGTGAAAATGTAGCAATATCTAAATTTTACCTGAAAACAAATTTAATTTTGTTGCGGAGGCTATCCTTCCAGGCATTATCTCCTCCTTGCTGGGCGAGTTTAATTTCGAAATTCAGCATAAAAAATAAGATCACTCGACACTAGTCACAAAAAAAAAAAAAAAAAGAAAGTTTTCTCTGCATTCTCTCGCGGCAATAAAACCATATACTCTCCTTTTGGAGAAGATAATTCCTGGGAGGATCACATTCAACAAATGCTATATTTTGATTCTGGTCAATTAGCTCATAAGCCTTGCCCCAGAAGTGATCATCCACTGACACGTGTTTCGTCGTCTACGACTCATTATTAGTGAAATGGAAAATTATTCTCAACTCGCATTTGGATAAAAATGTACTTTCGTGTAATTCATTTCAAAACAAGTATCACAAAAACAAATCTCTCCCACACAAACTATATGTGTATGTGTGTGTGTGTGTGTGTGTGTGTGTGTGTGTGTGTGTGTGTGTCTATGTATGACTTTGAGAGAAAAAAATCCATGAAACAATTATAGTTATTTGGTTCGATTCAACCCTTAAAGCTTTTTCTTTCCATTGTTGCTGCTTGCTTTGCCAATTGTGCTAATGTTTTATAATTATTGATGTTTAATTTTGTATTGGAATTGTTCCCTTTTTTTCATGGTGTATCCTGTTTAAATTTTTTTTTCATGGTATATCCTGTTTAAATTTTTTTTTCATGGTATATCCTGTTTAAATTTTTTTTTCATGGTATATCCTGTTTAAATTTTTTTTTCATGGTATATCCTGTTTAAATTTTTTTTTCATGGTATATCCTGTTTAAATTTTTTTTTCATGGTATATCCTGTTTAAATTTTTTTTTTTTCATGGTATATCCTGTTTAAATTTTTTTTTTTTCATGGTATATCCTGTTTAAATTTTTTTTTCATGGTATATCCTGTTTAAATTTTTTTTTCATGGTATATCCTGTTTAATTTTTTTTTTTTCATGGTATATCCTGTTTAAATTTTTGCCACTTTTTTTCTTTTTGATCACCATGTCTTGTCATGGATCTCACCTCTTCATCTCCATGCAGGTTTATTAACCCATTTTTCTTTTTTCCGATAACGACTTGTGGATTTGCTTTTTTGTTCAACTTCCTGGATATATTTTACCTTGGATCATCTGTCAATTATGATACGCCTTTTTCTTCAATCTCACGGTTTTCAAAAAAGGAAAAAAAAAAAATCCTTTTCCAAATGTCTTTGGTTTTTCTGTGAGGAATCCGCCTGTCAAGGCGATGATCATTCCTCAAGAGGCACTACCATGGATCCACCAAATTTAATCAACCGGCAGATGATGTCCCTGCCAATAATTGGCTTTGGTTGTCAGAATCTGGAGTACCTCAAATTGGATTTCTTTTAAACATTCGACCCTTTTCATCATCACTTGCTTTTTTTTAAAAATATTATTTAGCATCCCATTTGGAGGAATATAAGAAACCTCTTCAAATTGCGTGCTAATTGGTTTTACACGGTGAACTGCTTGACATTGCTACGAAATGTTTCACGCAGAAACGCTATGCCAAATCACATCTGCTATGGAATACAAGCTCAACAGCATTTTTGGATATTTTAATCATCTTCGTGATGCCATCTGGCTTCCTATCACTCAGAGCCATAAGGATTTATCGAGCCGCCATCGCGGCCAACACATCTTTGGACTATTTTTACCATTTGCTTTTGAAATGCTACCTCTTGAGTGGACCCATTTTTTACCATCTTGGATTTCTTTCATCTTGGAATATTTCTGGATATACACTCTCGACCCTTGGAATGTTATTTGGAGCTACCTGTTTTTTGGAGTATAAATAAAAGTGGATTCTACAGAATTTCCACAAAGAGGGTCTGAGGATTTCTCAAAAGGAAATAAATCTTCAGTGATAAAATTTTTCATTTTTGTGTGTAAATTTTTTTATTTTTCAAATCCATAAAACCTGAAATAATTTTGTGAATAAAACTTGTCTTATTTTCGTCTCTTTCTCCAATCTTGACTTTCTTGCTATTTTCTCTCGCTGCCCACTCCAATGTCTCTTTTGCAGTTTTTTTTTTTTTTTGCTACTCTCTCCAATTTTTCTCTCCTTGCTTTCCAATTGATCTCTCTCTCTCTCTCCAACATTTCCTTTGTTACTATTTCTTTTGCAATTTTCTCCAACGTCTCTCTCTTTTGCAAATCTCGCCAATTAGATATTTTATTTAATTTTGATTAAATGAAGAATTTTTGTTTGCATGATTCAATAACTGACTCAATCGAAAAATACTCATCATTTTACAGGAACGGAAAAGGATGGAAATTTATTCAAATTTGACAGTTTGAAGCTTTCACAATCAATTTCAAAAGTCTTCTTTTTTTTTTCATCTAAAATACAAAAACAAAGAATCAACTCTACCTAAAAGTTATTTTTTTAGGGCTTTATCATCCAGATGTAATTTTAAAAAATGATCAAATAGGTTTTTAGTTATAAAATTTTTGCCAATCAAAATCGGGTATTATGGTTCATTTGTGCTTCAAAGCTTTTTTCAATTTTACCATTGTTATGAATGTATCACAGACCTGGCCAGAGATAGATTAATTTGGAAGTCAATTTATTAAAGCCGTTCCATACATGCTAGCATCTAAAATGAATACTAAGCTAATAAGTGCAAAGACACAAAGTAGGACGCCCCTCCACCCAAAAAAAAACCTACAAAAAATGATACGGAAGCGCAATTTTAACCGTTCATTTAAGATTTATTTCAACAGCTAACACATTAAATCTTTGTAATATGATTCATAGCATAGGACAGATCTAAAAACTGTTTCCGTGGCCAAATAGATCTTTAAAAAAAAACATGAACAAGTGTTACCAAAGTAAATTTGCTATCAAATTAGAGAATTGTGACTATTCAAAGTTGGTTGAAAATGAGAAAATTTGTCATCTTGTCTGCTATTGGTTTAGAAGGCAATTTTTACCGTGTATGATGAAAAATACTTTGAAGACGAGTGAAAAATTCTTACAAAAGTGTCACGTCATGTTGTGATTTATAAAAATCAACCACAATGGAAGCAATAATTACTAGATTAAGTCAGCTTAACGATTACCTTTTGAAAAACAGACATTACATTGAAATGCCATTTTGTTTTATTGCAACACCTAAGATATTGAATGTTCGTAATATGATTCGTAGCACAGTTATAGATCAAGCTTTATTTTATTTTTTTTTTTTTTGCATAGTAAATTTATAAAAGAAAACAGATTTTAACAAAAAATAGACTAAAATGTAACTTGATAGTTGAGCAAAAAATTCATTCACTAAAATTTTTAACTTGAATTTTTTGTTTTGTGCGTGTGTGTGTGTGTGATAGTATTTAAGTTATTTTTGATATTAAGCTCATTGATGAAAAGCCGTATTTTTATATGTATAATAACACAAATGATAAAAGTGTAGTATATTCTGATAAAATTAGATTTGTGCCTTCCAAAATTCATATTGGAACTGTTCACATGGACATATGATGTAATGGCTCAAAACATTGATTAGCAATCAGTTGGTGTTTTTTTGAGGTTGAAGGTTCAATCCTCACTCCATGCAATAATTAAGAATAACAAATTAATCCAATTATCTCTAATAACGCCTGAAGGTTTGACTAGATCTTTGGCTGATATCAAAGTGTAGTATTTGTTCTTATATTGCACTTCATTTTTATCTGACCACGGTCAGTGAACAAGAAAGCCTTCTAAGACTGAGCAATAAAAATTTTTGTTTCAATCCACATTGCTTCTTTTTTGATGGCTGGATTTTCTCCACATTAAAATCTTTTATTTAATTGTGTCCTCATGAGGAAGCAAGTGAATTGGGGATACTAACAAAAAATCCAATAATTGCAGCCATAAAACGCGAGGGGGGGGGGAAAGGACATATTTTTCTTTCCATATGCCTGAAATCTGATGCCGTAAATATGTTGAACATTTCATATTTGGTTTCGTCTTTTTGTAAAAGGATACCTTCTGCTTCTCCTGTCTGTCGTCTATAGTTGCTAACCCCACCCCTCTTTCCTGCTCCATTCAGGAAAACTGAAATGCTTTGTGCTACTTTGATGCGGGGGGGGGGGGTTGCAAACGTGCTTCTAGATTTTTTTTTTCCATTCTGTTACTGACCAGATTCCATAATGAACTCTTATAAATTCTACCATTTTTTTTCTTTTGTATAAAACAATGGTTCCCAACCTTTCATATATGGTGACCCATTTAAGAATAAGCAATCAGGAAGCGACTCCCAATCCTTAAAATATCTTGTGTATTCATTCACTTTTTTCAAAACAAACTGCCATATAGTGTGATTATTGAATTATAGATTATTCGTGAAGTAACTATACATTTTGTAAATTCACGATTAACTTACCAACTGGGGGGGGGGGGGCGGCTTTGCCCGGGCATATAAAATACGCTTAAATATGATATTTTAATTTTCTCAGATTTCTTATGTATTATTATAGTGTGATTTCAAAAGTGAAAAAAAAAAAAGTATTTGAGTGCCATCAGTTAGAATCGAAACTGAAACTAGCATTCACAGCTGGTAACGTTACCACTGTACCAACGTCACATGCATATGAACTAATTAAAATTAAACTAATATGAATCTACAAAATGTATAACGACTTTTTTCAATTTTGACCCATTTTTTTTTACCTCTTAAAAAACTATTTTAACCGGCTAAAGACCCATAAAAGAACGGAAGTCCGTAAAAAATCCAATCATTTGAACCGTTCTGCAACTTTTAGTTTCGGAAGAGATAGAGTTTGAAAATATGGAGACAGCCTTTTATATAAAAGATTTATTGATGAAAAATTCCAAAGTTGCTACGAATATTCAATTAAAAATTATTTGAACACGCAAATTTCCACCATTTATGTAAATTGTGTTTAAGAAATGACTGACCTTAATGAGATGACTGGTATCGAAGCTGTTTAGCTAGCAATTATATCCTGGGATCTGTTGTTGATATGGCACACTTCACGTTGTCTTCCACATTTAATTGATTTTGGTACTTGTTTTTAAGGATGGAAAGTTGGAAAAATGTTGCTCCGTATAAGTTGTTGGAAATGGCAATAAAGTTCTTGTTGCGATTTCTGATATCATTGGAATTTTTGGAAATGTTTTGCCCAAAATTCTTGGAGTTGTAGTTGACGAAAAACCCGTCAATAAACTCTTCTGCTGCTGCTTTAGAGACATCAGATCTACTGGAATTGAAACGATTGATTGTTAGATGGAAAGATTTGCAGCATTCATCAGGAAAATAACTTGTTTGACCGTTTCAAACACTCTTGTATAACCATCGATAATTTCATTTGCTGTTTTGTCAACAAATTGAGCAAGTATTGGAAACCTGTATAATTTCTTTTGGTTAATTTGCATGATCCAGAGTTTAAATTTCACTTTAAAAGGCGATATCTTTTTGAGACAAATATATTGTATTCACATTACTCCTGTATTAATACTATTAAATATCTCAAATGTGGACCAATTAAATATTAACCCTTAGGCTATGCTGGCTGTTAATTTTTCAACACCTAGTTTTTACTATTACAGACAATTGCAACAATGGTGTCTTCAAGGATTATGGAATTCTTCTTTGCCCTGCATTAATTAATGAATGAAATCCATGCTTGAATGTTTGTATTGATTTTGATAAAAAATATTATTTTTCAAAAACCCTAGACTTAATTTTATGTGATGTGAACAAATTCACACTTATCGTAGGTAATGTGTGTAAAAATACCATCGTAGCCCAAGAGTTAAAAATGAAATTGGTTTAAATGTTTGTTTTTTAACAATAATGTTAAATATTTATTGTAAATCAATAATTATCTTTACTTTATACTATCGGTTCCCAATTCCAAATGCAGTTGCAACAACAATACCATGAGGATCGCCAATTGATTTTGAGCTGAATGTGAATATTATATGATATTACAAATATATTAACATCACGTAAATTCATTCATAAACAATTATTTATATTCGTTTTGAGAAGCAAGAAATATTTGTATTTCTCATCTCAATTCAAAAATTCTCTTTAGTTCCTTTCAAGAACTACTTTACCTTTGTCTGATACAATGTTTCATGCATTCAACTCAAATCTTCACATAAAACTTTGAAGGGCCATCTTGCAAATGGTCTTGCTTTAATCACTTTGTTAAGCATTTCTTTAAAGAGTTCAGGTAATGTTTTGGTAGCTAATATTCGTTGATGAATTATGGAGACCCAATTATTTCTAGAGTCTTTTTTTTTTTTTACCGAACAATTGGAGGCCAGACTTGCAGCCGAAAAATTAGAAATATCAGCAACAGTTTGTAAAGTTTGCAGAGACTTACAAAAAAACAAAAAAAAATCGTCTTTAATGTTTGTCCTTGTTATAATAATGAACTCGTTTATCACATTAGTTTCATGAAGTTGTATGCTGAACAACCCACTTGGAGTTTCTTTTAATTTGTGAATAATCTGGCATAAAATATCCTTGGACATAACTGTTGTCCTTCATTTTATCATATTGTTTCGCACGGATAGAACCAATAATTTGTTTACCGTTTTAGGATCGATCATGAAATGCACAATATTTTTGGTGCATGGAAAAATAACATTCTCAGCTATTGTGTGCAGTTTTTTTAGCATGTGTTGTTTTTAATACAACCGTGTATGAAGCTTTAATGGCAGGTAAAATTTTGTTTTGAAATGATCCAATGCTATCAAACTAGCGGGTTTTGACACCGACAACTTCTGCTTTAAAAAAGTTAATACTTTTATCTTCCAATTCAAGGGGCTTAGTTTGGACATATTTAGAAGTTTAGCTGATTTAATAAATTCGTGAACAAGAACTTACAAACCTACTACACACTGTTGCCTTTCTACACCTGCAATAAATGTGTTAGTGAATCCTCATTATAAGAAATCATTGTGTTGTTCTTCTTACACTCATTTTTAAAGAATTAAGAATCGTCCGGTGGTGCGATCAAAACAATTCAGAGACGAAACAATAAACAGAAGCAAAAGACAAGTAGGCCAGAGAAAGGCAACACCACAGGAAGGTAGTAGAAAGGAGGTAAGGGGTGGGTGGCTGTTTGTTATTCTTCCTCGGTTTTTCTTCTTCCTCTTTTCAAAATCTAGCAATGAAGAAATGTGCACATCATAATGCTTAATTACAGCAATATTCCCAAGAAGTACATTACATGTAATAACTCAATTTTTTCTACACATGCAAAAATACCCAGCCTGTCACAGAAGGTGGTGACAATGACAAGCAAATCTAGTTTTGCACCCCTCTGCCCTAAAAAAAAAAAAGTTTCTTAACATTAAATAGTAAAACGAAATCTCGCCTTCGTATCAATATTGTTCAAAGTTATATGATATTCACATTCAGCTCAAAATCAGTTGGCGATCCCCATGATATTGGTGTCGCAACTCCATTTAGGATTGTGAACCGACGATATAAAGTAAAGATAATTACTGATTTACAATAAATATTGAATATTATTGTTAAAAACAAAAATTTCAATCAATTTTATTTTTAATATTTAATCCTGTTCAATTTTTTTTTTTTTTTTTAAATTAATTTATTCACTAGTAGGTCACCCAGCCGTAAAATATGTGTAAATATATTTTATGTAGATTTCGTGTTATTTTAGAGCCAGCTACAGCTACAATATATAGTAGTTTAAAAAGTTGAAAAATAAATGACTTGCGTTCTATCAGCTAGAATCAGAACGAAAACATTTAGCTCTCTATCGATATTTAGTCATCTGATTTAACCCCTTAGCAGCTAGTTTTCTAGCTGAAAACCAAATCGAATTTATTCCACAGATCCAAATACTCCATATGTTTTCAAGTTTGTAGATCAAAAATTGATAGTTGTTTGGTAGAGATTGTTCTGCAGACAGACAAGGTCACTTTTATAAAATATAAAGATTGATTTTTTTTTCAAAATAAATTCTCTCTCTCTCTCTCTCTCTCTCTATCTATATATATATATATATATATATATATATATATATATATATATATATACTATAAAAGTGACCTCGTTTGTATATTTGAAGAACGGTCTCTACTCTGTCAATATTTGGTCTACAGATTTGAAACTTGATATATGGGGTATTTGGACATGTGCAACAAATTTGATTTTGTTTTTAGTCCGGGGCTGATAAAGGATCAAAATTAAAAAATTGTAACTTGGCAAGTGTAAGTCTACTTAATGTGTATCCTCTATGCATGTGTAAATGTACGTTTATACGTTTAATTACATTAATTTGCCATGTTTTGATATGCATGTATCCTTAGGTCAGATGTTGAAGCAATGCTGGAGAGCTAAATGTTTTGGTTTTAATTCTAGCTGATGGCACCTAAGTTATTTATTTTTTTTAATTTTTGAAATCCCTACTATATATTGGGTACAATATAATAAGCAATGGAAAATTGGCTCTATAATAATAAATACGAAATTTGCATAAATTAAAATATATTTAAGCGTATTTTTGCTAGTTAATCATAAAGGCTTAGAAATTGTTAAATTCTTCCTCCTCCTCCTCACTAGGATCACCACTTCCATCCATTCCATGGACATTAGGGGTGGTGGGGTGGAGGCAGAGGGTGGTTTAAAAAGATAAGTTTTTACTATTTTGTTGGCTATTACTATCCTTTATTTTTCATAAGCAGCTGACCTAAAAAAAAAAAAAAATAGACAATCTTGCTTGTGTATTTAATAGTGTCACTATTTGGTGAATGGGGATGGGTGGGGGTAAATGCATCTTGCTTAAAGATAAAGGCCATGAGTTCAAATTCGCATAGAGTGGTATAAAATGGAAGAAATATTAGTTAACTTGGAATGTGTTTTAATTTGTCTTCTGTATCAAATGGTTGTCCAATTTTCCATTTTCTCAAAAACATCTTGTTTGCTGCTGAATCCTTGCAATTCACTGCAATAATGCAATGTAAAACAATATTACCAGCATTGAAGTTCACAGGAGTTTCAGATTTGAAACACCTATCGTTTGATAAAGAGGTCTTGCACCAAAATCTAATATATAATAGTGTATATGTCTTTCTCTAAAAGTCATAGAGTGGCTCTATGGAGCTTCTTTTAGCCAGTTAAAATAGTTTTTAAGGAGTCAAAATTGAAAAGAATTATCATACATTTTGTACGTTCAACCTTAGGTCAGATGTTGGCGAAGTTTAATCAGTTCATATGCGTGTTATGTTGGTACAGTGGTAACGTCGCTAGCTTTGAATGCTACAGTTTTGCTTTCGGTTTTGATTCTAGCTGATGGCACCTAAATACTTTTTTTTCTTTTTTTTTTACTTCACGATTCTGCAATAATATATACGAAATCCGAACAAATTAAAGTATCATATTTAAGTGTATTTTTAGACCGGGCACCCTCCTGCTAGTTTATTGTGAAACAAAGAAAAAAAATCTCTTTGTTTGTGGTCATCTCCTCCTCACTGGCATCTTTTCACTTCTTGTATTGTAATAGCCTTCGCCCCCCCCCCTCTCTCTCTCATACTGTTTCTTTCTTTCATTTTACTTGGATCAAAATTCTCAGAAATCAAAAAGTCCCTTTTTAATACTTGATCTCTATATGAGATGCATAAATATTTGAGTTTCATTAAATTCTCAAATGTTGAGTTAATAAAGAATTAAAGAAATGCATTCTTGTGTGAGGTGGCCGCGAATAATGCTATACTATGTTATGTTGAATATTTAAATCGGTGTTTACTTATAAGGGAAAGTATTCTCATGCCAGGTTGTCCTGACAAAACCCCTGTACAGAGAGAGAGCTTAGACACTCGAGGATAGAGTCTAGTTGGTATGTGTGTTTGTCTGAACAAGAATAAATGTAGTAAGCAAAAACCAAACAATATAAAATGAAAAAATTACCAGATTTATTCAGAATTTATGTTTGTCTAGTATTCCACAAATTATCTCATCATAACGTTTGTCCTTATTTCTACCCCCCACCCCCGCTAGTATGCAGGGTATTTCCCTGCATACCTATCCACCACCTCAATCACACCTAATGTTCAGCCTTCAGCCAACCTACTCCCTCCCACTCTAATAGTATCCCTTTACCCTCCTCTCTATTTTAACTTTCCCTTCTGCCACCACTACTTCCAACTTTTTGAATATCTACTTTGATTCTGTTCAATAAATGCTATTCCTAATAAAATTTTGTAAATGAAATAAAATCGATAAATAAATTCAGCATAAATCTGTGTTCTCTTTGCTCTAAAATTAGTGTATGAAAAAAGTAAATGAAGAAATCCTATCGCAGATATTATTGTAAAACTTCATGAATTGTACTCGCTTGGTTCGAGGGATAAATACCTTTTCAAAACAAAAAAATAAATAAGACTCTCCAACGACCTGGTGTCTTCAAGCACGCATTTTTGCAGCAAGCAACAATCTTATTTCATTGGAATAATGAAACAAACCAAAAATAGGAATGAATTAGTGAAGTCGCTGATGAGAAACTTTATGAAAAATACATTCGTCAAGATGAATAACTTGGCGCTTATGTTATAGTAAATTAATTCTTTAGGCTGAATAATCGATAGCTTGGATTATTTTATGGAAAATGGAAACCAGGTTATCCTGCAGCTAAAGAATCGATAACCAATATAATATACAACCAATAATTTTAACCAAATGCTTGAAAATTTCGTTTTCTACAGATTGAATAATTTTAAAGTATGGAAAATGGTTATAAGATTTGTCATTGGAATATGTTATCATTACTTTGACTTATCCAAACAAATTAAAGTTGGCAGCTGGTTTTGTTTGGAATGGTCGTTAATTTCAGGCTTCAATGTTGAAAAAGAAAAAAAAGGCATCCTATCACTAATCCTACAGCTTGGGCTTGTAGTAAGATTAGCCATATTAGGTTTTTACTGTATTCAAAAGACAAATAGCATCAAAATATATTTATAATTTTTCTTTTTAAAACAGTTTCAAAACTTTTAAACACTGCAGGTCGGTAGAAAATTAAATTCATTGTGTTTGGTTAAAATTGTTTATATATTTTGTTTGCTATAAATTTCTCCACTGTTAACTACACTGTCTTATTGCTGATAACTTTTTCATAAGCAGCTGACCTAAAAAAAAAAAAAATAGACAATCTTGCTTGTGTATTTAATAGTGTCACTATTTGGTGAATGAGGATGGGTGGGGGTAAATGCATCTTGCTTAAAGATAAAGGCCATGAGTTCAAATTCGCATAGAGTGGTCTAAAATGGAAGAAATATTAGTTAACTTGGAATGTGTTTCAATTTGTCTTCTGTATCAAATGGTTGTCCAATTTTCCATTTTCTCAAAAACATCTTGTTTGCTGCTGAATCCTTGCAATTCACTGCAATAAAGTGGCTCTACGGGCCTCAAATGATTGGATTTTTTTATGGAGCTTCTTTTAGCCAGTTAAAATAGTTTTTAAGGAGTCAAAATTGAAAAAAATTATACATTTTGTACATTCAACCTTAGGTCAGATGTTGGTGAAGTTTAATCAGTTCATATGCGTGTTATGTTGGTACAGTGGTAACGTCGCTAGCTTTGAATGCTACAGTTTTGCTTTTGGTTTTGATTCTTGCTGATGGATCATTAAAATGGAAAATGTTTTTCCTTGTGTCAAAATATGGAGAGTTTAATGTTGTAAACAAATTGTTTATCTATTAGCTAAAGTAGATTAATATGGATATTTTTTTAATGCTTTATGTGGATGCAATTTTTTAAGTCATCATTTTAACAATCTTCCTAGCCAGAATTTTTTTTTTTCTATTGTAAACAATTCTCAAAGAAAAAGAAAAAAATATTGATTTTGAACGCCATCAATGTCCAACTTAACAAAATTGACTGATTTAAGTTTATATATAAGATAAGTTAGCAACTATGCATGAAATATATATTCTGTTTTCCTTTTGACTAAGTTTTATAAACTACTTTAAGCTTAGATATGTCTGTTCTTTTACCGTACTTGTTCTGTTAAATACATCCTTAGGATTGATAAATTTATTGCAAGCGCTTAAAAAAACAACAATAATTAAAAAAACAACAATAATTAAAAAAACAACAATAATTAAAAAAACAACAATAATTAAAAAAACAACAATAATTAAAAAAACAACAATAATTAAAAGTGCTTGAACCAAACACAAACATCATTTGGATTATTCGGACGACTGTTCTCTAATTTCGGTTGATGTAATCTTCAGGTTTATCTTGTCGAACTGTGGATCTTTCTGTTGAATTTCAGAATTTACAGAAATTTTAATGGGTCGAAGCCTTAAGTAATTCGCAGTTGTATTCTGTCTTACCTGCACTGAGGATTGAACCTTCAACCTCCAAATGAGTATCACTTAGAATTGAATTTTACTTAGTACTTTATTTGCTACACTACGGCTACTTGCGGACAATTTTAGTTTGAATTTTGGGAGCCTCAAACCTGTTTTTAGATGTACACTTTTCGTATTCGTCCCTATAGATCACTACTTATTAACACACAAACGTATAAACGTATATATTTATTTATCCATAGCCCTTTAGCCCCTGGAGGAGCATAGGCCATCTACAACTTTTTTTTAGATGTTTTTGTAACGAGGAGTTCTTTTTACAGGGTGAGTGTGCTGGCCCCACACCCCACCCAGAAATAAACTGATTGAAACGTTTCAATAAGTTTATTTCTTTGGTCTGACGAGGTGGTCTCTTTAAATAGGGATTCCACCAAAACATGTATGCACATATATAACCAATGATGTTTGTATAATAAACAGACTATATAAAACGGCCTTGTCCTACATTGAGCACTCTTTAATAATCACACAAGTTTCATTGAATTTACATCTAGGAAATCAATCTATACAACAATTATTTATATATATATATATATATATATATATATATATATATATAAGGAATTTATTAAATCATTGAACTTGCTCGGGGGATATATTTTGATCGTTCCTATACCCCCTCCATGTTATTTGTACATACATTTTATATAACTGTATATATATTATTTTACACACATTCTCATTCGTTTTGTTTTCTCTCATATATTCCTGAGTATTTGCTTTTTCATGATAATTAGTCCACCAACTTAGTCGGATTTGGACTTTCGTCCGTTCGTCCCCAAAATTTTCAATAACTACTCATTACATTTTTCTGAAACTTTACATGAAGTTACAACTACCCAAGGGAGGAAATGTAGCATTCTCGGATTTTTGATGAAAATTCTGGATGTGTCCCCAGGGGGGTCAAAATGGCCCAAAATAGCACTTTTCGAGACATTGAATCTTTTCCAACCATTAGATTTTCTGGAAACATAATATTTGACCCTGGGAAAATTCTGGGCCTCAAGCCTCATGGTGTTTTAGGGGGTGAAAAACACACCTTTTGAGGCTAATTTTTTATTTTTCTCCTAAAATTCAAGGCATTAGTCGAGGGATCATATAGTTTTTGGCTTGTTTTGATTTGTTTTTTGTATTTCTGTGTTATACCAATGATTAACTCCTGATGAGTTTGTTGGCGAAAGAGGTTCCTAGGGTATTTCCATGTATTATTTTTAAAGTACTATATAAGTTTTGTACTGTTAAAAAGATGTGTGTGTATATATATATATATATATATAAATTTGTAGATAATATTTTTTAAAATAAAATATTAACAATTTTTATACCTAGACACTAGTTCATGCTTATGCAATCATCAGTGTAAGAAGTGATAATTACTGGCAGTCGAAAGATTTGAACGTTGTCACAAAATCACCTCATGCCTTTGTATTGGTATTCCACCTCCAATCCAGAAATCAACACAAGAATATAGGGAAGCTAAGTATCTAGGAATATCAAATCAGCAGGAATAAACAACG
Source organism: Euprymna scolopes (assembly GCF_053919585.1). Lineage (NCBI taxonomy): Eukaryota > Metazoa > Mollusca > Cephalopoda > Sepiida > Sepiolidae > Euprymna > Euprymna scolopes. The sequence continues at coordinate 1,606,842 of NC_136518.1, read as the reverse complement.
CTCTTCAATGATATGAAGCTTCTTTTTTTTTTTTTTTCAAAACTTTAGAAACATTAAAACATCAATTTGTAATTTTCTCTATTCTATTTGAAAGTAAAAATCATTAGTTGAAAGCACAGAAAAATCTATAAAAAAAAAAAAACGGCTACAAAATTTCTTGTTTTACAAAACACATTTTCATGATGATGTCTTGAATCATCCGTGTTATTTTTGTACTTTTGCCAAATCCATTTCTCAAAATGGCTCATGTCAGATCTGGAGAAAGTTGTCCGACTCGGCCCAACGGAGCTGACAGTGCATTTTCAAATCTGGCTGCCAGCCATGGAGCAGAGAGTGTATTGCTGGCTCAAAGTGGATGAAATGGTTTTTCTCCAAAATTGCCACCCTTTTAAAAGACGGAACGTTTTTGTGCACAAACGTCTCATCTGTGCCAACCGTAATCCGACCTGCCAGTTAAGTGAAAGATTTGAAAAGATTGTTATTCTTCCTTGAGTTGATAAAGATGATGGCACAGTGCCATTTTTTTTTTGTTAGTAGGTTGTCTTGAATCCAGAAAGTTTCCGTTGAGAAATAATTTTGGTGAAATTTGGTGTCTATGAATCCTGTTTTTCCCAAACCAGAATTTTAGCTGCTATGTTATAGTTGTACTAAAAGAATATTTGAAGATGAATATAAGGTATGTGTTTTGAGCTACACAGTCATACTTAGAACTAACCGTGTACTCATACACCCTGAAGCATGTCTATTCCATTCAATCATAAAGTATTTATTTTTGAGAGATTAACTAGAGGTTATTTGATAAGAAATTATATCTTATTTTTTGGGAGGAAAGTAGGATGCTGTTTCGGGAGCATGCAAAAAATATGCCGTCATTATGTATCCCATAATCTTGCACATATATTACTGATGCAATGATGCGATTCAATCCAGTTGAAATTTAGTACATTACTCAGTTTGATGTCGAGCAATTATTTTTCTATATTAAATTTTTTGTATTTTTTAAGTTTTTTTGTCAAGTTTACAAAAAAAATAAAATGCACTCATCTTACTTGTTGCGTTGTTGATAATATTAGTCTATAATTTAGAATTGATCCATTAGTTTAAGTTAATTATATTCTAGGTTGAAAATATTCAAAAGATTAGAATCGTTTGATACCAACAAGGGCCGTTGATAGTGCTCGGTCAAAGAGAGCAAATTTATAATTTTTATTTTCTTTACGTAAATACAGTCATATTTTCCTATGAATGTGCGGACTGTTTTAATCATTCTTGATCTCATCAGGCAAGAAAAAAAATTTAAAGTTAAAAAAAAGAAGATCAATAATGATCAGAACGGCCTGCACATCGTAGCAAGATATGATTATATTTACATAAAGAAAATTGTGTGTGGACGAAGATAAAATGCACAGTTTATTATTAAATGAAAACTTGAAACAGAACGAGAAAAATAAACGCAGGAAAAATTAAAAAAAAAGAAAGAAAAAAAAAAGACAAGGGAGAGATTCAACCGTTTCATATACAATGAATGTCTTCAGAAGTCAGTATTTATCATGCATATTTTTTTAACATTTGACATTGCTGGATAAAGCAGCCAGCAGTTACAGCTGTGCTGCTGCTTTCAAAAGTACACGGCTTTTGGCAGCTATTATTCATTTTTTATGACATCATGAATTATAATTTTTGGAAACTACCGTTCATTCTTTATGAAATCATTTGTTTTGAAGTCAACAAATTCATCATTCCTCAGCATGTTTGAGTGGATAACCTCATCCATTTTTCACATTTGTGCTGTTTCCATGGTGACAAGCAACATCCAGAGTCGTGTCTGTGTGTGTTTTATTTTGAAATTTTTATCTACAGACATATGATTCATCCTTTTCTGGAAATCATCAGTGTAGAGGATGATTGGTCAGCTAGTCACATGACTCCAAACCTCAGACCCACATCAAAATTTTAACTTCTATATGAACGCCTAGACCCACAGTGAAAGAGAATTAAGATCTATTAATATCAATGCAAATAGACATATGTTCAATAACGTGATTAGACAGAACTTGCGTATTAAATTTGACAACCTAATTATAATTCTCTTAGAGCGCCCGTCTAGGCATTATAAAGGGACTCTAAGCACTATTGTGATATTTATTTTCTATCGATATATAATGTACTTAGCAGTTTTATGGCATTACTGTACTTGATTAGTTTCTAACATGGCTTTTGAGCATTGGTAAAAAACTGTTAAGCTAAGACTTGGACGGTTTGTGAATCTTAGTTCCAGCATAAATTTTACTTTTGATTTTTAATTCTAGATGTTCTTTTTGTCGTTAATTTTAATTTCCATTTTTTTCGGCTTGTACATTCTTTTGTACGAAAAAAAAGCCCCAAAGCGTTACAATCTTCAAAGGAAGAAAATTAAAATAAATGAATCAAGATTAACAAGTTCTTGATGAGCCGTTCCCCTTAATCAAATTTACATGACTAACGATTACTATGATATTGTCCCATTGACTACTGTACACTCTTTAACTCTTATCCTCAATTGGCAAATGTCCCCTCTAGAACACTCGCATACCTGCTACCGCCCCTTCCTTACATGCATTCTTATATAATAATGTTAGTAGTGGTGGTACATTATTAAAGTGATCCCCAACAAACCTGCTTAGCAACAAAATCTCACCCCTTCACTGTTGTTGTCCCTAAATGCCAGAAAGCATTCTACTCTAATAGTTTCTTCCCTCAAACAGCTAGACTTTGGAATTCCCTTCCTGTTTCCCTGACTGTACTAATATGCAGAAGTTTAAATGTAATGTAAACCAACGTCCTGTTAACCATTCCTAAGCATGATCCCTCAAAAAGTAGCCCCTTACGTCCAAGTGGCGATATGCCTTGTTAGGGGTGAAGGTGAGTGAAAAAGAAAAATCGTGTACAAACATCAAAACATTACCAAATACACTTAAAAACAAGATAAAAGCAACAGTTTCAAGAACTTTTTGCAAACAAAAGTGAGCTAATAATATATTCGATTTCTTCACTGAAGTTTGTTAGTGTTTAGAAATCTCTGATCCAACTCTCAATTGATGATGTAAGTACTAAAATTTTCTTGGATACCTATTACTAAAATGTACCTTTTTTGTCCCAATTCATATTTCTGTTCCCAATGTGGCAGAAAATTTACAAACAAGGCAGTCACTTATTGATCTGCAGATTGGTCAGACATCTCGATGAACTTTGCTATTTAGCGTAACTTTTAAACATCGCTTTTCCATATTATCTTTCTGATGAAGTCAATCAACTCTCAGGACTATGGTCAATCAATTTCCAGGACTATGGTCAATCAATTAGATGACTTTGTTCATGGTATTTTCTGAATAGCACATTGCCATCTTTGACATTATGTAAGTAAATTTACATTTCAGTGTATTTGGATCACTGTCTTTTGTCTCTAATAGTAACATTTATCGGCCCATTTTGTATAATGGTAACAGGTGCTTGCTGATGGACTTGGAGACCAGGGTTCAATCTTCGGTTGAGTTATACCAAAGATTCCATAAAGGTACTTGATGCCACCTTGCTAAACATTCAGCATAAAGTGAGGATCAATTCAGTGGAAGAATTCTAAGTGTAGTAGTGAAAAAGGAGCCTTCAGGTCGTTATTGACTATGGACGACCACTTTTTATTTATTTATTTATTTTATATATTTATATATTTTATTTATTTATTTTTTTTTACACAGTGATCACCACTTATCAAGACCCGGAAGCCACTCAGGGATAAGGGTTATTGCAAGTACATTACGTTAGTGTGGAGATTTGATGAAGTGTTTACTTAAGGGGGCGGTTCATTAGGAAGTTGTTAACATTGGACTTGAAGACATCCAAGTTGTAGTCCGGCGGGAAGCAAGCAGACGGAACAGAGTTCCACAGGCGTGCAGTTCTAAGAAAGAAGCTTTGTTGATGGAATCCGCATTTTGATTTAGGCACAGATATAGAGTGGGGGAAATTTTTTACAGTGGATTCAGCTAGACGGGTGTTTTTCGTGAAAGATTGGCGAGGGGGGACCAGAGATTGGAGTTCAGACGAGCACCTGCCATGGAAATAACGATAAAACAAGGATAGGCTTGCAACGTCTCTTCTGTGGGAGAGAGGTTGCAGGGTAGAGAAAAGGGCACCCCCCACTAAGCCACGAAGTCTAATTTGTAGTCTGTCAAGGCAGGATAGGCTGTTTTTAGCAGCTCCTGCCCAGATATGGCAACAGTATTCCATCCTTGGACGTACTTGGCTTTTATATAGATAGAATATGCATTTTAATGTAAGTTCTTCAACAAACTATAAATAAACTTATTGTTAACAGTTTATTTTTATCTTTCTTTTCTGCTGGGAAATTCAACACCAGACACAAAATGTAAATAGAAACCAAAAAAATATATGTTGGTCACATATTTGTCTAATATTTTGTTTCTTTATTTAAAGAACTTTGTAAAAGTTAATAAAATTCTGCATGCATTTGTTACCCATGATAATACACACAAAGGTTGTTGGGTGGCTAAACGATCATTTATCACAGACATGTGCCAACTAAAACAATAGTCAGATATTCAATTTTTGTTTATTGCATGCGAATGTTTACCAAAAAAGGTGTCATTTCAAACTTCACGCCCACCTTAGTATGTCTAGGCTAACTTGGAAAGTCATTCAAAAAATGTGACGTCATCATAATAATAGTAATACTAATTATAATGTGTGCTGTTATTTGGAATGGCTGAGAAGTCTCTATAGGATTAGGCATGTAAACGTGATTTTAAACTTTAGCTTGACAGGCCAAAGGATGACTCTCACTCTTTTTAAAAAAATAATTCTAATCGAACTTCTATTATATTCACATGCTCACTGCTTTCACAATCGGCACGCTCCAATTTACATAACACTTGACCGTAGCAGGAAAATACTAAAGTGCATTGGACTGATCGATAAAAAGAAAGCGTCTGACATAGACGCAACAATGCTTAATTATTATTTGTACTCACTAGGAGTTCAACACAGGGTATCATCATTACTCTCTGATAATAACTGATGGTGTTCCCTGGAGTCTAGGTGACAAGTTAGTGCTCTTCACCTCTTTCTGTACAAATGACTTTGTGTTATCACATCTGTTTACCATCGATTTTTTTTTTTTGCTGGCTATGCCCATGGGTCTGAACTAGAATTTGAATGGAAATTAGCCTCCCCATGTTCTTGTACTATTCACACAAATCTAGTGGAAATTAGGTTAGTGCTCTCCTTACCTCTTCTGCCATTCTTCTTGCCCTTTCATGCCTGTTTTGTATGGTATTCGCCGAGGTTGATGCTTTTCCTTTCGGTGATGGTTTGGAGTATAGTTTAAGATTTTTGCTGTTTCAGTTTCGTCATTATTCTAGTCTCATGTTTTAGGTTTTGCAAATGGCTTCCTACGTTGTCTGTTGCCATTTTACTCGTTCTGTTTGCCATGATCGGTTTATCAAGTGATCTGCATGTTTTAAGTGGTCTACCAGTGGTTTTGGGCCGTTAGTATTAATGAGACACACTTGGAGCGTTTCGAATGGCTGATATGATTTGGTTGTACTCTGTTGATGACAGCCAAACCAGAATATCAAATGCAGATAACATTTTGTAAAAAGTAAGCTTTAAAATATATAAACAATGAAAAGTTTTATTTATTAAAGAAAACAGATTTGGAAAATAATATTGTATAAAAATTATTTGCGTTTCAGTTTTAAAAACTAAAACTATTTAAGTTTTTATTTTAGACCCTCATAATAAAAGAAAAAATAATTCAGCACATTTTTTGTAATACCCAAGAAAAAGGAATGTAAAAAAAGATCTCATTTAAAAAGTATTTGAAAATGTGTTAATTTTAAACCTAAAAATGTTTAATCGAAGCCATGTTAAATTTTGTTCATCGCTACATTTTAAATTGTGTAGAGATTGTCAAAATAAATGAAAGAAACAATGTTATTAAGGTCATGAATTTACTTTTAAGTTTTAATTAAATACATTTTTTTTTTATATATATCTTCACTTATTTTACTGCACTTGCTCTGAGTAAAATTGTTTTTTTTTGTTGTTTTAATCACACGTGTTCATAAAGTTGTTTATCTGCTAATACCACAATCTGTGACATCAGCAGATAAATTAGACTTAAGTGAGCAGGCCTTGTTTACTTTTTTATGAAGGTGACGGAATAACCCACATTACACATGAAAATTAGCAGAAAAGTTTAATATATCGAATCCACTCTTTATCAGCATTTGATTTTTTTTTTTTTTTTTTTTTTTTTTTTTACACGGTGGTCACCACTTATCAAGGCCCGGAAGCCACTCAGGGATAAGGGTTAAACATTTAATGGCATATATCGGGGGGGGGGGGGTCTTTTCATTTACTTTTAAATTTGGCACAATTTTCCGGACAATCTGATATGTTTCTTACATATATCTAAACAATTTTGAGACTATTGTTTTATCTTTTTTGCTTCTAAATGTCATCGTAGTAGCCATATCCAGTCTGGAATTTTCTCTACTTCTTGTGTATACTTTTTTTAAGCTGGGTGTGAAGCATCCTATCAGAGGCCAGACATTCACTGAATATATCATACATTCCAACCGAGAGATCTTTTTAAGATTCTAACCGTCTCTTTTAAGTGCAGTTGTTTGTATCATCCCTGCAGTTGGTATCTCAGATAATGTTGTACATATTCGTTATCTCTTCCCTCTCAGCTCTGTTTACCTCAGCATCATTGGAGACAGTATCTTCTACTAAGGTTGCTTCTTTCTCCTTGTCTCATCACTGTCAGGTTTAATAGGTTTGTTTTCCAGGTACATAGTTGTAGGAATTGCATAGTCATAGTGGATGGTGCATGACTTATTGCCAACTGTTCTTTCTGGTAAACATGTCCTCAGGATTTGCTGCTATATTCAATATGCAACTTTTTACAAGTGGTCCAGTAAAGATAGTTACACATTCGATTCGCATAGTATAGTAGCCGTCCCTCAGCAGAATCTTATAGATGTATGTCAGGTAGCTCACACTTTTGACTTCTGTGTGGCAGAACCTGCACTTGTTGCGATCACTCATCTTTTTAAAAGCATTGGTCATCAAGTTTTGATCTAGTGCAGCCATTATTATCCTCTCTTGATATTAATGGGAGGATCCACTTTTAAGCGAGACTATGAGGCTTCCTTATTTATATTTTCCTGGCTCAGTTCATCCAGAAAATATGACACACTGTTGGTTGACTCATTCTTCCAATTTTTTGCAATGGAAGGTTTTGATGTATTTTTGGCAACTCTTTTGAGCTATTTCCATAGCAGACTTGTTTAGTGCTTCTGTTTCATTTTAAAGACATTCTTGTTCAAAATGTTTGGCCAATTTTGTGATGGACGTTGCTCTTGTAGATGTACCATCATGCAGTTTGGATTTCTCTTCACTGTTATTATTTAGTGTTACTTTATAACACATGCTGTTCATGAATACTTTTTGTTTCATTTTACAACTAGATGATGTATCCGGCATTGCCCGGTATTAAACGTAACGTTAAATTCCTTTTAAAAGAAAATGAAGTAAAAAAAAAAAAAAAAAAGAAACTGAAATGTGCATGCGAGTATTATGTTTTTTCTAAATCGTTCACTTCTAAGTAAAAAAAAAAAAAAGAAACTGAGATCGAAACCAAAACGTAAAGACAGTGAGTCAAGTACAATAACCATTAGACCAGCTTGTCACGCTATTTAAAAAGTGTTTTCAAACCTACTTATTCTTAACATAAGGGTGCTGTCACGTGAATAATTCGCACATGCACAGGCGTGAAACAGTTGACAAACATGAAAATCCAATGACCCCCTCCCCCCAGTACCAATTTTTCAATTTTGACCCCTTAGACCCCCACCCCCTCTTTTTTTTTTTTTTTTCAGATGAAAACGGATTAAAAAGTTTTCCATATGTCTGAATATTCTACATTTCAAATTTCAAGTCTAGATAAAACAAATTTGTTGAGTACATAGGTTGAGAAGTGTCCACTCTCACACTCGGTCACATTCTCACTTTTATAGATATACTAGCAGACCACCCGGTATTGCCTAGTTGTAAAATATGATATTTTGATTAATGTAGATTTTGTATTTGTTATATTGGACCCAATATATAGGAATGATTTAAAGTTAAAAAGAAAAAAAATGACTTGTGCATCACCATTGAGAATCGAAATCAAAATATTTAGCTTACGATTATCCTTTGACATCAATGCTGAACTCATGAAGACATGTTTACTGCAAGCCTAAAAATTAAGACCTTAACCAATAGCTATTATGTTATGCATGCATATTCGTAATGCTGTTGTTAGACCTTCACTGGGCAAATTCCATTTTTTTAATTTTCACACTTTTGTACCGATTTTCACTGGCTAAAACCCAAATATAAAGTTTTGCATGAATTCAAATACCCTATATATAAGTTTTGTCTGTAGACTAAAAACTGACAGGAGTTTTGTAGGCAAAATTTTTTAAACAAAATATATACTCCTACATAAATATATAGAAAAAGAAGTTTGTGTTTACTAAACCTTTTTATGCAAAGATTACGCAAGTATAAATCATGTAGAATATCTGCATGAATATAATTACACGTAATAGTTAAATAAAGATGATCGTCCCTTAAGAAAACCGACCAAACTAATAGGGAATTAATTAAAATTAATGTTTAAAAGAATATGCAAATTAGATAAATGCAATTCTACGACCCATATATAACAAAGTTGTATTTTCTTTTTAAATAAATAGAAAAAAGGCTTTTTTTCTATTCTTGACTTTTGGGCCAAGATCAAAGTGTAGTGTGTATGTATATATATATATATATATATATATATATATATATATATATAATGACAGTGCAAAAGTATATGAATTAACAGAAATGAAAATATATATATATATATGTACAATCCTGGTCAAAATCATGACCACTTAAGAAAGTAAGCGTTTACGCATATTATCAAACTTTTAATCAAACAAATGATTGAAACCATTGCCAAAAGGGGAAATATTATGGAAAAAAAATGAAATCTGCTTCATTCAAAACCTTAACCCTGATCTAATAATTATTTTTTAAAAAACAAACATTTTCACCTGGTCAAAATGATAAGACCACTGATAATTTATCTAACAAAAGGCAATTATAAATTACTAAAAAGGGTCTCAGTATTTAGTAAAACCTCCATTATTACGAATTACTTCAAAAATTATCTTCGGCATGCTTGCGACTAAGTTTTTTATCAGTTGCGAAGGAATTTTATCCCATGTACTGAAAACTGAATCAGAAAGTTCCTTTATCGAATCATACTAGGTTCCATCCTTGGACACTTCTTTTGCCATCCATCCCCAAAGATTTTCAATGAGATTGAGGTCTGGAGAACATGCTGGATGATCTAACAATTCTATATTATTTGAAGAAAAGTATTCTCGTGCTTGTCGAGAAGTGTGTATCACAGCGTTGTCTTGCTGGAAAATCCAATTTCTTCCACACAGGCGTGGACCTTCAGTCCTGATAGAAGCATTTTCAAGCATTGAAATGTACTTCAATGATGTTTGCCGGTCTTTTACTACTTGCAACTTTAGGGTCCCAGCTGATGAGAAAGCACCCCAGATCATTAAAGACCCTCCTCCACTATGCCGAATTGAAAAAGTCTCTTTGGCCAAATTTTTATCATGCCAATAGTGTTGAAACCCATCTGGACCATCTAGATTAAACTTTTTCTCATCAGATAAAATTACATTTCCCCACTTCTCTTCATTCCAAGTCTGGTATTTGGTGGCATATTTAAGTCGGTTAATTTTGTGCTGTTCAAGAAGACGTGGTTTCTGCAGTCGCTTTAAATGATTGAAACCTTTCATTTTCAGATGCCTTCTGATCGTTTTAGGACTACATTCTGCTACTGTTTGGCTTTTCAATCGACTTGAGCTCATACTGGAGTTTTTTTTTTTTTTAAACTTCTTCTGATATGGCGATCCAGTGATGGGGTTATTTTTTTTGGTCAACCTGGACTCTTTTTGTGCTCATATTGATCTGGATTTCTTAAAAAGATTTGTGATGACCGTTTTGCTACGATTCACTTCGTTTGCAATGGATCTATAGGAGAGTCCACCCCTATTAAGCTCAAAGATCCTTCCTATCTCAAACTCTGATAATGGTTTCCCTTTTGCCATTTATAATTTAGTAAGATGTTTTTATCCACTAACAAGTTGCTTTTAGTAACATAGAAAGCTTTTCGTATTCATTTTTCAAAACTAGCCGATTTTATTAAAGTGGTCTTATCATTTTGACCAGGTGAAAATATTTGTTTTTTTTAAAAATAATTATTAGATTAGGGTTAAGGTTTCGAATGAAGCAGATTTCATTTTTTTTTCCATAATATTTTCCCTTTTGGCAATGATTTCAACCATTTGTTTGATTAAAAATTCGATATTATGCGTAAACGCTTACTTTCTTAAGTGGTCTTATGATTTTGACCAGGACTATATATATATATATATATATATATATAATCATTTCGGTTAATTCATACACTTCAGCACTATCATAAAACCTATCGCGACATCAAAGCAATATTGATTTTATTTTATTCAGTGTTTCATGATGTTTCTATCATTATCAGAAATATTTATTTCTTAGCGAATTGAAATGCATCTAAGATTTGCTGTCTTAATTTGCTTCTGGTTTTGAGGGATTTTTCTAGTTCTATCAATAATACTGGGTGACCCCCCCAAAAAAACGGGACATTCAATTGTCTTTCTGAGCATTTTACAGTCAACGGAGAAAAAAAGGCCAAAGACCCTAGTGTTTTGATCTGATGTTTTGAATATAATAAATAAGTTATGACCAAAGTTTTATTTCATTCGGACAAAACACTAAGAAACGGGGCCTAATTAGAGTTTGGGCCCGTTTTTTTTTGGGGGGGGGTCTCCCTATATGAACATTAAGTTATATCAATTAATAATATGAACATTAAGTTCTCAACATCAGATCAGAGCCAAATCAAGACACTTTCTATACACAAAAGAGTTTATATACTTCTATGAAACTACAATAAAGTGAGCATCTAGTATTATGTGTGTGTATAAATACATATATATATTTGGTAAAATAAACAAAACAAGAAAAAAGTGCTCGATACGTTAGTAAAGCTAAATGGTTGTATTATTTCAACCTTGTAATGATTTAAGCAAATACTCCCGAGGTTGAAATAATAAAAACATATTTTATAACTCGATGTTTGTTGGAATGTGTATTCCCTTTAGACAGGTTAGAGAATCTACATAAAAATTAAATGTATTAAGCAAAATTTGTCAAAGACAATAGTTTTCCAGAATCTTTAAGTGTACTTCTAACGGGACTATGATTGCACAGTTGTTCATAAGTCTTTTTTTTTTCTTTACTTTTTAATCACTCCAGACAATGCATGAAACCACTTAGTGTAAAGCGCTAAAAATAAAATCCTGTTACTTCAGTCAAAAACTAACCAATAAGTGTTATATGGATTATTCTGACCCAGAAAACAGCAATTCGTTCCCCTTTGCCAGAAAATCTCTCATGTAATTAGTACTGAAGGATAAAATAAGTGAAGTGAGTCACCAGGATGTCTAAATGGAATTCCACCTTCTACTCTTGTTTCCTTATAGTTCTTCACTATTTAAACTTGTTAATTTGTACATAATTTTTATATCGTTTTTTTTTTAATAAGAATTGTGTTTTTAATGTCCACCACCATTTAAGTCTACAATTTTCTTTTTTATTTTATTGAGAAAATTGTCTTCATAATTATTTTTGTACTGAAATTCTTCACATCCAATGTGAAATAAAACCTTTTCATACAACCCCTTTCTCACAGATGAAATGATGCTAGTTTCTGCTCTACCGTTATTTTCATGGAGGATGCTCGGCTGAGCTCCAAGCGCTGATTCCTCCTTATAAGACATTCACAGCAAGAACTCATCTTTCTACCACAGTGTAGAAAGATTTGCTCCCTCTGCCTAGCATTGGGCGAAATTTCCACGGACAATGCTTTATTGCAAGGGCTTCCTACCTGTGGAACACATTACCATGGAACTACTTTCCTATTGGTTACAACTAGGTCGTCTTCAAATACAATGTTAACAAAATATTGTCAGCAAACACACTTCATACATTGATCAAATGTTAGTACTTCATCTTTCAGCTGGCAATCATTTTCATCTTCTTTAATAGTTATCGAGTTTTGGCCTTGATAAATGGTCACCCACTTGTTTTTAAAAAATCCCGATGTTTTTTTTTATTATTATTCATAAAAATCCGCCTTCGATCCTGTTTGCTTGTTCGGAATTTTTTGTGAGGATTAAAAAAAAAATGTCTTATATAATGCAAAAGAAATGTTACCATTTTTTTTTTTTTTTTTCATTATAAATTTTTAGTTTTATTAGATTTGAACAAAAAATGTTTTGTTAAAAGGTCTTCGAATCGATCTAAAAACGCCATAAAAAAAAAATTTAATCATGTTTGCTTCATTCTCTTCTAAAGATTTCTTTTTTTTTTTCTGAAAGTCGAGCTGAAAGCTTCCATTATTAATATTATTCAGAACCAACCATCTTCCTCCACTCTCTACCCCTCCTCCTACTTCCTCACCCCATTCTCCACTCTTTTGTCAATTCTGGCATGCAATGATGATGTTGATGATGATGATGCGTGTGCATTGCTTCATTGAGTAGGTTTCTGTAACTATTGATTGCCTTCGGTGAATAACCACTGTTTGGCTCTGGCAGAAGCGAAGATGGCTATATCCACCTCTCTATCTCATCCCTCTCTCATGTGGATTCATTTAGTGTGTAGTAGTAGTAGCAGTAGTAGTATGAAATATATTTGATAAACTGCACATGAACGTTTCTGTGTAGTTTATTTTCTATGAAGATATTTTCAGACTACTACTAGTATTAAGTTCCATTCGCATATTGAACATTGTTGAGGGAAATATTAAAAATATATTCGCAAAATATTATTTTATGGATATGTACATAAAATTATGTGTGTGTATGTATATGTATATATATATATATATATATAATGTACCATATATTTCGGCGGATAAGGCGATCGTCAGATAAGACGAGGTACAAAATTGGAGCAAATTTTAATAAATTTATCATATATATCGGTTGTATAAGACAACTGCTAAATCACAAAACCATGTTTTTTAACCTAGGCTTGTGATTGCAACAGCCGGTCGGTATCTTATGAAATATTGGGTTTTAAAGATGTTTTTTTAATTTTAAGGGTCATCATATGCGCCAAAATATACACACACACACACACACACACCAGGTTAAAGGTATTCAAAAGTGATAACTAATAAATTTAATGAGGTTATTAAGAGTGCTCAATAAACGAGATCAACATTTTTATTAATATAAAAAAAATTTACATGGCCGCGACACTGGACATACTAATGTTTCTGACAAATGGTCGGTTAAAACCAGAAGTCCTCGTCAAGTGACTTAAGAAATGGTTGCCACAGAATAATCCTCAAATATATTTTTAGTTACACAACTTTATTGCCTTGACAGATTTGTCATGGTTGACGAATTTTCGAAAGAAGTAAGACTGGGACAAATCCGGCCACGTCCTCACATGTGGGGGGTGGGGTATGCTTTTGTTGTCATTTAAAATGGCTGAATTTCTTCATTAGAAAAATATAAACTTGCCTTATGGGGAAACAAATTTTGAACATTCCTTGTTTTCTAAGGAAAATTTTTAAAAAATGTATTTAATTAAAATTAATTTAATATGGAACTTAAAAAAAAATAACCTTGACATTTTTCAGCTTTGCATGACGCTTCTATTTCAACAGGCATTTTAATTAAAAAGAGAAAAATCACTTAACGTTAATAGCAATCTGAAATGTGTTTATACCTGGAGAGGACAAAATGTTAGCAACAATAACAATTATATTTGTAATTTTAGTATTCAATCGATTTGTATTAAAAATATAATTTTTATATAAAGGACGAAAGCCGTTCGAAATATTAAAATTATAATAATATTTCTAATTTACATATTTTCTTTTTTTTTTTATAAAGTTTTTTGTGATAAAATTAAGTTTTATTCGTGAAATACACTAACTTGAAATGTATTGATAAAAAGAACTTTAAACCTATACTGGCTGAAAAACAACCCAACGCGTTTTACAGCCCTGTAGACGTGTGCTAGCACAAAAACGCAAGTTAATTTGGGTAGTCTGATCTAATGTTAATGTGTGACGAACGAAAGTATTATTAAAAATTGAACACAGATTTGTTTTTATGCTCATTAGTCGGGTTTCAAGCAGTTTTGATTCATTAAGAAACGCCTTGAAACTCGGCGAATAAGCAAATCTAAGTTTCATATTGAATAATAATTTTGTTCATCTCGCATTATATATATTACAATAGAAAAATGCGAGCATGAAAAGTAATATGGTTAAGCTTAAACATGGAAAAGTAAAGGACTAGTTGTTAAAACTAGTAAAAAATATAATAAAATTTATAACTTAAAATATTGTTGCATTAAGAATTGATTATATAATGTTATAAATTGAATTTTTAAAAATTCTTAATGCTGCAATATTTTAAGTTATAAATTTATTATTTTTTACTAGAATATCTTGTTCTTTACTTTTCCATTTTTAAGCTTAACCATATTACTTTTTATGCTCGCATTTTTCTATTGTAATCCATGATTTTTCCAGGCTTCGAGTAAATTCACTTGTTCTTTGTTTAATTTCAGTCTTATTTTTTTGCCCCCATAAACCTAATATACACATATGTAATAAAAATGTATGACACCCGTCTGCTTTCAATAAAATTCCTCCCCCATTATCTCTCTTTCATTCTCTGTTTCACTTGTTACTTCTTTTTTTGCAAGAGCGGTGAATTGGTAGCAACAGTAATCGCTGGAATGACGTGGTTGCTATGGAAACCAGTCATAAAAAACGTCACTCACCTCCTTACGTTTTTTTTACGATTTTGAACATCAGTAAATTCATCATAACCTTTGTTTTACTGAACAAATATCGAAAAAAAATAGAAGGTGATCTATAAACTGTAATAATTATTTGAAATTTGGTCGATAAATGAGTGAGCGGTGAAGCTTTAAAGCAGTTCTTAATGACTAAAACTGCCGCTTAACCATATATTCAAACACAGTAGTGTTTGAATGATTTACTTAAATTTTTCCTAATTAATATTTTTGCTCTATTTGTAACATTAAGCTTCCCATATCATGTTAGGATTTTCTTCACTGAAATGTCTCCTGATTGGAACTATATATAATATGACTGGTTTCCATAGCAATCATGTTGTTCTAGCAACTACTGTTGCTACCAATTCACTGCTCTCGCAAAAAGAGAATATATATATATATATATATATATATATATATAATGTAGTAGTAGTATTTATTTATAGCAAGTAAGCTATAGACGTTTGTTTCGTTCCATGAAGGAATTTATCAGACCAAATCTTTTTATAACTTACACGTCGTATATACATATATATATACATATATGATGGACTCTCCCGTCAATTTCGACATACAAGTTTCGGCCACCACACTTGGAAATCCACACAGTGATGAAGGCTTTGTGTAGAACCAACCACACTTTTTGGTATTACTGCTAACCTTTATCGGTGCAGATGTCTCCTACAGGACAGAGTATGTAGTAGACTGCAGGTTTTTACATCAGTTTCTTTCTTTTAGATGCATGACTTAACGGAGACTAGGGGTGCATCTCTCCCAGTGAACTAATGCGCCTCCAGATACCAACCTGGAAATTTCTACGACTCGGCACAGTACATACAGTGCCTAGCCTTCTGGTACTGGCCAGGCTCAACGTTGCTTAACTTGGGTGATCTAACGAGACCCGATGTGTCAATGTGATTGTGGCGTGTGTGTGTATATATATACATATATATATATTCAGTTGAATAGCAGTCACCAAAACCGAACTATTGACTTGTAAATGTAACCTTAATAACTCGTATGTACCAGTTCTACTAATAATTGTTTTAGTGTCGAGTACTATTCCAATATGTATACCAAACTTTTTGCATAGTAAACCCAACCTCAATAAGAGAATCAAATTGAGGCAACAGCTCTTGGACAACCGAAGCCCTCGTCTGTTTGTCTTCATATTTTCAAACTCTATCTCTTCCGAAACTAAAATTCACAGAGCGGCGCTAGCGGCCTCAAATGATTGGATTTTTTATAAACCGTTCTTTTATGGGTCTTTAGCCGGTTAAAATTTCATTCTCTGTTTCACTTGTTACTTCTTTTTTTGCAAGAGCGGTGAATTGGTAGCAACAGTAATCGCTGGAATGACGTGGTTGCTATGGAAACCAGTCATAAAAAACGTCACTCACCTCCTTACGTTTTTTTTACGATTTTGAACATCAGTAAGTTCATCATAACCTTTGTTTTACTGAACAAATATCGAAAAAAAATAGAAGGTGATCTATAAACTGTAATAATTATTTGAAATTTAAAATAGTTTTTTTAAGAGGTCAAAATTGAAAAAAATCGTTCTACATTTTGTACATTCATTTTAGTTTATTTTTAATTTTTAATCAGTTCGTATGCGTGTCACATTGGTACAGTGGTAACGTCACCAACTTTGAATGCTAGTTTTGCTTTAGGTTTCGATTCTAGCTGATAGCACACAAATTTCTTTACTTTTGAAATTACAACTTTATAATATATATACGAAATTTGGACAAATTAAAATATCATCTTTGAGCATATTTTACGACTGAGCAAAGCCCCCCCCTCCACTAGTCATATATATATATATATATATATATATATATATGAAAATCAAAATTATTTCTATATCACCGTTTCGTCTCTATTTCAAGATGAGTCGTTCAAGGAAGTAACATACAAGTGCAGTATTTTTTTTTTCAAATATACTTCAAATTAATCATTGAGAAAGTTTTGAAATAAAGACGAAACATTGAACATATAACTAATTTCAGTTTTTACTCTCGCGTTCAAATATTTTGTAATAATATAAACTGTTTGATTCTATACTTTGATGCAAACTATGGTCTCTCATGCTAAACTTTCACAAAACACTCGACTAACTACAATCACTATCAACTATTTTCCCCATTCTCTATCTTTGCCTAAATCTAAACAGGTTCCATGAACAAAGCTTCTTTCCCAGAACTTCCCGCATGTGGAACACTGTACCATTGGGCTGCTTCTCGGCTGATTACAATATGGTAATCTTCAAGTCCAATATAAACAAGTTCTTGTTGAGCCGTCTCCTTAGATAATTCAAATTGTACTCAATCTACATAATTAATGATTACTAAACTAGCACCTTATATTCATGAACCCTTATCCTGGAGTGGCCTTCGAGTGGTGATTCTCTTCTAAGAAAAGAAAAATCTTTATTTTAGGAATAGTCGATGGAGAAGGGATCTGAAAAATTTTATTCCTATCAAGACTTTCCGTCTATTATAAGGAAATAAATTAAAACTCCAGAACGGTGTTAGGAGAAAATAATCTTCTGTTATTTTTTTATAGTTAGAAAATCAAATAAAAGTTAATAATATTTTTATTTTACCTTTTTAGTAAAAATTCATTGGAAATGCTTAAAAAAAATGTCTAAAAGATATCTTCCATCTTTAGCCTTCAGCACTTTGCAGACTTCTCGTCTTTCAAAGCTGGTTCTATTTCTAAATTGTTATATTCAACATGTCTAGTCACAAGGACTGTTTACCTCTTCGTTTGTTTTGTAATTATAGCAGTTGCCATTGATAATTCTGACGTATAATAAGAAAGTATAAGCCCCCCAAAATAACGTATGTTTTCAAATAACTTACGCACTCTTCTATGCGTGTGGTAACAATGCTATGTTTTCGTCCGTTCCTCATTTCTTCTTTCTCTCCTCATCCTTTGCACACCCGCATCAACACATCATTTCACTCATCCTATGCAGCCGCCACCACCCTCCTTTACTGCCCAAACCCCCATTTTTTTTTCCTATTGATTTCGATATCATTGCAAGGCAGCTTTGCCATCGGAGCTGAATTCTGTCTGCTAAATTTCTAAAGCAACCTCTCTGCACTAAACACATACACATGTGTGTGCTTAGTGCGGAGAGGCGGCTTCATATAAATCTCTCTCTCTCCTCTCTCTCTTTCTCTCTCTCTATATATATATAATCTCAGAATAATGAGATGGACTATATCGCAGATTAATAAATCTTGTGGTTTCAAGTCTTAGAAAATACTTTTGAGAGGTCATATTATTATATAAAACAATTCCAGCTAAATAAAATTGCTCAATATACTAGATAGAGCAAATTAAATTACATCGAAAATCTATGGGTTGAGTAAATTAATATTGTATTTGCCCAAACAATAAATTTTTATTCTGAGAATTATTATCATTTTTTTCTTAATAAAATTTAAATATAAAAACTGTAAATTATATATATATTCGTAAAGCGGCTTCTCCAATTTGACATATGGGTTAACGTTTGTTTTTCTAAAAACTTGTATAAATTTAATTCAGAAAAATACATGCTAAAATATTCCATATGGTCAGGATTGACTCCTGTTAAAAAAAACCTTTACTTTTAACTGTTAATCATAATTCACAATTAATCAAATCATTCATTTCTTAATAACTTTCGATCTCATTGTATGTCGTTTATCACAGGAAATAATCCAATTTAACCCATACTTGTAGAGAGGAAGCGAGCAGAAAGAGACTAATTTTTTATATATTTAAAAAAAAATATTTTTAGTTTTACAAACTCATTTTTCTGATACAAGCAATTTAATCCGGAGTCATTTTCTTAGAGTACATGTGTGTGTGTGGTAGATTACATATGACCCAACGGGTCACCAACACTAATAATAATCTTTCACTTTGATTTGGTTTGAAAGTTAACCAGCTGTGATGCATCTCTTTTTAGATTTTATTTCGACATGAGTAAAAATAAAGTCGTTTTTATTTGTATATTAACAACAACGTACAAATAAAATTACCTATTGTTTTGTTTTCTCATTTCCATAGGTGTTTATGAACATTGTTTAAATTAGAGGGAAAGAGAATCGTTTTTTTTTTTTTTTTTGTTGAAATGTTCATAGAGAAAAGCCGTCCAACACATGCCAGCATGTGAAATACATTAAACCGAATATGATGATGATGGTATCAAGAAATAATGAAGTGATTCAATCCAATATAACGCAAACAAGCTATGAAACAGATTGGGGATTGTATATGAAAAAATAAATGTTGATGAACTCGCATCTAATAAGTGTGTGTGTGTGTGTGTATTATGAAAATGCTTATGGCAATTAAGCTACGCCAGAGGCTTCCACGTTTCATCCCCAGAGGGATCGTTGTGCTAAAATGCCTAACTATCAGGCTCAATGCACGTATTGAACACTGTAGAAGTAATTAGTGAAAGTCAACACATAAAATATTTTCTCTCCTTGTAACATTTTTATGGAAGCTCCATTTTTGTATTTGTGAACTTTCCAGCAGTAAATTGGGTTATGCAAGTGCTAAGTCTGCAGTATATAAATTTAGTATCCCTAGAAATTTAAACTGCATTTTGCTCTTCGTTTATAAATCAAAGCTTTTTATATATTGCTATTTAGTGTGCACACACACACACACACACACACACACACACACACACACACACACACACACACACACACACACACACACACAGAGTGTTATTAAATGATATAATAGTGTGTATATATTTTCTATATACTTCAGCATTTCTCGTAGGAATGAAACATAGACGCGTCTGTGTAGTTTCGGTATGTATTTTTTCATACTTGCAAACACAGCTGTAGTAGTGTTTATGTAAGTATATCATTCCATCTTGGAGTTTGCGATTTAATAGAAATGACTAATAAAGACAGTCGTACATTGTGAGAAAGTGAACATCTGGTTCGTAAAAGAATATCTTTAGACTCCCCCCCCCACCTTTCCTCCTCCTCCTCGCCATTTTCTCTGTATCTTTCGTATTCCCGCTCGCGTTGTTTGCCAGGAAGAATTTTCTACTGCATTTTCAGCTAAACTAGTTTTTGCTGCAGCAATCTGCAATCACTGAAGGTTAGAACGTCTGACTTTCCACGCCAGGTTCGAAGAGTCCATTACCATAATTTATAGCGTGGAGGAGGGGTGAGAAAGGATAATCGCTATGAAGTCTATTTTAGACGATAAATGTTCCTTTTACGGAAAGGAATTTTTTTTATGGGAATTTAAAAACAACGGACACATTCTGCCAACTTGATTTTCTAATATATTTTTAGGTAGAAACTTAGATAGGGCTGTAGAATTAGTGGCTCAAGCACTCCAACTACAGAAATGTATATGATGATGATGCGCTTTAACATTCATTTTACATGCTGACATGTGTTGGACGGTTTTTAGAAATTAACTTCCATACTTATCTCTGGTCAGGATTCTGTGGAAGTCATTTTCGTAATTAAAGTAAAATTTTTATAGTGCGGATGCCCTTCTTGATGACAATTCAGTGAGGTGGTGGAGATCAGTGCTTTCATCGAATCACCGTCTCTAGGTGATTGCCTACCAAACGTAAAGAGCACTTTTGATGAGTCAAAAGCTTTAGTAAAATCATGCAGTTTTGTGAACACATTGAATTGTTCAGTGAATTGGTCTGATATTGCCCCCTCCTCCACCCTTAGTGTGTGTTTGTAGATATGAAAAAAAAAAATAATAATATTTCTCTACTTGTTATTGAGCACTATTAAATAATTACTGGGGTGGATTTTGCAATTTATATTAAAAAAAAACGCAATGAATATAAAAACTTTTTTTTTTTTAAATAATTGTTTGAATTTTGTGGCAGAACCAAATCAACATGAACTTTTACATTTATAGTGCTCAATATCTTTTTAGTTTTATAATGATTTGTTGTATCAAAATCTGTGGATCTTATTTGCTTATATTTATTGGAAACTAGCTGCACCTATTTGGCATTACCTGGGAGAAATATTCAAAAATTATTGATTTGTTTACAAAATCAATGAAAAGTGGTTTGCATGGTTTTTAATTTTTGTTATTGATTTATTTTTATGAAACATGAACAAAAAAAAATGGTTTCGTATTTGATATGAATTGATTAATTAAGAACATTGTGTAATTAATGTGGAAACTTCTGTTAAATGTTTTAAAAATGCTTTTGATGTGTATTTCTTCCGGGTGTCTAGGAAATAACACGTGACATGATTATTTCCCGTTGATGTATAAGGTCGGTAAGGGAAACGGTTTCCACTCTAAAAGTGTTCTCTTTTGTAAAAAACATATTTTCAAAAAGAAACTAACATGAATTATATAGTTAAAGGAAGAAATAAACAAAAAAATAGGCTAGTTCAAATCAAATATCAATATGTTAGATGAATTGCTATTTGGTCTGATTTTGAAAATTCGTTAGCATAACCTTATGTTAGATCAAATGAATCATGAAATAGGATGGGACTATCTTATTCTTAACTGACCACATGAGTGACTCCTTCACAGCTGGCTTCTGCTTTATCAACCAATATTGGTTAAAACAACAAATACTGATCCAATAGGTCACGCGTTCACATGAATTATATACTGACAAGACCAGTGTCGCAGCATTTAACTTAAAAAGCTAAAAACCTACAAAGACTGACGTGGTACTATTAAAGCAAGCAACCGTTTGTGCTATGGAATTTATTTTTGCTACATAGTCATTAGCATTCTCAATGCACTTTTGCCAGGAATTTAATGGCGCATCTCTGCTTGTGACGTACGTCCATGACAGGGATTGTCTTGCATCGTCAATATCTGCAACAGAGAGATGAAGATAGGTCATGAATGCATTAGTTCAGTCATAATAATGCAATTTGCAATCCCTTTGACCCGGGGGGATGGGGAAATAAAATTTAAAATAGTCGGACACATTACTTTGGAACGCTCCGCGTATATTAACCCATTAAGTTCCACGGTCCACTAAATAGGACACCAAATACTTTTTAAAATCTATAAGATAGTGTGTCATAAGATCTATAAGATAGTGTGTCATAAGATCTATAAGATAGTGTGTCATAAGATCTATAAGATAGTGTGTCATAAGATCTATAAGATAGTGTGTGTCATAGTACTGTTTACTGCATAATTCAAACAAAATTCATCTTGATTCATCAACTTCTGAAAAGTTGTTGGAATTCTCTTAAAAATTCTTGTGAAATTTGCTAAAATTCTATTTGTTCGATGATGTGTGAACTTGTATAAAATGAGTCTTGCAATATTAATTATCATTAACTTTATGCCAAAAGTGCAAAGTAATTCTTTGTGTGAACTGCTTTGCTCCTTACCATGTGCAAATGTTATTTTGAATGAAAAACCTTTTGATTTCTAAAATATATCACATGTACCCAGTGCCCTTATTTATAGGAAAGTCAATATTTCGATTTCTAAATAAAATAATTTTTTCTTTCAATTTGTGTTTACTCATTTTTAGTCATTAGTTTTAACTCGATAGTAAAAATTTAGATACCCTGGCACTCTTGATAGCTTTCTTTGCTATGGAAACAAAAGCCGAAAGAAATGCATTCTTTGACGGCTATCTCTGCTGTTGGTTTATAAAGCAAGAATAATGAAACGATGTTGAAGATGTTTTTTTTTATGTAAGAAAAGTATATATAAAAACTAATACGATTTCGACATATGTAATGTATGAACTAAATAAAATAATATTGGTATCGATAAAAAGAAAATATTTTTGATAGCTGAGGGCAGAGCAAACGGTGCTGCCAAAATGTGTCTTACTAAATATTTGAACTCCGTGATTTGGGTCCAAATAAGATTACATTTGACATAAGGGCTAAGTTTTCCATTTATGATGAATAAAAATGTAACTATCCAGACTAAATAGTTAAAACTAATAATGCGATTCAAAGTGAAGTTCGAACTTAGAGTAAATGAATGCTAGCATTAAAACAGGAGAAAATGTTATTTTACTTTATGAAATATCAACACGAAACATGAACGTTCTTCTATGTAGATGCATGTGTGTGATCTAATTAAAAACAATTCGATACATAAGATTGAAATTTATGCGCCCCCAAATAATGACGTTTAAAACTGATTAAATATGAATAACATGTGGTCATTTGAATGAAAAAGTTTACATTTACTCAAATTTTGTATTTCGTTTGATCGAAGAAGGCTGGAGGTCATCCGAAATTATCAATTCTGAAAAAAAAAATATTAGAATTTACTTCAAAATACGGTTATACCTTAACAACAACTGTACGGCACAATCACGTTGACACACCGGTTCTCGCCAGATCACCGAAGTTAAGCAACGATGAGCCTGGCCAGTACCAGATGGGTGACCATTTGGGAAGGCTAGGCGCTGTATGTACCTTCTGGGAAGGTTGGGCGTGGGGCCAGCACCCTCACCCTGTAAAAAAAGAACTCCCCGCTACAAAAACATCTACAAAAAGTTGGGACTCAAGGGCTATGGATGGATGGATTAACAACAACTACATATACTTTAATAAGAATTTCATTCAAATAATTTCATAACAAAAACAATATTGTACGAATTAAATTTGACGCTTAAACTTATATTTAAGAACTCCTCCAAAATATTTAGGGAAAATAAACTACGTAATTTAATGAAAGGAAAGCAATCAAAATCGAAGTACCCCCCCACACACACATAAAACCCCCCAAAGCTCCCAAGCAATGCCGAGTAGGTACAGCCAACCGATTTTAAAAAGGTTCAACCCGAGATTGATTGTGACTTGATTCTTTCCTTTGTCTCATGAGCTGTAGGGACTAGTAAGCAAGGTTGTAAATTCTTATCTGGTTTTGCTTTTAATATTTCAAAGGCTTATATTTCACACACACACACACACACACACACACACAATTTATTTTAATTTACTTATATTATACCCATGTGTCTCTTGAGTAGATAAGACTCCTCCCCCTCCTGTTGATTTGAGCCAATTTGATCATGCTTAATATCTGGCAGGTTAAAATAATACTTGTTTAGTAGCTTGGTGCACTAAACCACCGCCTCTTACCCACCCCTGACAGCAACAGCGGCGGTTGTTCTGTGACTGTCACGTGTTCGTTTTTATCTCCTGTCAATGTCACAAACAAGTTCTTACCTGTTGGATGGCAAGAACCAACATGTCACCAGTGAGTGGCCTCTCTCTTTCATCCTCTCTTTCTCTTTGTTTCTCCTAAGGGTTTTAGCTTGCCTAATCTTCTCCATTCCTCTTAAGCCCCCCACCCCACTACACACATCTGTCATGTTTTTGGTTGCTTCACAAGATCTGGATTATGTTTGTTTTTTTTTGTGTTTTTTTTTTCTTTAAGCTAAATGCTTTTCACTTGCGGACATATGCATACCTTTCAAAATGGAGTTGGATGAAAAGATGTTTTTGTTATGCTTAAATGCAACGCGGCATCTTTGAGGGGCTTATAAAAAAAAAAAAAATTGGTCTATTGATCTATTTTTTTTTTAAATAGTTTTATTGATTTTATTGTGGACTATTATCCTCGTCTTTTATTAGTTTCACATCGTTTTGGCTAACTATTTCTCTGGCCTTCGTCAGGTGGTAACCGCGACGGATAGGAACTCTGAATCTTCTGACTGCATTCACTGCAATTACTGCCTTCTACAGTTGTCGTCTCACTACGTTTTGGCCAAGTAAGCCTCTGGCCGGCTTTGGGTAGGATTGAAACCGCTATCTTCAGACAATTCTCATCTGGAACCGTAGAGATTCAACGTCTCTATCAACTGCGCCACGGGCTCCGAATGGCGATAAAGGTTGAATTTTTTGGTCTTAATAAATTCATGTTTATTATTTGATCTTCCATGATCAGGTCCGTACCGAATGGTATATATTATTTTTTAAAAATTAGAATGCATTGAGATGAGCATTATTTATTGATTTTTTTTTATTTATTGAGGACTATTATCCTCATTTTTTATTAGTTTCACGACGTTTCGGCCAACTACTCACTTTCTCTCTCATGATAATTCTCACTAAAATTGGAAATTATACTTTTTCTTTGAAGACTTCACAAAAAATCATGAAGGAGGGGAGGAAGTTAGATAACTTTCGTTTCACTGAAGAATGACTTTACCATCTCCTTCGCTGCCGACATTAAATGGCGGTTAAAGAAAACCAAAATCCTTTTTTTTAACTTTAACAAGAAACGTTCCTAATTGTATAAATATATTGATTTTATTTACTTGTTTGAATGATTAAAAGTGCTGAGTTAATAGTTCAAAGTGTCTAGATGAAAGAAAATGTGTATATGTGTTGAATTGTGTGTGGGTGAGATTGTGTATAAGTTGTCGCTATGTTTGTTAGTACATCACTGTCTTATATTGTCTGCCTGTGGCCTAACAACTACAGTTAAATGTAATTTGTCTGAGGAGTCTTTGTAATTGTGTTGTGACAGACAAAGGTTCATGTGACATGTTGAGTATCTAAATGTTGCAACAGTTGCTCTAAATCCTGTTCTCACCAATAAACCAATGAAAATTGCTATGACCGTGTTTGTGGCTACGACAGCACTGGCACCACTGACAGCTTTGTCTGCATGACAGGATATATTATTTTTAAGAGTTTCTTTCTTGAATATTTTATAACACTTTTCATAATAAGTAAATTTTTGATTCTGATCCATGAGTTTTTATTTTGTTGGTCATTCGTTTCCATTCGTAAGAATGAAAACATGTATTTCGATTTAATTTCTTTGAAAAAATGTTTCAACCGCCAAGGAATGTTTTTTAATAACTAACATAGCAACAGCTGTTGTTGAGCTGGTACAAATAACGCTCTTTCTTTCCCTCGATTTTTTTTTTTAAGAATCGTTTCTTACTAGTTCAGCAGAGGCACCCATATGTGGTATTGTGTCTAACCTCCTAAACGGTAAATCAATGCTGATCAGTGGAAAGACGTTCAGAAATCTTGGTTTCAGTCACTGGTCTTGACATAATTATTTTCCGCTTCATTAAACGTTTACATTTTCGTTATTGTTGAGATTTCAAAAAACATTTATACCTAAACAACGCCAACGTATACTTTTCTCTCAAACAATCGTATGAATTAAATTTAACTTTTAAACAGATTTAAGAATCAAAAAAAATATTTAGGAAAAGCAAAACTACATAGTTTATCAAAAGAATTAATCAAAATCAAAGTAAAAAAAAAAAAAAATCTCCCCATGTCGAGTAACTGCAGTCAATTGATTTTAAAAATGTTCAACCTAAGATCGATTGTGGACTGGTTGTTTCCTTTGGTAATTGGAATACAATAATCAATGTGTCTGCAGATTGAAAAATTAATATTTATAAATAATTATGAGCGTCTTGAAGAAAAACGTTTAGCCCTATTTAAGAAAAGAATATGCAATCAACTTTCGACACAGTGCAATATTACAATATCTGTCATTGAATATTATCTGATTGTTTACTGTTTATACCAGTCTAATCGGTATTACAAGAACTTAAGTTTCTTGTGCTAATTAGCGGCCTACAGTCGAGGATGATTTTGTGACTGAGTTTGAACTCTCTGACAAGGAATAATTATTTCCTACACTGATAAGAATGGAAGTTTGAAACGTGTGTAAGTTTAAAAATTATTAAAATATTATATTTTTTTAACTCTCCTCTTAAAAAAACAAACAAAAACGGATAGTTATAAATAAAACAGTGAGTTACGACGATCTGTAATTGTTTCCTAAGATAACATTTCGCTTCATAAACAATGGTGGAAAAACAATTATGGCTGCAAATTCGTCAATGCTTGACTATTTGGAAAACGGATCCTTGAACTTTTCTAATATTACGGACATGTCCATTATCTCGCAATAGGGTTAACGTTATGCCCCTGTATTTTGCAGGTTGATGAACAGTTAGTTGTAGAGCTGTTCTTGCACATTGGTGCTAATATTATTTTTCATTGATTATGTCTGCCTGGTACTAGTCACTCTATCATGTCTTCTTGATAAGGAGACTTAGGTTTGTCCAGTTACCAGGGTTCCCGTCTTAGTGTTGCAGATAATGTTCAATGGATAATCAAGCCAATACGGTCGGAGCCAGCACAGATATTCGTTGTTGGAAAGGTGTTGTTACACGATCCGTTTATCAGTACCCCAAACTAAATTTTTGTCAGGGTTTACTCCCTTAGACTTTTCTTTTCTCAAGGCACCCTCAAGATGTGCTCTTTTCTTTTCTCAAGGCACCCTCAAGATGTGCTCTTTTCTTTTCTGAAGGCACCCTCAAGATGTGCTCTTTTCTTTTCTGAAGGCACCCTCAAGATGTGCTCTTTTCTTTTCTCAAGGCACCCTCAAGATGTGCTCTTTTCTTTTCTCAAGGCACCCTCAAGATGTGCTCTTTTCTTTTCTCAAGGCACCCTCAAGATGTGCTCTTTTCTTTTCTCAAGGCACCCTCAAGATGTGCTCTTTTCTTTTCTCAAGGCACCCTCAAGATGTGCTCTTTTCTTTTCTCAAGGCACCCTCAAGATGTGCTCTTTTCTTTTCTCAAGGCACCCTCAAGATGTGCTCTTTTCTTTTCTCAAGGCACCCTCAAGATGTGCTCTTTTCTTTTCTCAAGGCACCCTCAAGATGTGCTCTTTTCTTTTCTCAAGGCACCCTCAAGATGTGCTCTTTTCTTTTCTGAAGGCACCCTCAAGATGTGCTCTTTTCTTTTCTGAAGGCACCCTCAAGATGTGCTCTTTTCTTTTCTGAAGGCACCCTCAAGATGTGCTCTTTTCTTTTCTCAAGGCACCCTCAAGATGTGCTCTTTTCTTTTCTCAAGGCACCCTCAAGATGTGCTCTTTTCTTTTCTCAAGGCACCCTCAAGATGTGCTCTTTTCTTTTCTCAAGGCACCCTCAAGATGTGCTCTTTTCTTTTCTCAAGGCACCCTCAAGATGTGCTCTTTTCTTTTCTCAAGGCACCCTCAAGATGTGCTCTTTTCTTTTCTCAAGGCACCCTCAAGATGTGCTCTTTTCTTTTCTCAAGGCACCCTCAAGATGTGCTCTTTTCTTTTCTCAAGGCACCCTCAAGATGTGCTCTTTTCTTTTCTCAAGGCACCCTCAAGATGTGCTCTTTTCTTTTCTCAAGGCACCCTCAAGATGTGCTCTTTTCTTTTCTCAAGGCACCCTCAAGATGTGCTCTTTTCTTTTCTCAAGGCACCCTCAAGATGTGCTCTTTTCTTTTCTCAAGGCACCCTCAAGATGTGCTCTTTTCTTTTCTCAAGGCACCCTCAAGATGTGCTCTTTTCTTTTCTCAAGGCACCCTCAAGATGTGCTCTTTTCTTTTCTCAAGGCACCCTCAAGATGTGCTCTTTTCTTTTCTCAAGGCACCCTCAAGATGTGCTCTTTTCTTTTCTCAAGGCACCCTCAAGATGTGCTCTTTTCTTTTCTCAAGGCACCCTCAAGATGTGCTCTTTTCTTTTCTCAAGGCACCCTCAAGATGTGCTCTTTTCTTTTCTCAAGGCACCCTCAAGATGTGCTCTTTTCTTTTCTGAAGGCACCCTCAAGATGTGCTCTTTTCTTTTCTCAAGGCACCCTCAAGATGTGCTCTTTTCTTTTCTCAAGGCACCCTCAAGATGTGCTCTTTTCTTTTCTCAAGGCACCCTCAAGATGTGCTCTTTTCTTTTCTCAAGGCACCCTCAAGATGTGCTCTTTTCTTTTCTCAAGGCACCCTCAAGATGTGCTCTTTTCTTTTCTCAAGGCACCCTCAAGATGTGCTCTTTTCTTTTCTCAAGGCACCCTCAAGATGTGCTCTTTTCTTTTCTCAAGGCACCCTCAAGATGTGCTCTTTTCTTTTCTCAAGGCACCCTCAAGATGTGCTCTTCTCTTTTCTCAAGGCACCCTCAAGATGTGCTCTTTTCTTTTCTCAAGGCACCCTCAAGATGTGCTCTTTTCTTTTCTCAAGGCACCCTCAAGATGTGCTCTTTTCTTTTCTCAAGGCACCCTCAAGATGTGCTCTTTTCTTTTCTCAAGGCACCCTCAAGATGTGCTCTTTTCTTTTCTCAAGGCACCCTCAAGATGTGCTCTTTTCTTTTCTCAAGGCACCCTCAAGATGTGCTCTTTTCTTTTCTCAAGGCACCCTCAAGATGTGCTCTTTTCTTTTCTCAAGGCACCCTCAAGATGTGCTCTTTTCTTCTCTCAAGGCACCCTCAAGATGTGCTCTTTTCTTCTCTCAAGGCACCCTCAAGATGTGCTCTTTTCTTTTCTCAAGGCACCCTCAAGATGTGCTCTTTTCTTTTCTCAAGGCACCCTCAAGATGACTATATATTATAATCTTTGTTTCTAAATAATGTCCTTATTCATTTCTTAGGTTTTTTTTGTTTTGTTGTTGTTGAACACCAAAAATAATTTCTTGACTTTAAATCCATATAATACTAAAAATTGGATCATAACTTGTTTATCCTCGCCACACTTGATGACGTCATACAATAAAAAGAGGTGAGGGTGGGATAACCAAGCCTAGAAAGAGTAAGCGTATGAGATCCTAGCATACCCGTGATTGGTGGGGGGTGGGTTCTAGTATGCTATTAAAACTCTACCGATCTTGTTTACTTACACCCTCTTTTTGAGGGTGAGTTTTATGTGACTGGGTAGGTATTACACTCTGCAGGGGGGGAAAAAATAAAAATTTAACCATGTACACATTGATCCCAGCTGGTCTTTTTCTTAAGCATAGCAATATCTTTGGATTTTGTGGGGAGTTTACGACGACAAGTAGTAAACACCTCTGGAGATATAGATGTTCTGATCAGACCATTGATTTGGTTTGCTCCTATTTACTACCACAAGCGTCGGATGTAACACAAGGTCAAGCTTTAATATGGGGTAAGCGATAAGTGCTGAAAATACTCAATGGTGGTCTTGAATAGTTAATAAAATTGCTTGAATCAGAATTGTCAGGTTTCCCCAGTAGAACTGTCTTAGACCAGCGTGGGCGCAGCCGAGATTGAACACCTTACATGAGTTTGTAGTGTAATTCCGGGCTTGTTGGTAGCTGAATTCTTGATGTTTCGCCAGGCCTATCAAGGGTAT
>NC_136518.1:1534189-1571689 GCF_053919585.1 Euprymna scolopes | reverse complement strand
TCTCTCTCTTTCTCTCTGTTCCAGTCTTACTCTCTCTCTTTCTCTCTGTTCCAGTCTTACTCTCTCTCTTTCTCTCTGTTCCAGTCTTACTCTCTCTCTGTTCGCCTATCTTTTTCTCTCTGTTTGACTCTCTTTTTTGTCTCTCCGTTCTTTCTCTCCCTTCGTATCTCTCTTTCTCACTGTCTTTCTCTTCCCCCGTCTCTCCTCCCTCCCTTTCTCTCTCTCTTCCTCTGTATTTTACTGACCTGTTTGAGAATATCTGTCTTTCTCTCTCGCTCACACACGCACTCTCTTTTTATGCAACAACAGTCCTTCATCTACTTCCACCGAATTCATTAACAGCTGTTTCATTAGAGAATGAGTTGCTTTTATTTGATTCCGTCTCAAAAGACACATCTGCTTTGTTGGCATATTTGCCATTCAATCCAAACTTCTTTTTTTTTCACTCGCTTTTGTCTTTTCTGTGTCAAAATTGCAAACCTTTTTTATTGAAGCTAAGATGGGGGATGGTAGTATGCAAATTTCTTTCTCTTCCGAAAAATATCTGACATGTTTCTTGGATTTTAAGTTGGGCTTGAATAGCATTTAAAAATAATGTAGTCACATCCAAACAACTGTGAAAATGAAAACATTTTCAATTATGATCGAGGAATAACTCATTTGATTGAAAAAAAATATCTCCATTACAAAAACATTTTTTTTTTCTGTTAAAGGAAAGATTTCATCTAGAAAAACAAATTCTGAACACTTTTGCGTCATGTCGTTTGCCCCAAAGTTATTATTTCCACGGTTGTAAATGTTACATTTTTAAATTAGAAAAAAAAAGGTACTTCTACAGTATCTTACCCAGGAAATAAGGTTCTTGTATCGTGAAGTACCAATATGAAAAACAAAAAGATTCTTATCTGTGACGTACATCTCTATATAAATAAAATGAACTCTTTTCCCGTCTGATTTTGACCTTAATAGGATTAAAAATCAAGATATTTCATGCAAATATAATATGCACAAACGGCAGAACAATATCTGAGGTGTGTTATAGGCTTATTATTTCTCAAATTCCTCGATAATCTTAGATTTCTATACTTTTTCTGCTGAGAAGTCACGGCCAAAATCGGTTAAGATCAATGGAAGTGGTAAAATATTTTCTCTCTAATAAATTCCTCCTCCCCCTGCCACCACTTAACACCGTTTGGGGATCGTTCACAAGGAACAGTTGAGAAGAGAACACCGGTTTGGCTTCGTAGTTCTTTCATGTGAAGTTATTTAAAATCACTAAACTAAGCTGCAGTGCTCTGTGGTGTAGTGGTTAGCGTGCTGGACAATTCACATTATATTTTCACGTTCGCGCCGACCTACCATAGTGTTTTTTTTTTTTTTTTCCTAAACAACTGGAATGGACTTTTCTTGGTGGCCGAACTGTTAACGTTGCAGATGTTTTTTTTTTCACACTTTATTTTCCTACTTTTACTCATGACTCCGGGTTTGATCCTTCCTACTTACCTACCATAACATTTTTTAAAACTCCCCCCCCCCCGTCCTGGAAACAAACACTCGGGCAACGCCGGGTACCCCCGCTAGTAAGTTAATAAAATCGAAAATTGTGTAATATATTCGAGTAGTATAACATTCATATAAAAAAATCCGGTGCTTCTCCACTATAGCACTCTGATGAAAAACAAACACACTCTTACCTGTGACATACCGAAAATTTAGCACAACAGAAAATTATGGTAATAATTTTAAATATTTGTTGTACATAACCCGCTGTAGGTAAGGAATTTTTTCCCACATACGTGCTGTAAATTTCCTGTCCAATGAAGGTACAATTATTCCATACATATGTTGGGTAATACCCGTCCTAGGGTAGGTAAAATATTCTTTTGCTCAAGATGGCAAATGATACATAAACATAAAAAGAACTTCCTCTATTCTAAAAATAACAGGTGTGTTCAAAAATTTTCTCATTGTCCTATACGGTCGCGAGCAACGTCGGGTGGCCTTGCTAGTGGAAAATAACTGCTAATTGTTCATCAACTACAGAATAGTTTTCATTCAACCCTTTCTTTATATTCGTCTTGTATCTTGCAATAATCAACAATTCACTTTGGGTTAAGAAAAAAAAAGTGTAAATAAAAATTAAACAGTAAGATTTCACTACATTCCGAGCAACGCCGGGTAGGGACAGCTATTTCCTTTTTAATCCTTCCCCCCCCCCCCCCGACAAATGAGGGATTAGACTTAGTAATTCATTCCCATCTGCCCGTTCATTTGGCTTACAATAACCATACTTTGGGGTTTTTTTTTTTTTTTTTTTTTTTTTAAATTTTGCACAAACATTAGTCATGGTAAAAGTAAATCTTTGCCAGAACGGATTTTCCAGTATAACTCAGATTGCCCCCTAAGGGCCATTATAGAGGCAAAATTGTCCCCAAATCGTTCGCCTGTCTGTTCGTTTCTTTGCACTTTTCTCAATAATCACACCTTGGAAATTTTGCACAAACATTAGTCATGATGAAAGTAAATTTTTCACTCGTGGAGGGGGACTCCACATGCTGAGCTTTTTTTTTTTTTATGAAACAACCTTGTATCAGATTTTGAAAATGCATGAAAATGTCCACGTGAACAATCTCTGTGTACGAAAAAAATAGTAAACTTGTTTGTCTGTATCAACGATTTCTCTTGATCTTCTATGTAACGCCACCTTAGATGTACATGGGGATTAGTCTAGGCATTTAGTATACAATCATTGTATGCTTCTAGATGAAAAGTAACATTTTCATTTAAATGTGAAATAATAATGACGGTGTTGTATGTCTTACAAAATGTCTTCCCGGTGTACACGTGGCTGGCGACGATGTTAGTAGAACCAATTAAGACAATATGGATTCGAGCGAGGTTAAATATTACAATCGGAGAAAGTGAGTCAAACTAATATTTTGTTTTCTCACAGCATAAAACAAACATGAACTGAAGTGAAAAAAAAAAAAATTCCTGAGGCTTTCGATCACCTGTGCCTGGCTGTACTTTATAGCATTACTAACAGGGTTACCTGATGTTGCTCCGGATTATTAAAACCAGAAAGAAGTTAAAAAAATTTCACATCTTTATAATTAAATTCTACATTTCCCAATCCGTTTTACTATACTTCTCTCTTCCTTCTTCCCCGTTTTTACACACCCCTCTCCCTCCTTCAGTCAGCCCAGTCCTCTCTATTGCAGGTAATGTCATTCACTTCGCCTTTATATAATAGATAACATTGAAAAATGCAGGTGCAACCGATCTCCAAATAAAACCTTGCCCAGTTGACCTCCAAAGAATTAATTTTTCTTTCTTTCTGGTGGATTTCTCTGACCGTTCATGGTGATCTGCTCTAACACTAGCTGGCGATGACGGATCTTTTCTATTCGGGCTATTTACTTTTTTTTTTTTTATGTTTATCGATACATGGATTTAATTCTGTTTTTGTTTTGTAAATTAGTTTATTCCCACTCCTGGAGCGTGTCGGTTTCCATCTTTACCTAACTTCTAGTTATAAGATGTAGCCTTCTTACCACGATCAAAGTGTAGTATCTGTTCTGATGCTGCACTTCAATTTTTTGTTCTCAGTGGAGGAGAAATCTTTTACGACTGAGATAATTTTAATTTTTGTTCCTTGCTCCACATTGAGAAAACGACCCTGGTGTCTAACTCTGTTCTCGTGTGGAGGCATTGTAAATAGGAACATCTAGCGCTTTATAGCTAATATGAAGAAAATTATTTGAAATTTCGTAGGACGAAAAAAAGCCAAAAAACCTCTACTTCGTATTTGCATGAGTAACTATTTTGAGTTCACGCATTGTTTTTTTACTGACGAACAGAAACGATTTAGAAATAGTAATTATTTTGGAATTAATGTTAAATAACCTTTGACAACTTTTTTCTTTTTTGCGGATTCTAAAAAAAGAACAAAAAAACAAAAATTATCACTAAAAACGTATTTATGTAAAGTTTTTTAAAATATGCTAAAACTCCTATTCAGTTAAAATTAATATTCTTTAGATTAACACGACATTCAAACTCAAGTATTACCATTATAAAAACCACTACGTTAGTAATGTCTACTCTTCCTATTTTATTTATTGGTCAACAATCACGTTTCTATTTGCGGTTGGACAACATATTTTTAATAGTATATAGATGGGAGAGGGGGTAAAGTTTATAATGACTTAAAAAGAATAAAAGCTCACTCCTCTGCAAAGACTGATAAGATTATATCACCGACCCTACCCTACCCCGCCCCAACTGTGGACCGAGTATGAGAGGCGAGATTGTGCACTATTCGCCTTTGAGGCCAAATGACTCAGCAACTGGCGAGAATTATTGAAGTTGCTAGCCACCCGCTCGTCGAGTCCTACCCATCAGGACAACACGTTGTGGTCGCTTATCTCTAAATCCTGTAGGGTAAGCAAATCAGCACATCACAGCTGCTACTGCATTTCAAAATAGCTGGCTGCCCCATCCCACCACAAGTCAATCTAGTCAGACAACTTGTGAGTGTGTGTGTGTGTGTGTGTGTGTGTATGCGCACAAGCCGCTTTCTGAAATTCCCAAACAACGACGTAAATAACCCAGTGCTTGCATTTTAGTGCAACGTAACAACGAACTAATTCCTCCTCCCTCTCCTCCGCTTATTATCATGCCTCTTTTGGCAGCTTTGGTTTGAATCAATAATTTTCTTTTTTTTTTTTTTTTTTTTTTCTTTTTTTTAACATTTAAAATTTTAATTAAATTCTGGCGTTGCTCAGTTTTTTTTTTTTTTTGTTTTTTAATCGTATACTTTCAAGTTTCTTTAGTATTTTTAAACTGATAAATACTGAACAGCTAAGACCCATAGATACGAAATCAAATAACATGTTAATTAAGTGGCGAATGCAAGGAGGGACTTATTTTCTGAAGTGTAAGAAAGAAAGGGTTTATATGAAGTACTCTCTCTCTCTCTCTCTCTCTCTCTCTCTCTCTCTGCTTTCTGACTGTTTTTTCTTTTTTCTTTCCCTCTCTGCGTTCCCTCTTTCCCTGTGCTCTCTCTCCATTTTATCTCTCTCTCTCTCTCTGCGTTCTGTGTGTATCTCTCTCTATCTCTCTCTCTCTCTCTCTCTGCGTTCTGTGTGTGTGTCTGTCTCTGCATTTTGTCTCTGTCTCTTTTCCCCTTCCTTCTCTCTCTCTCTCTCTGTTATGTAAAGTTTTTATCTCCTCATTTTCACTGAATTATTGAATATAAAGATATCCCCCCTCCACATTTCTTTCTTTCACACACACATATTCTATGACTGTTTCAATAATACAATAGTTGAATTGTATTTATGAAGTTGTCTTTCATCAAGAAAATAGTTTTACCTTTGATCGTAAATACATAAATACCTTTCATGTAAACAAACGTTTTTAAAATAATTCAATATTTTGTTTGTTTTTAGTTTTTATGAATGTTTTTCTTTGTTTTCATCACAAGATTGTTTATTCTGCCAAATGACATGAAAAAAAATGTTTTTATAGCACAATAACATTTGTATTCAGACTATAAACCTTTTGATATCATAACATACTAACTTTCCATTATTGGTGTTACCTCGGATTAAACAATATATTAATATCACCAAAAAAAAAAGGGGGGGGGATCGCCAAAATGAAAACTGGACTTAAGATGTTCAGTCTGATCTGCTTTGTCCAACAGTTTAGTTATGTAATAAAGCTAAGTCTTAAATGTAATGTTATGCGATTTGGAACTTAGAGATTCGGGGTCACTTCCATTGTCTTCCCTGAAGACAACGTAAAATGTAGCAGCAAATAATGAGAATATACACTAGAAAGAACAGTTGGGAATAAGTCATGCACCATCCACAATGACTATGCAATTCCTACACAGGGATCTACGGACAAATTTATCTTTAGTTGACCTTTGACAACTAAATATTTTCGCTTACTAGCCAAACTCATATGATTTTTAGAATATGACATCTTCGTTTTATGACGAATATGTACATCATAATTTTTTTTTGTATTTTAATAAGTGTAATTTTTGTTTAAAAAAAATGTATATTGTTTTGTTAAACCTTTTATTGTTTAAATAATTTTACTTTGCTCGTTTTATTTAAAAAAAAAAGTTGAAAAGATATTTTTCACTCAGTAGTGAGCTTTGCAAGATTGTCAGTGAAAGAAATACAATCACCAAAAGATATGCGTTTCATTATTTCTAGTCGCCATTTTGAAAAATCACTCGCAAACGCGACTGTTTCAGTCGCAATGTAGAGCCCTGCTACAGCTATTTACCTAGCATAGTGATTATGGGATAAGAGAAGGTAGCAACCATAGTTAGTGTCTCTAACGATACTGACTTAAATAGATCTGAGAGAAAGAAGATAACAGAATACGAATTTTGTATACAACATAAAAAGAAATTGGAATCATAGGCAGATTTTTATCATCCCAGTATCAGACAATGCAAAGGAGGAAAAGGAGGGGGGGAACGTGATGTATTTGCTATTGTGTCCATCGCCAAACTGAAAGTGGCGAAGGTTTAAATTAAGGCTAGTCAATGGAAAAGAAGGGATGACTTTCGAAAATATCGGTGAAAAAAAGCGCCCCCCCCCCCCGCCTCATTGTAGAAAGGTGCCAAGTTGAGGGTGATGGAATTAATGTTTTCAGCCGATTTTTCATTATTTTTTGCCCGAAGGGTCGTGCTTTAAAACGATACTGATTTCGTGAAAAATCTGTCATCTCTGTCAAAAATTTTAGGCAGACATATGTACAAACAAACATACATACATTTAAACAGATAGGTGAGATTTATATAATAGATTCCATGGACAGGGAGTACAGCTTATATAGTGTTGCAACAAAATCCAACATTTGACAAAAAGAAAATGGAATAAAAAGTTGAATATCAAGATTCAACATTTTTTTATGTATATGCTGCTGGCAGACAACCATCTCAAAGAATGAGTCTGGCGCTATGGCCACAATGGGCTTTTCTATAGTAGCAAACGCCTTGACAATGGCAGTCTTCAGATTCAACCTTGGTATGGGTGTGCTTATTAGTCTTGAATACACTCCAGAAGAAATAGTCGAGAGGGTTGCAGTTTGGTTGGGTGGGCGGTCACAAGTCTTGCGACTTGTGCTGAACTGTCTCTGCCGTGTGTGTAGGAGCAGATTCATTTTTTTTTTTTTTTTTCAATTTTCACCCCCAAACAAGGCACAGTGCCACTTTGAAGTAGGGGGTTACTATCGGGGACATAAGATGCAGGAGTATTATGAAGGGAGATGAGTAGCAATATGTCTGTTCACATTACATTTGAACTTCTGCATGTCAGTACAGCTGGGAAAGCAGAATTCTGGAAGGGAGTTCCAAAGTCTAGCAGTTCTGGGGAAGAAACTATTGGAGTAGAAGGCTTTCTTACACCTAGGGATCTCTACTGTGAAGGGGCGGGATTTAGCTGCTTGTTGGAGGTGTTCATGTCGAGGGGGGTACAAGTGCTTGTAGTTCGTCAGAGCAGTCACCATTAAAGTACTTGTAGAGCAGGCAGAGGGATACAACATTTTGTTGATGGGACAGGCTGAAGCTTAGATGACAGTTCAGGACCTACCAGGTTGGCGACTCTTTTGAACTCTGTCCAGGAGTTGTGAGACAAGTAGCAGATGCAGCATCCGATGCTGGAAAATGGCGAGTTGTCCAGCAGTGATATTGTCTATGCAGGACTTGCACACACTCTTCAGCACATTTTGGTATTTTGTTTTTTTTTTTTTTCAAATGTTGTTTTGTACAGATTTTGTTTCAACTGGAAATTAGAAATCAATATTATTTTTAGTCAGATTGCATCCATGGAAATCCTGATGGCCTTCTAATCCCGTGAATGTTAATTTAAAACCCCAAAGCTTTTGTCGAACATTTAATGAGCTCTCCTCTCCTTTTTATGTTCTCTTGTATTTTTTTTAATTTTTTTTTCTACATAGGATCACCACTTATCAAGGCCAAGAGGCCACTTCAGAATAAGGGTTAAAGAGTGTACAGTAGGAATTGGACAATATATTAATCGTTAATAATGGAAATTTGGTAAATTTGTTAACTTATATGGAACGACTCATCAAAAACTTGTTTACGTTAGACTTGAAGACAACCGTATTGTAGTCAGCAGGAAAACGGAAAACAATTCCATAGGCGTGCAGTTCTAAGAAAGAAGCTTTGCTCATGGAATCTATGTTTAGGTTTAGGCACAAAGAGTGGGGAAAACTAGTGATAGTGTTTTCAGCTAGACGGGTGTTTCTTGTGAAAGTTTGGCGAGGGGGGACCATAGATTGGAGCTCAGCCAAGCACTTTCCATGAAAATAACGATAAAGCAAACTCGCAACATCTCTTCTGCGAGAAAGAGGTTGCAGGGAAGAGAAAAGGACATCCTCTACGAGACTACGAAGTCTATTTTGAACTCTATCAAGGCAGGGTAAGTGCTTTCTAGCAGCTCCTGCCCATATGTGGCAACAGTACTCCATCCTTGGACGTACCTGGCTCTTATATAGATAGAGATTTTCTGTTATCGAAATTAATGTGTATTATATAAAAGTGAAAATTGTATGTTTGCCAAAAACTTTTGGCACACGCAACCAACACTGGCAAAATTGGTATCGTTTGAAAGGTCACTCTTGGCTGACAAATATTCAAAAATTGGCCAAAAAGATTAATATTTTGACCATCAACAGGGCTGTTTTTTACAAGGTGTCAGTTTTTGTGTCAACATTTTTGCAAAGTCGTCATACGCTTTGCAATGACTAAGCTTATTTCAAACGCCGGCGATGTCGTATGTGTTGAGTGCGGGGTCTAAGCAGTTGGCTTCTTTTTTTTTTTTTTTTTTTTTTTTTTTTTTTTTTTTTTTTTCAATATCCTTACTACACCATCTCTTCACATCCAGGCAACGCCGGGTACCCACACTAGTGTGGATTAAAATTCATCTTCATTTTTATTTAACAGTTTAAGAAAATTGTCTATTTCAATTTTGAACAGTTTCCTTATTGAATGCTGATGAGGTTTTAATGTTGCGAGTCATGATTGTAGGGTAAAATGTCGGTCATAAGAATTCTAGGAGTTATAGTGAAACTTTATACCTTTCGTTTCTGCAACCTTGACATGAGTCTTCAATAGCCACAAGTTGTGATCAAAGTGGCTCCTCATTGTTTTGTAATAAAATGTAGTGTTAAAACAGACATTGTAGTGTTAAGACCTCCTCTAATAAAAATATCCAAAAAAAGTTTTTGTTGGTTAGTTAAAGACAAAAAAATTTGCAGATTTTTGTTTCTATGCCATTTTAAGTATCAGAAGTTTAAAAAAAAATTTCTGTCCATTCTGACTGATTGATCAACTCCAAAAATTGCTTGTGAATAAAAGCATAGTTTTTTTTTTTTATTAACGAGGACGGGGATATTTTTAACATTAGTAAATGAAGGTGTTTCTGCTGTTGTACGAATCAAACTTCTGAGCCCACAAAGACCATGTGTCAGGATTGTGTGGTTTGCATGAAGTCCTTGTTAGTCTTAGCTATTCATTTTATGTGCAAGATTTCAAGTTTCTCCCTTCAAAAGCAGCAAAGCATAGTAGTTGCTTATAAAGTCCAGAAAAGCTTGACCCATAACACGCATTTAGAACTGATAGTAATCAGCACTTTTATCCGTTGCGTTATAGGTCACACACAGCTAACACATTCTTACCTCCTAAACGGAGAAACTCAACCCCAATGTATTCCCTGTCAAGCACCACTTACTGTAAAAGATCTAACTGAATGCATAGATCTTTTACAAATCAGGAAAAAACACTACAAAGAAATAGATCTTCAAAAAAATCTTCAAAAAGAACTCTACCGGAAAAATCTTATCTTACATCAAAGAAATCGGACTCTTCCAAAAAATATAACCCCAAAAAACCTTATATTCTGCAAAAACAATCTGCCTTTTCCCACTTTTCCACCCTCTTATTTTCGCCTTCTCTTTCTATCTCCCCCACTTACTGACTGGTTTTCAAACTTAAAATGCACCAATCAATAATACTGTAACCCTTTTCCCCCTCCCATTGCAAAACCCAATCATATTCTGTAAAGCCGAGAACAAAAATGACAAAATCCACTATAAAACAAACAAACCAAAAACTACAAACTAACGATTGAAAATACAAGGAGCTTGAAGAATAAAAATCTCATATAAAATAACTGGATACAACATCGAATACTATTCCCAAAATAACTGGATTCGGCATTAAATAACCCACAAAGGGTTGATATGCCGTTAAACAAAACAAATTGAATAATACAAATTCTCAATCCTCATCTTCAGTTTAACGTTTATTTTTATACTGGCATGTATTGGATGACTTTTAGAAATTGACTTCCAAACTAACGTCTTGATTTTTTTTTTTCTGAAATCTGTTCTTATTCCCATCTTTAGATCCCGAAAAATTCTCAAACATTTATTTTATTTTTGTAATGAAATTTCTAATATTGTATTTTTTTTTCTTTTCTTTTGTAGCTATGGAAAAATTCAGAATGTAAAGTTTCATCCGAAAAAAGAAAATGACCTTGGCATTACCGCAACCGTGGCTTTTATGGACATAAAATGCGCCTCTAAGGCTTATAGTTCTGAAAATAAATTAGAAAATGTTGTTTTACGGACAGAATACAGCGAGGGAGCTGTAACGGGGAGTGTTGTTACAAGACCTGTGGAGCCTGGATTGCCTACAACTGGAGCTCACAGGGGACAGTATCTACATGCGCGAGGACCATCTACTAGCTTCACAACGCGGACTAAAGGGTAAGTTGCCGCCAGAGCCACTGGTTATGAAGTGAGTTACTTCCTTCTTTAGGTGAACCAGATGAAAAAAGTCATAGGTTTGGTCTCTATGGCTGCCTTGTTGTCGGTCATTGTGTATCATTCAACTCATTGTCACTTTGAGAAATGAGGAAAATTAATAAATTGGAAGTTTCTTTTTTATCCTTGCTGACTTTTCATATTCGATTTTAATCACAGCATTTTTTTGATTCTTGGTTCTTAATTGTTCTTTTGAAGATTTGTCAGCATCAACGTTAATCAAATTTTTTACATTTTTTTTTCTTAAATAATTTTTTTAAATTTCTTGATTACTCTAGCATTATAATATAATTAAATAATTATTTAAATAATTATGCTAATGTTTAAAAAAAATTAAATTTTATTTTCATAGCCTGTTAAAAATTTTTTTTTTTTTCTTAAATTTCTATCAACGTTTCACTTCATACAATTGTTACTTCATTAGTAAAACTAAAACAATTTTATTTCTAGGTGTTGGCCGTATTTTAAACACAAAATCTTTTAAGAGTTTTTTCCCCCCCCCTCTCTCTTTTCTGTCCCCCTTGTCACATGACATTGACCTCTTTCTCTATCCCCCTCCCTCCCAAATCTTAGTGACGTTGCACTTCATTGTATTTGATTGTAAATTTTGTTTTGCTGTGGAATTGTTTGCTTGTAACCCTTTGTCTCCAATGGCATCTTCTCCTGTCTCCTAACCCTAATCCCACACAAATACACACCATTTTGGAATCTCTCTAAATTGATACACGTATGCAACATTGTGCTCTTTCGTATTTTCTTTCCTGTAAATTTGCACACAAACGAAAAAAAAAAAAAATGTCCTCATTTGGCATTTCAATAAGATTCAAGCCAAATTCCTTGCATTCTTTATTTTTCTTTGTTCTTTTTTAAATTTGAATTTTCTGCTGCCATTTTGTGACTTTGTGATTTTCTAGGTTTTATTTGAGATCCTTTAAAAAATATGTTCAGCTGTGTTTGTTAATGTTTTTGCTCACATTTTTTTTTTATTTTTGGAAGAATTTGGGTGCCCTCTCAAAAAAAAAAAAAAAAATTAAAAAGTAAAAAAAAAGAAAAAAAAAAAGAAAAAAAAAAGGAAAACATCCAACCAAATATCTCCTAACCTGGGAATCAGGTAAAGTAGCCCTGCCTTCTATTTTAGTCTGGATTTCCCTTGATTCCCTGCCGAATCTTAATTCGCTCCGAAATTAATCAGGATTAAAGAATTTCTCCACCGGCATATTAAATGGGATTATTACACTTGCTCGGCTCTTACGGTTACATTTTTAGCACACGAGCAAACCACAGACTCCACACGTGCTGATTCTGGAATATTATAATTGGATATTTACTCCTGTGATCGTCTTTTTATTGGATATATCATTTACCTATCAATGTTGTGGATGTGGAGTACGAAAATGGAATAAACCCGGATTGCACCTTTTTCCCCCGAAAATCTTTGGATTTTGTTTTATTTTTGTTTTTCTAAAACAAAGGAAATCTGAATCTACCATTTTAAGGATTGTTACAATAATCACGATTGGTCGGTTCTGGAATTTGATACAATGTGTGGATTTACTACTGTAGAGCTTATCGAGCACTCCTGGGAAATGTACCATTTAATAAAATCTGGGAATATTTACACATGAAGGTGGATACAATTGGTCGTGTACACATGCCCCGTCTCCAGCCGCCCATTGGCCCCATCGTTCTTCAAAGACGGTAAGTACGAACCAGGTACGGATAAAATGCCCGGTTGCATGACCATTTTTGAAAACCCGCAAACTCTTCTCCTGTTACATTTTCCCGTTAAAGTCAGCTGGACACTGGTTCGGCTTGAAACAGGAAAGAAAAATTATAAATGAAAATTTTTTTTAAATAATTTTTTTTCACTTCCCTTTTTCTATTTTAAGAATAACTACTTTTTCTATTTTAAGAATAACTACAAGTTTCTTCATTGTGTAAATATCTTTCCTCTTGTTTGTTCAATATGACCGCCTTGTTTTTGTGTTTCCCCTTTTCAAAACAAAATGAGAATTCAATAATGAACAGAAAAGATTTTTTTGCACTTTGCTCACCAAAAAACAAAACATTGACAGTTTTTTTTTTTTTTTTTTTTTTTTTTCAATTGTTTTATGATGGCCAGGATTTAAAAAATTTTTTTTTTTTTTTTTTTTTTTTTTTTACACTAAATTTGGTTCCTCTCAATATTTATGGGGAGTATGAGGAGGGTGTGTGTCAAGGTACCGGAATTTGAACCAGGAATTAACACCACATTTAATGACAGTTTTAAGTTTTAATATTAACATAGGCGTACACCAAAATTCTGTACTGAGCTACTTTTCATTTTTGTCTTAGAAGTGTTGTCTACAGATGATTTTATTTTTTTGTCTGGATTGTCAAGAAGAGCAGGTGTGTACTGATGATTTAGTGTTTACCTCTGAAACAATCCAAGACTTGTTAAGGCCTTCGAGGAAAGCTATCCAAATTAAAAGCATGAGAATGAATGTTGCTGACACCAAAGTAATGAGCAATGGTTGTAGTGTTGAAAAGCCATCAACAAAACGAAAGTTCCTCAGCAAAATTTGTGGAAAAAGAGTCGGGTGGAATTCAATTTGTTGTGCGATT
Source organism: Euprymna scolopes (assembly GCF_053919585.1). NCBI lineage: Eukaryota > Metazoa > Mollusca > Cephalopoda > Sepiida > Sepiolidae > Euprymna > Euprymna scolopes. Next base: position 1,558,207 of record NC_136518.1, on the reverse strand, counting down.
TGTAAGCATTGGATACTCAAGAAGTGCAACGGAATTACACGTTGAGATATGATAACCCGTTTGTGTGTAAGAGGTGATAGATAATGGAAATGGATGAGAATCGGATGTGCAGAAAGTACATTTAGATTTTGAAGTTATTGAGCTTGTTGAGAAGTTTTGTTACCATGGTGATAGTATTGGACAACAGGGAGGAGCTATTGCTAGTGTGATTGCAAGAGTTCGAAGTAAATTCAGGGAACTTCTTGCATCACTAACCAACAGGGAAGTGTCTATCGGGCATATTTACAGTGTGATGTATGAAAGTGTAATCTGTCCAGTGAGAGTTGAGGATATATGTTGCATGAAGAGAAATAATGAGCATGATACGTGTAATGCAAGTCTCAAAAGAGAGGTTTAGTTCTGATGATCCCAGAAGTGTTAAATCTGGACGATATAGATGTCTGCAGAACAAGACTGTTGATGTGATCACATTGCAAGGATGGATGCAAGTTTTTAGGTTAGTGGATGTAGAACCGTTGCAGAGACAGTGGAAAACTAAAGAAAACAAGTGATGCGGATGCATTTGAAAATAAGGGAGATGAAGAGCTTGCCAGAAATAGGTTGGGAAATCAATTTCTAGAAATTGTCCAACACGTGCTGACAAACCAGGGTTAAACCGAGATGGACAATAGCATGAATGAACAAAAACTATTTAAAAAAAAAAACTATTGCTAAATGTCCCTGTAAGTTTCATCTCGCAGACCTTATAAATCTGACTGTAAATGGTAAAAAAGGGGGGGGGGGCAGGGTAAATTAATTTAATGCAGTAGCTAGGTGAAAATCCATCCAGGTGAGGAAGAGGGGAGATTAGATGATTGCATCAGTTAACAGTACAAAACAAAATATGTTAAGTTATGCAAAAACTCAACGTTTTATGGCTTTGATATCGAACATAAAAATAATTTTCATTTTAAAGACAATTTGATCAAAAAATTTGATATTTTGACCAATGTAGAATTTTTTTTTATTCTTGAAAGTTATTTATCGTAGTTATTGAACGGTAATTAATTTTTGCATGGTAAGTCAATCTAGTTTTCTATTTTTACCTTTTTTCTTTTTCGTTTTCTTTTCAATCGCATTCTGATTTAAAAAAAAATTCTATTGAAAAAATATTAAAAGTGGAGTTTGGATTTTAATATTTATTTTGCAAAACTTATATTTATAATTATTTTGTGTAACTTTTTGTAAATTTGCGTAATCTTTATTTTCATAATTATTTTGCATAACTTTTTGCATAATTATGTGTAACTTTTTTGCGTTACATGATTATTTTGCATAACTTTTTGCATAATTATGTGTAACTTTTTGTAAATTTGCGTAATCTTTATTTTTATAATTATTTTGCATAACTTTCTGCATAATTATGTGTAACTTTTTGTAAATTTGCGTAATCTTTATTTTCATTATTATTTTGCATAACTTTTTGCATAATTATGTGTAACTTTTTTGCGTTACATGATTATTTTGCATTACATTTTCCGTAATTATTTTCCGTAACATTTTTACATAATTATTTTGCATAACCTTTTTTACATAGTTTTTTTTCTTCTCTATTTTTTTTTTTTTTTTTTTCTCTTTTTTTTTCGGAATTTATGTAAATATATTTAATAAACCTGAAGACTGTTGTGCAGAATTGCCACAGTGAGTACCACTGCGCGATCGACAAAATAATCAGCTAGGTAACGTTAAAATCTAATTGAATTTATTGCGGAATAATTTACACACTAATACTATGTGGAAAATTTCACTCCATTATTCCCCTACTCCACCTATTGATACAAAATAGCAACTTGGCTTCAATTGATTGTATACAATAAAAATGTTTTTCGATATCAAATTTTTTTTAAGCTTGTTGTTGTACTTAGTTCTTTCGTTTACCACGTTTGATTACACCCTCGAATTGCTATTATGTTTTTTTTTTTTTTTTTTGCTTATTCAGGTACAATTAGTTTTTCTTTGTAGTTGAGTATACGATTGCCACGTCAAAATGGAATACGTGTACTAAATAAATAATGGTTCTTTAGAAATTCATTGTAACTAATTTCAGTCACAAGGTTAAGTCATATATCAGCATAGACGCACATCCACAGGAGCATACAGAAAGGGAATTAAAGAGAGGTTTACAATATAGGGACAAATGAACACAACTAGTTACACAAAATCCGGTCAGGAGAGAAAGAGGGAAGGTCTGGGTGGTGGTGGTGGTGGTGAACTGAGAGATAACTAGGCCTATGACAACAAGCATATTCTTTTTTCCTTGTTTTGATTCTCAGGTATATATCCATTGATATCTTATGTTTTTATGTAGAGTGATGTGGTTCTCGGTTGATTGCCTATCAGATATATAATCGAGAGTCAAAACAATGAAAAGAATATGCTGTTGTCATAGCCCTCGAGATAACTACAGAAAATAGAAAGAAAAATTGAATTTTTGTTTTGTAAAAAAAAATGTATCGAAAAAAATTTTAGTGTCCGTTTTGATGCCATTCATTTGCAATCTTGACAAATGCTGCTGCTGATGCTGATAGGTTTTATCGTGTGAAAGAAACTTTGAGCTGACAAATCGATAAACTGGAATCTCACCTGACACTGTTTAATTTTTAAATTTTTGTTTATTTTGTTCGGTTTTGTTATTCTTTCCACTTTTACCATGACCTCCTTTTATTTTTATCCTTTTTTTTTTTTTATCTGAATGGATGAAACTCTAACGCCATTAATAATCGCTGAATATCTTTACAAAAATGGACTCCTTTATCGCAAAAGGACTTTGCTATTCGTTATCACCTTTTCTTATTACGTTCCCTTTCATCAGCTGCATGGTGACTTGAGCTGTTTTTGTCGAGTATTACGTCAACATTATACCAAATATGACTATTTTCGTAGAATTAGTTCTTTATTCCTTCACATACAAAAAAAAAAAATTGCTAATAAAATACCCGTCCCAGAACGAGTAAAATGAATTTCCCGATCAGAAAAGTTTGACCTCATGTTTAGGATTGAATCCTACTAAACTTTGTCTAAAATTTTTATTCAAATTTTGTTCAAGATTCATAACATGTTTGGATTCTAGAACACCATTAAAATTTAAGGCTTCGCTTTAAGCCGTCTTAATTTAAAAAAAAAATTGAAATTGATTGAAAACTTGCTTAATTTATGTCTTCTGACTTTGGGTTAAATTCAATAAAAATCTGAAATATATAAATTTTCACGTGAAAATTTATATATGTCCATATTATATATCCTAAAAATCCTTTGAAATATTCGAAAGAAACATTTACTAAAATCGGAAGGATATGAATTTTTATAAAGGGTTTACCTCCTTTGCATAAACTAATTATAACCCACATTTGGCCCATTTATTAACAACTGTGTTCTAAAATTCATGATTGGTTAAATAGTTTGGGAGTGAATTCTATACATCCAAATATATAAACTAAGAGACTTTACTATATAGCTATAAATTCTCTTTTTTTTTTTTTTTTTTCAGGTTAACTTGATTTGCCTATGAGAGAGAGGGGGGGGGAGAATATCCTAAAATTGTAATTTTGTTTTCAAGAAATTATTGAGCTTTTTTACTTTTATTTTTTCTTTCTGAACTACGTAGCAGGGGAGGGGGTTAAAGGCTTTCAAAGTTGGTCTCATTTCTATTCCCCTTCCCATTGCTTTTTATTAGGTTCTTATTGTTGACTTGGGCAGCAGGAAAAAGTATGAGCTTATTCTTTGATGGGTTGAAATATTCTCATCTCTCCTCTCTACCATTCCTCTATCTCGAAAGTAAATCAGAACCCGGCCGATATTTGCATTGTTATTAGAATGCGGCTATTGCTCATACAATGCGCGTGTTTTTAGACTGTTTTTAGCCCATATGCTCTCTGGCTTTCCTGATGAACCGCCCCCTTATCAAATCTCCAATACTAACGTACTGTACACACAATAACCTTTATCCCCGAGTGGCTTCCGGGGCTTGATAAGTGTAAAAAAAAGGGGGGGGGGCGAATGTCACTTTCATATTCAAGGAATTTTTTTTTTTTAATCATGTTGAACGACGTGGAAAACAGAAACAACATTCTTTGTATTTACTGTCGCTGTCATTTTTCCTTTCCCAAGCATTTCGTTGATCATGCTGTTTCTTTCTCTCGTTTTTTTTCTTCCTTTTTTCCTTCTCTTTTCTTTTATTATCTATTTTTTTTTTTGGCTCCCATATGCCATTAAATTCTATACTAGGTCTGCTTAGTCGCACAGCATATGTGCTGCTTCTTTGAGTCATCTTACTCCCGCCGTATTTCTGTCTAAAGATTCCCAAGTTCAATAATAGATGATTATAAGAGTGATGCAAAATTTTTTGTTCAGGGTGGGGGATGGGGTGAGAATTTACTTTATCCGTTTTGGGCCGATTAGTCTTCTAGCGCATTGTGTGTGTGTGTGTGTGCCGGAACAGACACACAATGTTGAGTCTTCTATGAACTTTTTATCTTCTTGCAGCATTATATTCTCATGCATTTCTTTCTACCAAAGCAAAGAATTTCTAATTTTTCTGAAGAGTATATGCACAAAAAGAGACCATTTGGACATAATAACAACAACAACAACCGTTTGTTTCTGCATAACGAAACGAATTTGTAAAATATGTCATATGCCGGAGGAGCTGTTTTGCATGAAAAATAAATATTTGGATATATAAGTGTATAGTAATTAAAATGCGATAATGTCATAAAACGAAATAATGTTAACCAGTAAAAAAGTAACTGCACTTCCCAGTTTTGATTATCGCCAGTTTTTTTTTTTTTTTGTTCTAAATTCGCAAGTATTTGATTAAAAAAAAAATCAGTTCTTGTCCAGAATATTAAAGAATGAAAATAGAAAATCTGTATGGTGTACGTATCTTTGACGAAATGAAAATATCATTTTCCAAAAATCGTGTAAACGGATTAAGTAGTTTTATTTTTTTTATAAAGATCATTTTTAAGCAATCAATGTAAAATTGCAGACATTACAAAATAAATCTAGTGAGAATTAAGTTATCTCCTTTTGTTTCTGAGATTTTTTTTTTTCAAATGGCGGGCAAAGCAGTCATTCCTTGAATACTCAAATTTGATTTTCTTATTCATGAATAAAACCACTAGATCAATTTACGTGATTTTTGGAATATGATATTGTTGTTTCGTTACGTATACGTACATCCTACAGATTTTCTCTATTTTTGTTTTTCGGCATGGGAGAAATTCTGGATAAGAACTAAAAAGTCCAGCTAATGTTGACTAAAATCATGAAAGACATTCATTTTTTTTTTTTTTTTTTTTACTGTGAAGAAACTGTTCAAATTTTCAATGAAAATGTCTCGACTTGTTTTTCGTTTTGTTTGGTTGCTTAGGTTCATGTCTTGTTAAAATACAAACGGTTTCTGATAAACAAGTGCTTCAATTTAAAACTTCAGTGGTTGGACATTAGCGAGTCGTACGATCTATGGAACGGGTTTTTCTTGCATTGTCTTGATTTGATAACCAACAATACCTCACCCCACCCCTAGTCTGGCACACTCATGATTTGAGGGGGTGTGGAAATATGATGGAATTTTTATCTAAACAGAAGCTACTCTTGAGCAAATATCTCCAACTCCAAAGACCTTCTATGAAAGCCTTGCCGTGGCGTTAGTTTAACAATCGTGGTGATATAGATGAGAAAATAGAAAAGATAGAGTAACATTTTTCCCCCTTTCTTATTCGTCTGTTTTTCTGTCCTCTCATTATTTCACTCTGTGCTTTACTTCTCTCTGTCACTCTACCCTCCTCTCTCAACTCTCTCTCTCTCTCTTCTCTATTTCTGCCGTCTCTTTCTCCTCTTTTTGTCTCTCTTTCTCCCTGTCATGTCTTTGTCTCTTTCTGTTCGCTCTCTAGTCTTCTCTCGTTGTCCTTTCTATTTGTTCCTCTCTACATGTCTTGTCTCTCTCTACATCTATTCTCTTCCTCCCTCTATTCTCTTCCTCCCTCTATTCTCTTCCTCCCTCTATTCTCTTCCTCCCTCTATTCTCTCTCTCCCTTCACCTCTATTCTCTCTCTCCCTTCACCTCTATTCTCTCTCTCCCTTCACCTCTATTCTCTCTCTCCCTTCACCTCTATTCTCTCTCTCCCTTCACCTCTATTCTCTCTCTCCCTTCACCTCTATTCTCTCTCTCCCTTCACCTCTATTCTCTCTCTCCCTTCACCTCTATTCTCTCTCTCCCTTCACCTCTATTCTCTCTCTCCCTTCACCTCTATTCTCTCTCTCCCTTCACCTCTATTCTCTCTCTCCCTTCACCTCTATTCTCTCTCTCCCTTCACCTCTATTCTCTCTCTCCCTTCACCTCTATTCTCTCTCTCCCTTCACCTCTATTCTCTCTCTCCCTTCACCTCTATTCTCTCTCTCCCTTCACCTCTATTCTCTCTCTCCCTTCACCTCTATTCTCTCTCTCCCTTCACCTCTATTCTCTCTCTCCCTTCACCTCTATTCTCTCTCTCCCTTCACCTCTATTCTCTCTCTCCCTTCACCTCTATTCTCTCTCTCCCTTCACCTCTATTCTCTCTCTCCCTTCACCTCTATTCTCTCTCTCCCTTCACCTCTATTCTCTCTCTCCCTTCACCTCTATTCTCTCTCTCCCTTCACCTCTATTCTCTCTCTCCCTTCACCTCTATTCTCTCTCTCCCTTCACCTCTATTCTCTCTCTCCCTTCACCTCTATTCTCTCTCTCCCTTCACCTCTATTCTCTCTCTCTCCCTTCACCTCTATTCTCTCTCTCTCCCTTCACCTCTATTCTCTCTCTCTCCCTTCACCTCTATTCTCTCTCTCTCCCTTCACCTCTATTCTCTCTCTCTCCCTTCACCTCTATTCTCTCTCTCTCCCTTCACCTCTATTCTCTCTCTCTCCCTTCACCTCTATTCTCTCTCTCTCCCTTCACCTCTATTCTCTCTCTCTCCCTTCACCTCTATTCTCTCTCTCTCCCTTCACCTCTATTCTCTCTCTCTCCCTTCACCTCTATTCTCTCTCTCTCCCTTCACCTCTATTCTCTCTCTCTCCCTTCACCTCTATTCTCTCTCTCTCCCTTCACCTCTATTCTCTCTCTCTCCCTTCACCTCTATTCTCTCTCTCTCCCTTCACCTCTATTCTCTCTCTCTCCCTTCACCTCTATTCTCTCTCTCTCCCTTCACCTCTATTCTCTCTCTCTCCCTTCACCTCTATTCTCTCTCTCTCCCTTCACCTCTATTCTCTCTCTCTCCCTTCACCTCTATTCTCTCTCTCTCCCTTCACCTCTATTCTCTCTCTCTCCCTTCACCTCTATTCTCTCTCTCTCCCTTCACCTCTATTCTCTCTCTCTCTCCCTTCACCTCTATTCTCTCTCTCTCTCCCTTCACCTCTATTCTCTCTCTCTCTCCCTTCACCTCTATTCTCTCTCTCTCTCCCTTCACCTCTATTCTCTCTCTCTCCCTTCACCTCTATTCTCTCTCTCTCCCTTCACCTCTATTCTCTCTCTCTCCCTTCACCTCTATTCTCTCTCTCTCCCTTCACCTCTATTCTCTCTCTCTCCCTTCACCTCTATTCTCTCTCTCTCCCTTCACCTCTATTCTCTCTCTCTCCCTTCACCTCTATTCTCTCTCTCTCCCTTCACCTCTATTCTCTCTCTCTCCCTTCACCTCTATTCTCTCTCTCTCCCTTCACCTCTATTCTCTCTCTCTCCCTTCACCTCTATTCTCTCTCTCTCCCTTCACCTCTATTCTCTCTCTCTCCCTTCACCTCTATTCTCTCTCTCTCCCTTCACCTCTATTCTCTCTCTCTCCCTTCACCTCTATTCTCTCTCTCTCCCTTCACCTCTATTCTCTCTCTCTCTCTACTTTATCTCTACTCTCTCTCACATTTATTCTTAAAATTTTATAACACTAGCACTATTCCGTAACTTACAGAATCTGTGGCAAAAATATATTTGAAAAAAAAAAAAAATTGTTAGGTGGATTTAGTTTTAAAAAATCTTTCTTGGTAATACATTTGAAAAGCTGTGCGTTGTCCAAACGCTCACCAACAATTCTAGTTTCCAAAATTTTAAATGATTTGACTGCATCCTCAAATCTTTCACGGATAATAACTTAGATATAATTTTCTGAGTATATATTGACACAGAATTCATGCATTTTTACAGTATCTATTAAAAAAATATTACAAAGAAATTGTGATTCGACTAGCTTTACTTTATTAGGGCGATCCAAAAGTTTTGGGTGATTTTTTAGAATAACCAGCAAAGCCAAAAACAGAAAAAAAAATTTGTAAAAATAAATACCCAAACAAATAAATGTTACCAAAGGCAAGCGAAATCACTCTTCTACCTTTATGGATAAGTTTTTGTATTTTAACTTATTTTAAAATGCTTTTTTTACATAAAAATAGAGTAAAGTCTGTCGAGTTGGAATGAAAAATAAAATGGTGGTCTAAGTAAAGCATCAATAATCACTCAAAAATCGAAAATGAAAGAAAATATTGTAGGACATTACATTTATTAGTATAATTGGTGACATTTGTTGGATGCGTTTCTATCTTTTGTTGTTACCAATCCTCACTTACTGTTACCTGACAAACTTATTAGCTCTATCTTCCAATGTGCCTTTGGGCCTTGATAACTGATGACTCATTAATGCAAAAAAAAAAGAAAAAAAAAATGCTTGCTCGTCTGAGCTTCAATCTATGGTCCTCTCTTGCCAAAATTTCATGAAAAACACTAGTCTAGCTGAAACCACAATCAATAATTTCCTCCCACTCTTTATCTGTGCCTAAACCTAAACATAGATTCCATGAACAAAGCTTCTTTTTTAGAACTGCATGCCTGTGGAACTCTGTTCCGTTTGCTTGCTTTCCAGCTGACTACAATATGGCCATCTTCAAGTCTAACATAAACAAGTTCTTGATGAGCCGTCCCCTTAAGCAATCCAATTTACCAAATTTCCACTACTAACGATCACTACAATAATGTCCCATTGACTACCGTGCAATTATCAACCCTTGTCCTCGAGTGACCTCCAGGCCTTGATAAGTGGTGACTCTTTTGTAATACAACACCAATGTAGCATATATGTCAGATGTGCAGTTTCAACAAAAACAAACTGGTTCTCACTTCAAAGCACATATCAGATGAAAACTGAGTTTATCAACGTGTATGCGCTGCCAGAAGTGCTCTATACAGTGTTGAGTGTGTCAAATGAACAGACGAAACTGACTTTTAAAATAATGTGATTAGAGCCACATGTGGTGAGAAATCAATGGCCCACACGAGAATATTTACATTTCTCGTCGTTTGTTGCACTTTTTATCTGAAACTATTGTGCTGATCTGACTGAAATTTTGTATGAATCATTGTGATAAGGTGCAGCGAATTAAGTATTATATCTTTCCGATGCACAGTTAGGGATTAGTGTTTGATGCAAAAATAAGCACAAATTTAACAATGTTAACCATCAATTTGGCATAATGCACTCATTCTAAATCAATGGGTTTTAACTTTGGCTAAAATGTTTAGTAAACAATGATTTGATGAAGATGAAACATCAATATCATTTGTAGTTGAATACTAAAGTATTAGAACTGTATAGATACACAAAAGTCAACCATCTGTATGTCTAGAAAGACTGGTGGAAGGTTGCAGAAAACTGGGGTAAAACAAAGCAGGTCTTTCAAGATAACATAATAAGACACATTGCTCTCATGTTATCTGATACAAAACTCACATCCTTTGTGGTTAAATGGAAGACGTTAGGACTGTATGGAAAATCACAGGTGTGCACAAGATATGTCTAGAAGGATTAGTGGAAGAGTGCAGAAAATAAGGTAAACCACCGAAATGGCATCATAACAGACCAGTCTGTCAACTAAACAAAATAATGCAAGACTAGAAGTCTTGGAAGCTGTTAAGACATGTTAGATCGCATTCTTTGAGATGTGGAACGAAATGTTTGATGAAATCATCTTCTGTACGCGCGCATACACGCACGCACAAAGAGGAAGACCTCTACTCAAATTAATAGGGTCTCATCTATATCCCATGTTCTCTGAATTTTACATAGAGAAAAACATAATCGGAAACTATTAATACCGTGCATACACAGAATGTCTCTCGAATAAAATCTAGTCTTTAATGAGTGACACAAGTGAGTTAAGTTCTTTTCGTTTCAAACATGGTGGATCCGATTTTTGGAGAAAGAAACGTTTTATGTTTTGTTATTTACATGGTGAAGGGCGTGACAACGCTTTTTTTTTTCATAATGAATGGAATATTTAGAATTATCTGTGTTTATGTGGCGTTGCTGGGGTGGCAGGCTTAGGGGGATATTTAAAACATGTTTACATTATTTTAACTTGCATTAAAAAAAAAAACTGTTTCCGTTTTGATTTATTTTAATCACACTTTCATTGTTTTAGTTTTTGTAAAGATTGAAATTGTTAAATATCAGTTTTATTATGTTTCTCAAAATGTTTATTGGAGAAATGGCTAAATTTTTTTTTGTATTGTTAAATCTTTCTTTCCTTCCGTTTCTTTATCTTTTTCCATTTTTTTCTTTCCTGTCCTCTCACTTTCTTTTGTTTCCTTCTTTGTTATAAATTTTTGTTTTTATCCCAAGTTTTCTTTGTTCTTTGCTGCTGCTAAACGAAGCCATCACTTTTTGTTGTTGTTGTTGTCTGCCGGATCCTTCTTCCCTGCCCTCCTCTCCTTATACTAGGGCTACCACCCATCCTGCCTGTGCGGCCCATTGTCTCAGATTCTCTACCACAAATGAATGACATAGGATTATTCAAAATGTCTGTCTGCTTCCCTCAGCCATGTCTGTGTCATAATAATATACCCCTCCCCATTGTTTCTTTCCCCTATGAGATATCATCATCATCATCATCAACCCCGATCCCACCCACTACACCGCCAGGCCACGCGTGCACCTGCTTGTCAGTAAGTAGGAGATGCAAGGAGACCTTTATGCTAATTTCTCAACCTTTCCCTCTGCCATCTTTTACAAAGACACAAATGGGACAATCATCATGATCTTTTTACAAAGAGGACGGGGGGGGGGGTCTCTCTCCTCCTCCACTTTCTCTGATCATATATTTCTCTCTTGTAATACCAACCTCTTAATCATAACGAAACTGCATTAAGACAACCAACAAAAGTCCATCAAATACTGAGTGCAAGGCATTGTTTTCTGTTAAAAACAGAACAGTTTTGCACCACTTTTGTTTTCTTGTGAAGATTAAAATCAAAATAAATATGCTACTAAACCTTATGTCTAGAATCCTTATTTAAATTTTGATCAAAATCTGTTGTATGCCAGAAAATGTCTAAAGTTTCGGGCTTAAGCGGTTGTAAGAGGAAATTGCCGTATATTTCGACGTATAAGACGACCCTTTAAGTTTAAAAAAATCATTTTAAAAAATTGGGGGTCGTCTTATACAACCGATATAAAAGTCATATATGATATGATACATTTATTAAAATTAAAATGATTTTTTTTTTCTGTTTCCCAAGCTAAATATTACTCTAAATCCCAATGAAACTCTACTGTATTCTGTAAGTTAATAACCCCGTCCCTTGAAAGCTAACAATCTGCTCCCCCCCCCTCTAGTTGCCACTAAAACTCTACATTACACACGCCTTAGTAGTGGAATCCTTAGCCTCCAGCTCCTAACCTTCACATGCTAACCGCCTAACAGTCATCACTAAACATCTATACATTTCTACCTCTAAGACATGCATTAGAGTTCATTCTTATCCAGTTTGATACTTACCAGTCAAAGTATGCACTCAGATGCAAAGCGATTTTCATTACATAACAATGCCTCTTCCGAGATGGTTTTGCAACGATTAATACAAAACCAAATCCGATACTCTCTGTTATGCAAAACGCTTGATGACTCTTAAATGAAAACTGAAATTATTTTCCTTCAATAGTAGAAACACACTAACACCTACAACTTCTATCAATTCGCATCTACTGAAAACTTGCCCAAATATCTATTTACTTAATTATACATACGGAATACGCCATGACTTAAAATTTACCTCCAGTTATACCCGCACCTACATCTTAACCCTCCTATAATCTAAAATATACAGTGACGGGGCAAAATTCTTAGCTCAATTCCTAATACCTACTCACACTGTAACGTTATCCTGTACCTAAGCTAACATATAAATAAAATAAAAATGTAAAAATCTAAATGTAAAAGTCTTAATCCACACTAATGCCTTTCTACCAAGCCTGCTCACATAGTTGCTTCCACTGCAGGAGTTTTTTTTTTTTTTCTTTTTTTTTCTCCTTAGTATCATTGAATGTCCCTAAATCACTTTGAGGAGTGTAACTATTCATTAGATATATAACCTCTATGAACTAACCCTGTGGGGTTGCAGAAATACCTGGATTAGGACCAGGCGCGGAGCAAACCCTCTCAGGGCTGATGGACCCTTGTAGATCTTCCCAGATCATCAGTCTAGGAGAAGGAAAACTCTGCAACTAAAACTAAGGGGAGGGAGGCCTCTCCAGTTTTGGATGACAACCTTCCTAGAGCTGGTGACTCAAACAAATTACCTGTCTGCAAACCTAAACTGCTTAAGGAGTAGATAGGCGCTGTCTATCGCCCGGCTTCCATACTCCTTCTTTGCCTATTAGTCAGGCGCAGAGACGCTATCACAGTGATTCGACAAAACACACAGTGGTAGATTTTGTTTCTTGTCTAGGACAATGAACGCTGGTTTCCCCACTCACGACACATCCCACCCTTCAAAACTGGGCACTTGGGAGTGTTTGAGTACCACATATGCCTGAGCAATTAGATTGGGTTGACCTTCCTCTGATGGGTTGAGGGTACCGGATTGACAGTTCATGGCTGCTGTTTCCGACTGGTAGTACAGTAGCCCTAACTCTTTGGTAGTGCTTAGAGCAGCTGCTCCATCAAAAATAAGCTTAAACCAGGCTTAGGGACAAACAAATCCAACTTGCCTCCTCCCTTGAGGTTTGCATTCACGAACATCCGTGGGCTTAGGACTAATTTAACTGATGTTGAAGCATTTCTCTTAACAAATACCCCGGATATCTTAGCACTAAGTGAGACTAACCTACACTCTTCCATCCCCTTTAACTATTTTAACATGCCTGGATATCTCCCACTCTGCTGTAAGGACTCTGACAGACATATGCACGGACTTGGAGTCTACATTCGTAACACTCTCCCCTTGACTAGAGAAACAAACCTAGAATCGGACGATGAAGCCTTTATGTGCTTTAGACTAAACATGCAACATAACATTAGCTACTTTTATTTTCTCTACCGCTCTCCCTTGACCCAGAACTGCACCATAATAAACAAAGTCTCTGACAGCATAGACACAGCACTCTCCCTCAACACTAGCGCACAAGTACATGTATTTGGTGACTTTAATGTCCACCACAAAAACTGGCTTGGATTCTCTACTTACACAGGAGCAGTAGGCAGAACAACACATAACTTCTCTATATCTCACTCCCTATCACCAATGGTTACATTTCCAACCCGTTTCCCTGACCAGCAAGAACAACACGCATCACTTCTAGATCTGTTTCTGACCACAGTTCCCGATGATTGTATAACAAATGCTGACAGCCCACTCGGGAACGCTTTTCATGCACTGATAATGGTCGAAATTGCCTTAAACTCTAGACCCAGAACTGGAGAGACAGTGCTCAAAACAACGAGATATTATAAAAAGGTTGACTGGAAAGCCATCAGAGATGCCCCATGGGGAAATATTTTTTCTCTTCCTGCTGAACAGTGCGCAAATGAGACCACTGAATGGTTCAAAACTGCAATCGAAGCGCATGTTCCCATGCGGAAATTTTATAGCAAACCCCACTCTCCCCAATGGTTTACTTCTACTTGTGCAACTGCCATTGCTCAAAGGCAGCATGCATACCACAGATTTAACCGGAATAAGTCCAGTTCAAACAGACAGAAGTATATAGAAGCTAGAAGTAACATTAAGAAAGAAATAGCGACAGCTAAGAGAGAATTTACTGAAACCACTAAAAAACGCATCGAAGCACAAAAATTAGAAACTCGTGACTTCCTGGAAAATCTACAACAGTGTAGTAAATAATGGGCAATCAACAATTCCCCCACTATCCAATAATCACGAGGTTGTTTGCTCAGCAACCGATAAGGCTAATATGCTTGCTAGTCGGTTTGCCTCAAACTCCATACTGGACCCTCCCAACCACCCCCTGCCTGACTTTCCTTTGCGGACAGTCGCCACACTAGACGATCTAAAAATCACCCCTTCTCAGGTGCATGCTATCATAAAAAACCTTGACACTTCAAAAGCATGTGGACCCGATCTCATCCCAGCCGTGCTATTAAAAAAGTACTCGGCCGAAGTAGCTCCAGTTCTCTCCAAACTCTACAACAAATGCCTTAATGAATCTTGCTTTCCGGGCTGTTGGAAAACTGCTTCTGTGGAACCAGTATTCAAGAATTCTGGCGAAAGAACTGACCCATCAAATTATCGCCCCATTAGCCTCCTCTCACTTTTCGCCAAAATATTTGAGACCATAATTAAGCATGCTCTAGTCCATCACCTTACAGATGCTAAACTTCTGAATGACCAACAATATGGATTTAGACAAGCCCGTTCCACAGCAGACATCCTCACTGTAATCTCTGAATGTATATACCATTCACTGGACAAAGCAGAGGAGGGCAGAGCGGTAGCTCTAGATATATCTAAGGCTTTTGACAGGGTATGGCATGAGGGTCTCTTCAGGAAAATTAGATCATACGTTATCACTGGTAGAATACTTAACATAATTAAATCCTTCTTAGATAAGAGAAAAATTCAGGTTGTCCTCGACGGTCGTACATCTAAACAATATGATATAAATACAGGAGTACCTCAGGGTTCTATCCTTGGACCTCTATTGTTCCTGATATTCATTAATGGCCTCCCTGACAAAATTGCCTCTGAGGTGGGTATATATGCTGATGACACCACACTCTATAACAGGCATGACAGGAAAACAAATGAACACATATCTAAAGAAATGGCAAAAACACTAAAGGATGACCTCCAATCTGTAGTGGAATGGAGACATAAATGGATGGTCACATTCAATTCTGCCAAGACTAAACTGGTTTCCTTTAATAATTACAAGAAACCTTCTCTATCACCAATAGCAATGGCTAGTGACTCTTTATCTGAGAGTGCAGCTTTCAAACTGCTTGGCCTAACAGGAAACATGAATTGGAACAATTACATTGAAAGCATTGCCAGGGCCGCTGCGAAGAAGGTAGGATCTCTCTACCGTGCTAGAAAACTACTAACACCCGAAAGTATCCTGTACCTCTATAAGGCCACCATTCGCCCATGTATGGAATATTGCTGTCACATTTGAGCTGGTGCATCTGCTACTAGTTTCTCGCTCCTAGACAAGGTTCAAAAGAGAGTCACCAATCTGATAGGCCCTGAACTGGCATCTACGCTTCAGCCTCTGTCCTATCGACGAAATGTTGCATCCCTCTGCCTGTTCTACAAGTATTTTAATGGTGAATGCTCTGGTGAACTACAGACACTTGTGCCCCCACGACATAGACACCCTCAACAAACCTGACAGGCAGCTAAATCCCACCCCCACACTGTAGAGATCCCTAAATGTAAAAGATCTTTCTACTCCAGTAGTTTCTTCCCCAGAACAGCTAGACTCTGGAATTCCATTCAAGGTCCCTGCTTCCCCAACTGTACTGACATGCAGAAGTTCAATTGTAACATGAATCGACATCTTGCTGCCCAATCCCAACATAGTGTCCCAGTAGTTGTTGTCCCTGATAGTAGCCCCCTACATCAAAATGGCAATGTGCCTTGTTTGGGGGTAAAAAAAAAAAAAAAAAAAAAATTGCTTTAACTTTGTGCCTTGTCTTATCTGACGGTCGCCTCATACGTCGAAATATACGGATATATTTAGCAAATTTTGCTTCATTCATGTCTAATGACTCCTGCAAATCTGAATATTATCTTCCTAACAACAATTCTTTAAAATACTCCAACGAAACTGGAATTTAGGGAATATTTATTTGCTGTGGATAAAATTTCATCAAAACTTGAGATTTCCAATTTTTTATGAAGTGCTTTCAACCTTTTTTAAATTTTTTTTTAATCACTTTTCAATAAAACTACATCCATTTTTACTTTTAGCAGTTGTGTTCCAAAATCATAATGATCAGTTAAATAGTTTAAGAGTTTCTCGGTTGGTTTCAATAAAAGCAGGGCAATGTTGGCAGCTGGTTTGGCTGCCCTATACCCAGCGTTACACTATGCGTGTGAGGACACTTCTTAACCTATATACTCAACAAATTTTTGATCTACAGACTTGAAATTTGGTAGTAATTAACCAAGGTGCCGTTAATCCATACCCCCCCCCAAAAAAAAGCATTGTCGGTAAATAAATATATAAGTAATTTACATATAAGGTGTTTACAATGTGGTAAAGGTTGGAATAGCGAAAGAGATGAACATAAATAAGAGCAACCTTAAAAAATTGATATTCTTCAATAAAACTTATTTTTAGAAATTTCTATATATCTTTCCCTTAATGTCTGGGATGATGGAAAGATTAATATTTCGAGAGAAATCCTCCCCTTTTCCAAAAAATAGTCTATTTCTATTTGCTGGAGCAAAATGTAAAAAGGGAGAAGTTTCTGCAAATTGAAATATTTTGCTTCAACATAAGCATTCAAATGTCACTGCAACTTTCTGACGATGTTTCTTTGCAGCAAAAGCAATCAGACGTTATGTTCAGTTTGTTAAATATTTTTATTGATTTTAATAAAATTTAGAAAAGGTGATTCTACCTTTCTGATATGAAGAAATAGGAAGACACACAAAAAGGTTTTTCTACTTTTGAACAATGTATAACTATTGGGGGAGGTGGGGTTGTTTGGTCATAAAATACGCTTAAATATATTTTAATCTGTCCAAATTTTGTATATATATATTATAGTCATGATTTCAAAAGTAAAAAAAAAAAGTATTTGGGTGCCATCAGCTAGAATTTTATTTTATTCATTTTTTTTTTACAAAGGAATCACCACTTATGAAAGCCTAGGAGCCACTCGAGGATAAGGGTTAATGAGTGTACAATAGTGAATGGGAAAATGTCATAGTAATCGTTAGTAGTGGAAATTTGGTAAGTTGGATTACTTAAAAGGATGGCTTGTTCACATCATATTGTAGTCAGTTGGAAAGCAGGAAAACGGAACAGAGTTCCACAGGTGTGCAGTTTTAAGAAAGAAGCTTTCTTCATGGAATTTTCGTTTGGATTTAAGTACAGATAAAGAGTGGGGAAATTATTGATAATATTTTCTGCTTTTTTTTTTTCTTTTGAATCCATAGAAGAAATGGTAATCTCCAAAAATACCGTTAGGGCTTACAACATGGCCGCCAGAAAAGTCAACAAAAAACTGCGAATAAAATATATAAAACTCGTAATTTCTGTTTTTAAAGTGGGTTGTCAATTTTCTTTATGAAATATACTTCCAAAATAAACTATTACAGTCGTTTAAAACATAATAGAAGTATTATTTTTTATTTTTTAAAAACAATGTTTACAAAATGTCTACGAACGTGCGTAGACATTTTGTAAACATTGTTTTTAAAAAATAAAAAATAATACTTCTATTATGTTTTAAACGACTGTAATAGTTTATTTTGGAAGTATATTTCATAAAGAAAATTGACAACCCACTTTAAAAACAGAAATTACGAGTTTTATATATTTTATTCGCAGTTTTTTGTTGACTCTTCTGGCGGCCATGTTGTAAGCCCTAACGGTATTTTTGGAGATTACCGAAGAAATATATCCAATATAGACATACAAATATTAATTCCCCCCCCCCTCCGTGAACGAAACGGATATGTAAAATGTACCAACGTTTTTATTTTAAAAAATGATTGATATGATAGATAAACCTTGGACTTTGGAATCAAAATTGTTTCTTTCTGCGCTGTTAGACCTTAACAAACAGAACTTGTTGCAATAATTTTGGAATCATGAAGAAGGTATCATTACAAAAAATTCGAAGCTTATATTTATAGACACCGAGTGATAGAAACTGACCAATTAAATGGAACGCCGATCTGCTATCAACCAATCAGAAACCAGAATCGCTCACGAAAACATACCGGGTTAAAATTGTGCACATTTCATTCTTCACACAAGAAGGAACTTTGCTCTTCAGGGCTTCTTTGGATTTACTCCCTAAGGGAAACCCTATTCTTTGTTTTCACCTTACCTTTTACAATTCACATCTTTGAATTGATTCTGCCATTTTGTTTGAAACATTTCTATTTTCTAAAATGGTTTACAACTCGAAAGATTAGAAAATATTCACAAAGGCGTACATTTTTACAAAACCCCTCTCTTATATGTATATATATATATATATATATATATATATATATATATATATATATATACATACACACACACACAAGCCACCCGATGTTGCTCGGTCATAAGATATGCTTAAATATGATATTTGAATTAATGCAGATTATGTATTTATTATAGAGACAATTCTCTGTCGATTATTGGATTAAACTTAATATGTTATAGTGAGATCAAAACTAAAAAAAATATATATATATACATATGAATACATAACTTGGGTGTTATCAGCTAGAATCAAAACCTACTACTATCCACCCTCATTTTCTAACCTGAACCATGCCCATAGGCACAAATATATTTGTATAAAATTCACCTATCATCACTTTTCTTAAAAGATGGAATTATCTGATCTTCAAAGATAAGATTCAAGCAAAACAAACTCAGTTTTATAATTATATATATTCAATCTGAATGTGTATTCATTGCTGATGGCATTTTTTTAATATGATACAAACGAAATATTTTTAAAGAAATAAATTAAATCACAATTTATTCCGGATTTTCCTATGATCTGACAGATTGGAATTGTTTGGATTTTTTTTTTTCTTTTTTCCGATAAACTTTTTTAACATTTTGATTATTCAGACATCTTGGTTGTTACATTCACAAACTTTCAGCAAATATAACCTCTGACCTTCTTCAGGTGAATTTTTGTCGAACTTGGGAATTTTCTAGACGTTGTTTGGACATGAAACTTGACACTCAAAGAGAAAGAGAGGGAGAGCTAATTAATGATATAATCCTCCCTGCCCCCCCTCTCTCTGAGTGGTGGGAGTGTGTTAATGTACAGGACTTGGACAAATATCAAGAAGGACTTGGCTGAGATAACATATCCACGGGTGGTTGGCCTTTATCAATGAAATCATGAGTGGCTAGCCATCTCCTGCGACCTTACTTAGGACTGCCAGTGTATGGCCCGTCATGATTCAAGGTAAAGTGATTCAACCTGACCAGAATGAACACAGTTGCAACAAATCTTATGGAATTTCAACCTTCACACTTTATTCCACAGAGGTATATTGTTCTTGTTCCATTAGCTATGTCAAATATAATTGGTCATTTATTCTTAGTTATTATCGACTGTAATAAAGATTGAACCTTCAAACTCCAGAAGACTGTGGTCATATGGCTTAGTGGTTAGTAACGTTGGTGACCAATGAATACTGAGAGACAGTCTTTGGGAGGTTGAAAATTCAATTCTAACTGCAGGCGATGATAAGAATGATGTCAAAAAAATAAATAAAAATCCTGCTTGGTTATGGTTGATAGAATGGGAACAATTCACCCCTGTGAACGTTTAATTCGAAATTATGTAGTTTCCTGAATCTGGCATAATCAGTCACGAGTTTAAAAAGATGAATGTTAAAGGTTACATCGACCGAAACGTTGTGAAAATCACCAACCAAAGTCTGGATAATGCAAATAGTCTTCATCTCAAAAAATTCTAAAGCAATAATAAATTGTTTACAATTAGACATTTTTTTATGTTTATCACTGGTATTGTTTTTATATAATACCAAGGCAACTCCGTGTAACCAGGCTAGTTTTTTTTTTTTTTCTAAGAAACCAAAACTTTAAATCCTGGTATGAGACGATTTCTTGTTACAGTTTTGTTTGGTTGTCATTCCAGTGCTGATTTCACTTTAAGAAACCTTCATTTCAACGTTGTCTTCTACACCAGTTGGACATATTTCTATCACTGATGTTGAGATTAAAAAGCCTTATTTCAAGCTCATTCAAGTGTACACAATAACAGCACCCAATCTTTTTTTGTATACTGTTATGTATATGTGATCTTCATAATAAAGTTAATTTGCATATTCGTGTGCAAAAAGATATTTTATTAATTAGCTGTATATCTTAATTTTAAGTGGACGTTGCATTTTTCAATAGTCTTATAACTCTCACTTCCCTTATTCTTTTAATCCTCACATTCCATGAGCGATGTTTCTGACAAACGGGAAATAATATTTTTTTTTGGGGGGGGGGTGAATGGATCATCTGATACATAATGTTTTTGACCTTAAAGTGGTATTTATTTTAGCTGTTTACATCAAGTAGCTTCATGCCTTGTCTGGAGCGATTTTTTATTAAAAAAATGTTTTGATTTCAGTTTATCAATACTGTTTTATGCCGTGTGTAAATGTTTAGCAAGTCAGAATTCATGAATGTTAATGACGGTGGGTTTTTCTTGTTTATAATAGCACAACTATTGTGTTCTTTTTGGCCTTTTTTTTTTTTTTTTTGTATGAATTGACTATATCTTTTAGGAAGCTGCGATATATTTATAAATTTTAAGTTAAAAATAAAGCCCCCCCCCAACACATACTCTGCATCGTCCATACAAATTGATTTCTTGTCATTTCTCTACGCTCAATTTAAGCGATAACTAAATTTGTATCAAAATTAACAAAATTTTAACGTGTGTCTATTCTACTTATGAATTGTTTTTGTGTTTAGAACAATAAATGTTATTTAAAAGTTTTGTTTCAAATTATGAACTTTGTGAAGCGATAGTGGGCTGATGAGACCGTCATTTAGTCTTTGATTTCAACAAATCATGCTGACTTTTTAAGTTTCGATTTCATCTGCAATCATTTGACACGACCTAATAACGTTGTACAAATTTTGTGTATATGACTCATTCATTTCAATCAATTTAAATACTTGAGTGAAACGTGATATTTTCTGAAGTTTTCAGTCTGAAATTTGAAACTAGTCCAAAGAATTTGTTTCAAGTTAGAATAATGTAATTCTCATTGCACTCACAACAACGTTTATTATTGATGCTGCTAATTTGGTAAAATTGTGTTCATGGATGCATTTATTTTTAAAGGGAGCATTTTGACCGCTTCGCATGTGCCCCCACTGTTATGATTGGCGGCCATGTTCCAAAATTCATACCAAGAAAAGTTACATTTTTTTTTTGTCTCAACACATTGTCTCACTGTCCCATAAATATTGCACCAAATACTTTTTAAAATTTATAAGATAATATATAATAGTACTGTTTATTGCATCAATATTGTGGAAAAAAACAAAATTCATCTAGATTCATCAACTTCTTTCTCAGAGTTGTCGAAACCCCCTCAAAATTGTGAAATTTTCTAAACTATTTGTTGAATGATCTGTAGACTTGTATTTGTTTTTCAATTGTAAACCACTAATTTATTGCCAAAAGTGCAATGTAACGTTGTGTGTGAACTGCTTTGCTCTTTCCCATAATGTGTAAAGTCAATCTTGAATGTAAAGCCTTTTGATTTCTAAAATATGTCGCATGTACTCAAGTGTCTTATTTATGAGAGAGTCAATATTTCATTAAAAAAAAAACAAACAAACATTTTCCGTTCAATTTGTGTATTCAAACCCATTTTAGTGTCCTTACACAAAGTTTGGACAGAATATTTCAAATTTAGATACCCTTGTATTTAATGGGTTAATATCAATATGTGCGCAGCTATCTTGTTATAACTACTCTTAAGAGCACATAATTCCTTGGACAAAGTGTTTGTGAGAAAGAACTCTAGCAAGGTGTTCAATTATTAAGACACACCAATATAAGAGCACAATATTTATTTTAAAATGTTACAAAGGGTCAGAAAAACATTGATACCTTTGGTTTCAAATCCGATATAAGGTTATGGTCGAAAAATATCGAATTCTGTTCAGCCTATGTTTATTTTACATATATAAACAAAGGCTGAACAGAATTCTACATTTTTCAATCATAAACTTATGATCCGAAACCGACGGTATTGGTGTTTTTCTGACTTTTTGTAACATTTTAGAATTATGTGTGTGTGCATATAGGTGAAGTGATACAGATGGATTGCATAGAAAAATGGCTAAAATAAAGA
The DNA here is from genome assembly GCF_053919585.1 of Euprymna scolopes. Taxonomy (NCBI): domain Eukaryota; kingdom Metazoa; phylum Mollusca; class Cephalopoda; order Sepiida; family Sepiolidae; genus Euprymna; species Euprymna scolopes. The sequence continues at coordinate 1,535,838 of NC_136518.1, read as the reverse complement.
CTTGTCCAGAGATAGGTCAGTTTGAAAGTGAATTTTAAAAAAGCCGCCGGACGCGCGTAAAATGAATGTTAAACTATTTAGTCCGACTAGACAATTTGAAAGAATTAAATCTGAGCAGAACTAATAGGATTCTTAGATGATTCCTTGCGAAACAACTTGCCACTGCTCACTCACTGCCATGCCCATACGGTGTTGTCGACGTTATTGTGGTGGTGGATGATTCTTCGAAATAAATCTTGGTTAATTAAATCAAATTTGGAACCAATTTGCCATTAAAACTTTGAATAGTTTTCGTTTTTCTCTGAAGAATTGATTCGCGTCGAGTGGAATTCTTTAAGACTTGCTGCACCGATTATTCGCCCGCCACCGCCGCTTGTAATGCAGCACTCGTTTCTTTTCTGTTATTGCAATTGCTGATGATGATGCTGATGATTTCTTTTCGTGCCATAAACGCAAGCTGTTGCAGCTAAGTCTTAAAAAGGTATCGATTTTTTGCCCAACCAGCTGATGGCTGTCCAGCCATATCATTATCCAATAACTTCTGTCTTAGCCAGCAACGCCACCAGGGGAGGGGGAGGGGTAATGGATTCAGTTTCATTCGACAACAAAAAAGAAAACAAAAAGAAAATGAACACAAGTCCGGTCACTCGGATGTGTGATTCATTACAACCACATCAAAGCGCCACATTATTTAGTCAGACTCCTTCATTCGCTCTTTTTCTCTTTTACTGTGTGTGTGTGTGTGTGTGTGTGTGTGCGCGCACGCGCGTCTCTGTCTCTCTCTCTCTCTCTCTCTCAACACGCTCTCTGTGTTTTAGCTTCCTCCCTTTAATTCTCTCTCTCTGCTTAACTCTCTTATATACATACATACATTCAGTCTCTCTCTCTCTGCTTTCACTTTTTTTTTTACTTTCGCTCCATCTTTTTCTTTTCTTCATCTAACAAAGCTTTACTCTCACCACTAATCAAAAACAATTATTCAGTTGAAAGTTGACAGATCCTTTTTTGTTCTCAAACTTAGCAACATTTCTAAAGTGAGATTTTCTTTTTTTTTTTTAATTTTTAAAAATTTATTTTTCATCAAGATCTGCTAAAACTGATTTTTCCCCCTACTCTGACAGTTCTTTCTAAAAACCGAAAATGTTATTTTTTCCATGAGGGTAGGGGAGTTAGATGACTTCCTGTTCCCTCTACTCCACATACGCACTCTGAGTCTTGATTTTGAAATTATTTAGAGAAAGCGCTTTGTGTGTGTGTGTTTTGATTGTTTGTTTTTCCATATGTGCATGCAGAGGTGGCCATGACTCCCAGATTGAGAAATTCATCTCGGTTTCCCCCCCCCCCCGGTGATTACTCTTAATATTTCTGCTCAGAACCAAACCGTGCCTTGTGTGTGTCTCTCTTTCTGCCTGCATACCCCACCCCCTCGGTTTGCCTAATAATATAAGAATTTTCAAGTCTTGTCTGTTTTCTTATTCGCCGGTCAAACTGGTGACGTTAATTTTTCTTTGGAGAGACGTATTGCTACTGTCTTTTCGTTCATCTCGATCGATGAAGGTTGTTATTATTTCGATGACATGACGAACGATTTTCTCTCTCTCTCTCCTCCAAATTATCGATTAAGGATTATCTTTGCAAACGAGATGCCC